>NW_012101987.1:2858956-2859462 GCF_000951045.1 Mandrillus leucophaeus | reverse complement strand
TAAACTAGCAGAATACTAAAGAAATGGGTGGTTTGCCATACTATATGAATACTGGCATTCAATTAAAATAACTATTTTCATCAAAATTTAGTCAGTAGATTTAAATAATTTCTTGATTTTTCAGTCAGTGAAAGACATTCACAAATATTTCAGAAATCAAAGCTGCATTAGGTTTTACTTAGTAGTAATATGTATATAAGATCAAGGAGCTGTTCAAAATAGATATTTCTCATCAATAATTTGATGCTTTCAAATACCCAGAAGTCTCGTTTTAATCAGATGAAGTCTGAGGATAGTTTACTAATTTCACTTTTTGTATGATGTGTATACAATTTTCTAATTTAACCTAATATTGATGATGGGTAAACAAATCAACATTTTTTTTCAAATCTCATAAGTCTATTATGTTGTTGAAGATATTTTTAGTTAACATTCTGTCTTTCAGTATTGTTTATAGGAATTTACATCAAGTCAAATTTGCTCAAACTGTTAATCAGTGTCAGCTG
>NW_012101987.1:2854329-2856796 GCF_000951045.1 Mandrillus leucophaeus | reverse complement strand
AAAAAAAAAAAAAAAATTGCCTAAAGTAAATGATAACATGAAATTCAGATACTGATTACTTTGGGTTAGGAGGTTGTTTTTTGTTTGTTTGAGATGGAGTTTTGCTCTTGTTGACCAGGCTCGAGTGCAATGGGACAATGTCAGCTCACTGCAACCTCTGCCTCCTGGGTTCAAGCAATTCTCCTGCCTCAGCCTCCCAAGTAGCTGGTATTACAGGCATATGCCACCACACCTGGCTAATTTTGTATTTTTAGTAGAGATGGGGTTTCTCCATGATGATCAGGCTGGTCTTGAACTCCTGACCTCAGGTGATCTGCCCGCCTAAGCCTCCCAAAGTGCTGGGATTACAGGCATGAGCCACTGTGCCCAGCCAGGTTAGGAGGTTCATAGGAAAATTCAGAGGTATCCACTTCTCAGGAATGCATGATGATTTTATGAAGTTACACTGAAAGTTTCATGAGAGTAGAGACCAATAATTTCTTTTCTATTTTATTTTCTAAGGCTACCAAAATGATAGCTTATCATGTGTGGTCAACACACATTTATCAGTTAAAAGAATGAATACATATTCTTTGTAAAATGTGAAACTATGCAAATCAAGATTTTATGATTTTTATTTCCTATAGTTAACAGAATCAAATAGAAAATAGTAAATTATAAAATTCAGAAAGCACTACTGAAAGTTTAATGTTAAACCAGCACTTGCAGGTAAAAATATAACAAAATTTTTAGTTTCCACATTTGTGATCATTATAATTACATTAAAATTGTCCCATGAGGATGGAGCATGAAATCTGACTTCAGTAGAGCATAGTTTAAGAGGAAAAGGCTGAAATAAAAAGAAAATGAAAAGAAAAGAATAAAAATTTGATTGGGTCAAACCTCTAAGTTCTTCTCCATACTTTTTTTTTAGAAAATAATTTTTACCTCTGCTAGTGCAGAGTGAGACTGGCTAGTGGAGCCTAAGCCCCTCTGTCCCCTGATCTCTGGTCAGGCATGAGGGGTGCCTCCATGTACGAGTTCAGTCAGGGTGTGGAAAAAATTATACAGAAAGATGCAAACCTTCTTGGAAGGTCAGGAGGTTTTTGCAAAGCTTCAGGAAGGAATGAGCCAAAGGCAGCTGTTCTTTCCCAGAGGCAATTAGGCAGAAGTAGGTACAAAGGAATGTAGGGGAGCTTATCTAAAGACTTTGTTTACTCATGCTCTCCTAAGACCGACCTTTGATCATTTGTGGGCAGAACTTCTCTCTATTGGGGGGTTGGCAATGTTAATTACCCACTAACTGTGTTTACTCGAGACTTCTGTCATTTAATCTGTAATAAATAAATGCAAACTCTACCGGCTTATGGAGGTGGATGCTGCTCACTCTGTCAGCAGAGCTCCTTAGCTGCAGTGACAGGCAAAATATCTGTGTCAGTGTACGTCTTTCATCCATCACTGTGCCAGGGTCTGTGGGTCAGATCCGGCACCACCATGTGCTGGGCCTGAGGCTGCCCAGCCCAGCCCCTCCTCACTCCCCTGGACTCTTCCATGGTGTCACCAAGCCCCTGCATCATCCTGTCTGTCTCTCTGATGAAAGGGGAGGTGGCAGCATAAAGATGATGGGGAAACTGCCCAGCATGCCAAGGAAAGCTTGCCCAGCTGCGTGAAATGCTCTGGTTGACAGGTTTCTGCGCACCAAGCTGGGCCATGACCAAGAGAGTGGAGGCGTACCAGGGTGTGGGCGCTTTGGCTGCTGCAGGAGCTGCCCCACTGGCAGGAGGTGGAAATAGCCATAGTCACTGAAAACAAGGTTCTGCTGATAAATCTCAGACACCAGGAACAGAAGAACCCAGAGAAACTGCTGGAGAGATTGAGCCAAATGAACAGACTGTTGGAGCGGCTGAGGGTGAAACTGCACGAACATCCCCAAGGATAGAAACGGAAATGATGAAGAAGTCTGGGAAATGAATGACAGAAGAGAAAATACAGCAGTGAACATGGTAAGGTGATGACAATTCTGGTCCACTGGATCCCACCATCTCTAAGACAGTAAATCTCATCACAGTCACCACCCAGCAAGTTGCTACCACAGCATTTCGTGTTTGTTCCTAAATAAATAAAGGTTATTCTTATCACAAGGGCAAACACAAATAGTAGTCTATTATGTTTTTAACTAAACTGTAGGGCTTTCGTTTACTTTTCCCAAGTTCTCATAATTTTGAAAATGCAGTTGACACATATATGGCTTAAGAAGTTTTTGAGACCGGGCGCGGTGGCTCAAGCCTGTAATCCCAGCACTTTGGGAGGCCGAGATGGGAGGATCACGAGGTCAGGAGATCGAGACCATCCTGGCTAACATGGTGAAACCCCGCCTCTACTAAAAATATATATATAAAAAAAAAAACTAACCGGGCAAGGTGGCAGGCGTCTGTAGTCCCAGCTACTCGGGAGGCTGAGGCAGGAGAATGACGTAAACCCGGGAGGC
>NW_012101987.1:2852785-2854279 GCF_000951045.1 Mandrillus leucophaeus | reverse complement strand
TTTTTTTTAGAAAATAATTTTTACCTCTGCTAGTGCAGAGTGAGACTGGCTGGTGGAGCCCAAGCCCCTCTGTCCCCCTCGGGTGGCAGTGGCTGATCTCTGGTCAGGCATGAGGGGTGCCTCCATGGACGAGTTCAGTCAGGGTGTGGAAAAAATTATACAGAAAGATGCAAACCTTCTTGGAAGGCCAGGAGGTTTTTGCAAAGCTTCAGGAAGGAACGAGCCAAAGGCGGCTGTTCTTTCCCAGAGGCAATTAGGCAGAAGTAGGTACAAAGGAATGTAGGGGAGCTTATCTAAAGACCTTGTTTACTCACGCTGTCCTAAGACGGACCTTCGATCATTTGTGGGCAGAACTTCTCTCTGCTGGGCGGTTGACAATGTTAATTACCCACTAATTGTGCTTACTCGAGACTTCTGTCATTTAATCTGTAATAAATACATGCAAACTTTGCCAGCTTATGGAGGTGGGTGCTGCTCACTCTGTCAGGAGAGCCCCTTAGCTGCAGTGACAGGCAAAATATCTGTGTCAGTGTACGTCTTTCATCCGTCACTGTGCCAGAGTCTGTGGGTCAGACCCGGCACCACCATGCACTAGGCCTGAGGCTGCCCAGCCCAGCCCCTCCTCACTACCCTGGACTCTTCTATGGTGTCACCAAGCCCCTGCATCATCCTGTCTGTCTCTCTGATGAAAGGGGAGATGGCAGCATAAAGATGGTGGGGGAACTGCCCAGCATGCCAAGGAAAGCTTGCCCAGCTGCGTGAAGTGCTCTGGTTGACAGGTTTCTGTGCACCAAGCTGGGCCATGACGAAGGGTTAGAGCGGAGGCGTACCAGGGTGTGGGCGCTTTGGCTGCCGCAGGAGCTGCCCCACTAGCAGGAGGTGGCAGTAGCCATAGTCACTGAAAACAAGGTTCTGCTGATAAATCTCAGACAAGGAACAGAAGAACCCAGAGAAACTGCTGAAGAGATTGAGCCAAATGGACAGACTGTTGGGGCAGCTGAGGGTGAAACTGCACGAACATCCCCAAGGATAGAAACGGAAATGATGAAGGAGTCTGGGAGATGAATGACAGAAGAGAAAATACAGCAGTGAACATGGTAAGGTGATGACAATTCTGGTCCACTGGATCCCGCCATCTCTAAGAGAGTAAATCTCATCACAGTCACCACCCAGCAAGCTGCCACCACAGCATTTCCTGTTTGTTCCTAATAAAGGTGATTCTCCTCATAAGGGCAAACACAAATAGTAGTCTATTATGTTTTTAACTAGACTGTAGGGCTTTCATTTACTTTTTCTAAGTTCTCATAATTTTGAAAATGCAGTTGACACATATATGACTTAAGAAGTTTTTGGGTGAAACCCCGTCTCTACTAAAAGTACAAAAAACTAGCCGGGCGAGGTGGCGGGCGCCTGCAGTCCCAGCTACTCGGGAGGCTGAGGCAGGAGAATGGCGTAAACCCAGGAGGCGGAGCTTGTAGTGAGCCGAGTTCGCGC
>NW_012101987.1:2848947-2850420 GCF_000951045.1 Mandrillus leucophaeus | reverse complement strand
CAGATTCCAATTCAATTTTAGTGTGCCTGTACTTTTCTTTCTATAACCTATGAACTAAATTTATATTACTTAATTAAATGTTATATAATACAGCTCACATATTTAAAACAAAACCACCAGGTAAAATGAATTCTGGCTTAGTATAAAGAAGCTGTTACCAAATTAGTGTCACATATACAGATGGATGTGGCTCAACAAAATTGTATACAAAGAAATTTGGATTGAACTACATGTGTTGCCATGACTTAGCCTCTAATGACCTTATAAATAAAGACAAATTTCTACACATTTATTCATTTTTTTTCATTATGTCTAAAGGTAGCATGTCAAGAAATCTCATGCTACTGTCTGAAAAAACACATTCTACTGTTACCTAAGAAATAAACTGGATGGCATTTTTATAACCTTGCACCACATAAGGAAAAACTGCAATGTAGTCTGATAAATGCAGATTCCATCACTTGGAAAAGGATAATCCAGAATGCCACTTTCAATATTTAAGTATTTAACCTTTTGGTTGAAAAATGTAGTAAAATAGAGCTCTTGGTAAGTTTTGTGTAGCTTAACATCAGCATAAAATAGGAAAAAAATCTTTTAAAATATAAACAAACAAAAACTTACACCAAAAAACAAAAACATTCACCAATGCATACATATTGACTGAAGCTCCAGGGATGTAAAATAATTTTTCCTGGGTACACAGCTAGTGACCCAAATCAAGCTCAAATGTTTAATTTTAAAAATTTCATTTTCCCACTTTTGACAATATTGACGTAACAGCTAAATCTTAGTCTTAGAGTTGATAGTTGAAAATAAACTAAGACAAGTACTATTGAGGCTAGCCAGGTAGCCAAGAAAGCCACCATGTCCTCAGGACATGCAGTAGCCATGGCGATTGCATGGTGACAGCATATTGTCAACACAATAAACCCCAATGTTTGCACTGTATTTCAGCTCACTGAAGAACAGCTCTCTTCAGCAGGGAAACTCCCCTGTAAAGAGCATGCACATTTTTATTTTACTTGTCCTCTGACCTTTTACCCATTATAATAGTAAAAAATACACACGTGAGTGGAGATTTAAGATGCTAATGAGATATGTGACACATAAAAGCATGTACAGCCACTGTGTATGTGCACCAACAGGACCACCCAGAACATGCTTACTAATAACACCACTTTCCACCTCTTTGTAAATAATTATCCAAGACTCCCATAAATGGAGTCTCTCGGTCTTTGCTATCTCATTCTTATAAGCAGCCCACCCTGAATCCCTTCTCTCTTGGGGCTATTTTGCACCTAATTTTTAAAATAGTATTTCTACTTTGCAATAAATCCCTCTGTGTTGCATCTTCATTGTTTGTGTCTTTTGTTTAAATTTTTGAAACAAAGAACTGAGGTCTCACAACAGCCATCAACACTATAGTGCTTTGTTTTGTATTCTTCATTAACATTATTTTTGGGGATATGTCAA
>NW_012101987.1:2848163-2848897 GCF_000951045.1 Mandrillus leucophaeus | reverse complement strand
TAAAGTGGCAGTCATAGTTCCTGTCTGTCTGGATATATTTTGGACTTTTCTATGTTAAGCATAACATAAGAAAGAAATTTCATTAGCCAGGCATGTAGGCTCACGCCTGTAATCTCGGCACTTTGGGAGGTTGAGGCAGGAGCATTGCCTGAGGTCAGAAGTTCGAGACCAGCCTGGCCATCATAATGAAACTCGTCTCTACTAAAAATACAAAAAATTAGCTGCGCATGGTGGTGGCACCTGTAATCCCAGCTACTTGGGAGGCTGAGGCAGGAGAATCACTTGAACCTGGGAGACGTAAGTTCCAGTGAGCCAAGATTGTGCCACTGCACTCGAGCCTGGGCAATAAGAGCAAAACTCCTTCTCAAAAAAAAAATAAATAAATAAATAAAGGAAAGAAAAGAAAAGAAAAGAAAAAAGAATTTCATTTTGTTTTAGGGAATCTAAGATTGTTGTACACAAAAAACTTCACAGATTACAGTAGGGTTCAGGAAAATATGTATACAACCTAACATTAATATCACTATTTTCTGATGTCTAAATTTTTTTAAAATTCTATTTTATTTATTTATTTATTTTTTTGAGACAGAGTTCTCACTCTATCTCCCAGACTGGAGCGCAGTGGTGTGATCTCGGCTTATTGCAAGCCCCGCCTCCTGGGTTCACGCCATTCTTCTGCCTCAGCCTCCCAAGTAGCTGGGACTACAGGCGCCCGCCACCATGTCTGGCTAATT
>NW_012101987.1:2842963-2845216 GCF_000951045.1 Mandrillus leucophaeus | reverse complement strand
TAAGACGGAGTCTCGCTCTGTCGCCCAGGCTGGAGTGCAGTGGCCGGATCTCAGCTCACTGCAAGCTCCGCCTCCCAGGTTCACTCCATTCTCCTGCCTCAGCTTCCCGAGTAGCTGGGACTACAGGCGCCCGCCACCACGCCCAGCTAGTTTTTTTTGTATTTTTTAGAAGAGACGGGGTTTCACCGTGTTAGCCAGGATGGTCTCGATCTCCTAACCTCGTGATCCGCCCGTCTCGGCCGCCCAAAGTGCTGGGATTACAGGCGTGAGCCACTGCGCCCGGCTGCTGTCTCATTCTTATAAGCAGCCGACCCTGAATCCCTTCTCTCTTGGGGCTATTTTGCACCTAATTTTTAAAATAGTATTTCTACTTTGCAATAAATCCCTCTATGTTGCATCTTCATTATTTGTGTCTTTTGTTTAAATTTTTGAAACAAAGAACTGAGGTCTCACAACAGCCATCAACACTATAGTGCTTTGTTTTGTATTCTTCATTAACATTATTTTTGGGGATATGTCAACATCTACATTTTAAACACAGCCAAAACTGCTAAATTAAAAATTTAAATGATCATGAAAGGACGTATATTTTTCAAGTTTCAGCTTTATTACACTTTACATATTCAAATTTTAAAAAAATTCTGACACAATTATATCTGTCAAATTTAACATCTTACATAATAATTTGAATTCACTTCCAAAATGATTTATATTCATTTATTGTTATATTTACTTTTGATCAAATTTGGCTTTTCAAACTAAATAAAAACTAAAGCATGTTTTCAAAGTTTCAAGGAACTAAAGCTTACTGGCATCAAATGCTCTGTAGTAAAATTAACAAATAAAACCATCTTTTTATCAACAATATTTTATGTCTGAACACTTAAGCATCAAGGACAGGACTCTGGATGATGTTGAGTGAATATTTAAATTAATGAAGTAGAAAATAATTATCAGAATAGAATAAGTGATGGATACAGAAACATAGTACTTGACAAAACCATTCAGAGTATGTTTGACAAACAAGAAGATTGCATAGGACCTGCACTGCACTGCACTGCACTACTAATGTAAAGCGTTCTCTGTAATTTTAGTCTTTAATCTCAACCTTATAACCACCACATACTCACATACACAGAATAAATAAGATTAACTCCTTTTCCTTGAAGGCAGTGATTCCTCTTTTATCCTATTACATCTGTTCCACATTGCTGTGATAATGCTGTTGAAGTGCATCCCCTTACACCAGAAGATCACCTGTGTGAATGTGAATAGACTGACACTGGAGAGGTCCAGCTCAGCACGCTCATTTGAACTGCCTCTTTGCATTTCCGGCAGTTAAAAATGCCTCTGAAGAGTGAAAATAAAGTTACTGCTGATTAAGCAGAGTTTAACATGGAAAAAGGTTTTTTTCAATTGTTTAAAAATTACATTGCATGGACTACAACTTTTAAAATGTAAAATGCATGACATAATACTGCACAAAAAAATAGAATAGAAATGATAGGGTTGGCCACAAAGGACAGCCAAAGCTCTATTATGGCAATATAGAAAAATACATATCTACTGTCAGAGGAGGGTACTTGAAGTGTTTGAGAAATGTACTCTAAAAATCTAAAATTGTTTTTAGTATTAGTTTCTATAAAAAATGTTCCTTAAGCATTTTTAATTTTTGAAAAGGTTAAATCCATGCTGTTTGTTTTTGAGATGGAGTCTCCCTCTCACCCAGGCTGAAGTGCAGTGGCACAATCTTGGCTCACTGCAACCTTCACCTTCCAGGTTCAACCAGATAACAAATATTCTTACCAGCTCCATTTAATGCTTTGCCAAAAAAAATTAATTAAAATACGGTACACTAAAAAACAAATACGTGATAATGTGAACTAGGGAGGAAAAGCTGGCATTTGGGAATGCTAGAAGAAATTGGAAATTTAGTATCTTACTGAAAGATAGATTGAGGCTGGAGAAATGGGGGATGGGTCCCAAGACCCTGCTTGGGACACAGGTGAAAAATGCAGCAGAAAATCAGTTCCCTGTGGAGTGTGAAAATAATTAAGTGGCAGGCAATTAGACTGAGGAGTCTCTAGTCCCTGGGTTCCTACTTCAAAAAAACAAACAAACAAAAAATCGAACTCAGGTGCATTATTTTTAATTACCACATTCAGAAAAACAAAATTCAGGCTTCAGCAACTATAAACTACCAATTAAGCTCTGATTACATAACCAGGAATTTTTCACCTTTAATGTACAAAT
>NW_012101987.1:2841816-2842544 GCF_000951045.1 Mandrillus leucophaeus | reverse complement strand
AAACTTGGTTTTCTTCATCATGCATTTTATAAAAGACTTTCCTTCAAGCCTCTCCCATAGACCACAAACTACAAACCATAGCTGGGTGCTCTACAATTCTAGAACCACTCTTTGATGAAATTCTTTAATATTTTTGCAGTAACTCCCATAAATTTTTAATAGGAGAAAATAGGAACTGGGAACCCCACGGACCAAAGATCTTCCCATTCATGAACCTGCACCCCAAGTCAGGATTCTCCTCTGACGACTGTCCCGTGGTCCTTGCACAATCAGAGAGAGATGCAGCACTGCAGATGCAGAGCTGCCCAGAAAGGGCACCAGGCCAGGGCACAGTCACTGCCCAGGGAAGAGACAGGATGCCCAGGGGGCCGGCTGCCGGCACAGCCACCATATTGTGGCTGAAGGGGACTGAGGCTGAGCTGGGCAAGGAGAACTTGGGGTATATAACATGGCCTACCTTTCTCTAAGATAGACCATATGATAGGCCACTAAACAAGTCTTAATAAATTTAAGAAAATCAAGATTATATCAAGTAGTCTCTCAAACCACAGGGGGATAAAATTGAAAATCAACTCCAAAAGGAACCTTCAAAACCACGCAAACACATGAAAATTGAATAACCTGCTCCTGAATGATCACTGGGTCAACAATAAAATCAAGATGGAAATTTAAAAATTATTTGAACTGAATGATAATAGTGACACAACCTATCAAAACATCTGGGATAC
>NW_012101987.1:2840994-2841491 GCF_000951045.1 Mandrillus leucophaeus | reverse complement strand
TAAACTAGCAGAATACTAAAGAAATGGGTGGTTTGCCATACTATATGAATACTGGCATTCAATTAAAATAACTATTTTCATCAAAATTTAGTCAGCAGATTTAAATAATTTCTTGATTTTTCAGTCAGTGATAGACATTCACAAATATTTCAGAAATCAAAGTTGCATTAGGTTTTACTTAGTAATAATATGTATATAAGATCAAGGATCTGTTCAAAATAGATATTTCTCATCAATAATTTGATGCTTTCAAATACCCAGAAGTCTCGTTTTATTCAGATGAAGTCTGAGGATAGTTTACTACTAATTTCACTTTTTGTATGATGTGTATACAGTTTTCTAATTTAACCTAATATTGATGATGGGTAAACAAATCAACATTTTTTTTCAAATCTCGTAAGTCTATTATGTTGTTGAAGATATTTTTTTGTTTTTGTTTTTTTTTTTTTTTTGAGACGGAGTCTTGCTCTGTCGCCCAGGCTGGGGTGCAGTGGCTG
>NW_012101987.1:2832434-2840028 GCF_000951045.1 Mandrillus leucophaeus | reverse complement strand
AAAAAAAAAAATAAAGAAAGAACATTGTTTTTTTCATATTACCAGAATTGTTTTTCTGGTTCCTTCTCATTTGGGTAGACTATGTGAGAGGGAAGTTCTGAAGTCTCAAAGCTGCTGTATACATTTCTTTGTCCCACAGGGTGCTCCCTTGATGTAATACTCTAACCCTTTTTCTAGGGATGTGGTTTCCTAAGAGCTAAACTACAGTGATCATTATTTCTCTTCTGGATCTAGCCACACAGCAGGGCTATTAGTCTCTGGGCTGGCACTTGGGGGTGTCTGCACAGAGTCCTGTGATGTGAATCATCTTCAGGTCTCTCAGCCATGGATACCAGCACCTGCTGTGGTGGAGGTTGCAGAGGAGTGAAATGGACTCTATGCGCATCCTTAATTGTTAATTGTTTAATGCACTAGTTTTCTGCTGGTTGGCCTCCTGCCAGGAGGTGAAGCTTTCAAGACAGCATCAGCTGTAGTAGTATAGGGAGGATCAGGTACTGAACAGGGTCTTAGAATTTTCAAAAGAATAAGAATTTTGTCTTCGGCTAAATTCAACAGGTGGGGGCCAGCTAGGACCATCAGGTGGGGGCAGGGTTAGGCAAGTCTGAGCTGACTCTCCTTTGGAGGGGCTTTGCCCTGGCTGCTGTGGTGAGATGGAGGTGTGGTTCCCAGGCCAATGGAGTTATGTTCCCAGGAGGATTATGGCTGCCTCTGGTGGTGATGCATGTTGTCAAGAAAGTGGGAAAAAGCAGACAGTCACAGGCCTCACCCAGCTCTCACATGACCCAAAAGACCAGTCTAGCTCCCACGATGTCTCTCCCCTCAACAGCACCAGGTTAGTTTTCAAGGAGTGGGTGAGCAGGGCTGAGAACTTGCCCCAGGCTACCAGTCTCCCAGCAAAGAGAGCAAGCAGAACTTTTACACCTTTCCACCTGTCAAGTCTGCACATTGGATTCATGCCCTCCTCCGAGTTCTGGCAAGAAAACTTCACGTTTGGTTGGAATTGTTACAAAGTTAAGCTGGAGGTAAAACCATTTTATGTTTTTAATAAAAGTTTTTTTTCAAACTTTCTGCCAACTTACAGATCTAAATATATTTAGCTTTTCTATATCCTATTAAAAATAAGATTCTAATCAGGCATGGTGGCTCATGCTTGTAATCCCAGCATTTTGGGAGGCCAAGAAACAGACTGTTTAAACCCAGAAATTTGATACCAACATGGCAAAAACCCATGTCTACACAATATACAAAAATTAGCAGTCAGGCACGGTGGCTCACATGTGTAATCCCAGCACTTTGGGAGGCCAAGGCTGGTGGATCATGAAGTCAGAAGATTGAGACTATCTTAGCTAACACGGTGAAATGCTGTCTCTACTAAAAATACAAAAAGTTAGCTGCGCGTGGTGGTGGGCACCTGTAGTTGCAGCTACTTGGGAGGCTGAGGCAGGAGAATCACTTGAACCTCGGAGGTGGAGCTTGCAGTGAGCCAAGATTGTGCCACTGCACTCCAGCCTAGGCGACAGAGACTCCGTCTCAAAAAAAAGAAAAGAAAAGAAAAGAAACAGAAAAATTAGCTGGGCATGATAACCAGCACCTGCATTACCTGCTATTCAGGAAGCTGATTTAGGAGGATTACCTGAGCCCAGGAGCTTGAGGCTGCAGTGAGCCACGATCAATCTACCGCACTCCATCCTGGGTGAGAGTGAAATCCTTTCTAAAAAAAAGCCAAAGCATATCAACCTAAAATTCTGTGGGTTTTTTTTTTTTAATTGTTGTTATTATTCTAAGAGTTTTTGAGGTAAAGGTGTTGTTTGGCTACATAGATAAGTTCTTTAGCAGTAATGTCTGAGATTTGGGTGCACCCAGCAACTGAGCAGTGTATACTGTACCCAGTGTGTAATCTTTTAGTTCTCACCCACCTCCTGCTCTTCCCCTCAAGTTCTCAGAGTTCATTATATAATTCTCATGCTTTCGAATCCCCATAGCTTAGCTCCCATTCACTTAGAATAATGATCTTCTAATCCATTCAAGTTGCTGTGAATGCCATTACTCCATTTTTTAATGGCTGAGTATTACATGATATATACAAATCACATTTTCTTCATCCACTTGATGGTTGACAGGCATTTAGGGTGCTTCCATTCTTCTGCAATTGGAAATTGTTTTGCCACAAACATGCCTGTGCAAGTGTCTTTTTTATATAATGACTTTTTTCTGCATGTAAATACCCAGTAGTGGGTTTGCTGGATCAAATGGTAGTTCTACTTTTAGTTCTTTAAAAAAATCTCCTGGCTGCGTGTGCTGGCTCAAGCCTGTAATCCCAACACTTTGGGATGCCAAGGTGGGTAAATCACCTGAAATCAGGAATTTGAGACCAGCCTGGCCAACATGGTGAAAATCCATCTCTACTAAAAGTACAAACAAATTAGCCTGTCACGGCGGCATGTGCCTGTAGTCCAAGCAACTGAGGAGGGTGAGGCAGGAGAATCACTTGAACTCAGGAGGCAGAGGCTGCAGTGAGCCGACATCACAACACTGCACTCAGCCTGGGTGACAGAATGAGACTCTATCTCAAAAATAAAAATAAAAATAAATAAATTCCCAGCTGTTTTCCATAGTGATTGTACCAGTTTACATTTCCACCAGCAGTGTTAAAGTGCTCCATTTTCATCACATCCATGGCAATATCTAGTTTTTTGATGTTTTAATTGTGGCCATTCTTGCAGGAGTAAGGTGGTATCACAATGTGATTTTAATCTGCACTTTCCCGAAAATCAGTGATGTTGAGCTTTTTTTTTTTTTCAGTATTCACATTTTTTATTTCAAGGTGTAAAATATATGTGTCTAACATTGTCACTTTCATCTGCAGATGGAATAATCGAGAAGTATAAAAACCTGTACTTTTTTTGTTTGTTTGTTTTGTTTTTCTTTTTTCTTGAGACAGAGTCTCACTCTGCTATCCAGGAAGGAGTGCAGTGGCATGATCTTGGTTCACTGCAAACTCCGCCTCCTGGGTTCAAGCAATTCTTCTGCCTCAGCCTCTCGAGCAGCTGGGACTACAAGTATGTGGCACCATACTCAGCTAATTTTTGTATTTTTAGTAGAGATGGGGTGTCAACATACTGGCCAGGCTGGTCTTGAACTCCTGACCTCATAATCCGCCTGCCTCGACCTCCCAAAGTGCTGGGATTACAGGCGTGAGCCAGTATGCCCAGCCCTGTACTTAACATTTTATCAAGATTATCTGCCAACAAGTTACCCATATCCAGGTTTCAATGGGTCTGGAATCTTCTTTCCACTTGATAAGGGTAAGTATTAGGAAATCCAGTTGACGACATTTTTATTTAAAAATCAAAAAAAATCAGCACAGTCAAGTTGTCTTAGTCTTAAGGATTTCTGGATTTCTTTCTTGGAGGAGGTCAGGTCTTTCCAAGGCTTGAGTCCTTGAATATTCTTCCAGTCATCAAAAGTAGAGTCTTTTATTTTCTCATATTCTGACCTAATGATACTATTTGCTTTCAGTATTTTTTTTCCAACTCAGGATCCATTTTAATCTTCACAGCATCATGTCAGATTTGTGAAAACTCACAAAGACCAAAAGAAACTCCAACAATTAACAACAACATGGGGACTTCGTAGCGGAGAGTCTTGTTCTTGCACAAAGCACACATCACTGTGGGTGCAAACATGACTGAACTCTTCCATCCGTTTAGAACTCCAAGCAGGCCCAACACAGATTCTCAAATCTCAGCGGCCCAAGCTCTCATCAACATGAGTACGTCCTTCACTCATCAACTTTCCCTGGTTGTTTGGTGCTCGGTCCTTACTGATAGGTTTCCAAGCATTTTTTTAAATATGTTTGTTGGCCATTTGTATATCTTCTTTCAAGAATTGTCTGTTCATGTCCTTCGCACACATTTTCATGGGATTATTCGTTTGTTTTTTCTTGCTGATTTGTTCGAGTTCCTTGTAGATTCTGGATAACAGGTCTTTGTTGAATGCATCGGTTGTAAATATTTTCTACTCTGGGTTTTCTCTTTACTCTGCTGATTACTTATTTTACTGTGCAGAAGTTTTTCAGTTTAATTAAGTCCCATTTATTTATTGATTTTTTTTTTTTTTTGCATTTGCTTTAGGGTTCTTGGTTATAAACTCTTTGCCTAAGCAAATGTCTAGAAGTGTTCTTCTGATGTTATCTTCTAGAATTTTTATAGTTTCAGGTCTTAGATTTCAGTCTTTGATCCACCTTGAGTTGACTTTTGTACAGGATGAGAGATGAAGATCCAATTTTCTTATTCTACATGTGGCTTACCAATTATCTCAGCACCATTTGTTTAACAGGATGTCTTTTTTTTTTTTTTTTTGAGACGGAGTTTTGCTTTTATTGCCCAGGCTGGAGTACAATGGCACAATCTTGGCTCACTCTAACCTCTGCCTCCTGGGTTCAAGCAATGCTCCTGCTTCAGCCTCCTGAGTAGCTGGAATTACAGGCACGTGCCACCATGCCTGGCTAATTTTTTTGGTATTATTAGTAGAGACTGGGTTTTGCCATGTTGGTCACGCTGGTCTTGAACTCCTGACCTCGTGATCCACATGCCTCAGTCTCCCAAAGTGCTGGGATTACAGGCATGAGCCACTGTGACTGGCTGATTTTTGTATTTTATTAGAGACGAGGTTTCACCATTTTGGCCAGGCTGGTCTCAAACTCCTGACCTCAGGTGATCCAATTGCCTTGGCCTCCCAAAGTGCTGGGATTACAGGCATGAGCCACCACGCCCAGCCTTAGGGTATCCTTTTTATACTTTATGTTTTTGTTAACATTGTTAAAAATTAGTCGGCTGTATGTATTTCGGTTCATTTCTGGGTTTGCTATTCTATTCTGTTGGTCTATATGCCTATTTTTATACCAGTATCATACTGTTTTGATGACTATCACCCTTTGGTATAGTTTGAAGTTGGTAATGCAATCCCTTCAGATTTGTTCTTATTACTTAGTCTTGTTTTGGCTGTGTGGGCTTTTTTTGGTTCCATATGAATTTTATAATTGTCTTTTTTATTTTTTTTAGTTCTGTGAAGAATGATGATGTTATCTTTATGGAAACTGCATGGAATTTGTAGATTGTTTTTATTATTATGGTCATCTTCACAATAGTCACTCTACTTATCCATGAGCATGAAATGTGTTTCCATTTGTTTGTGTCATCTATAATTTATTTCAACAGTGTTTTGTTATTTACCTTGTAGAGATCATTTGCCTCCTTGGCTAAGTATATTCCTAATTATTATTATTATTATTATTTTGCAGCTGTTGTAAGAGGAGCTGAATTCTTGATTTGATTCCTAGTTTGGGTTGTTGTTTGTGTATGGCAGTGCTACCAAATTGTGTACATTGATTTTTGTATCCTGAAACTTTACTGAATTCATTTATCAGATCTAGGAGCTTTTTGGATGTCTTTAGTGTTTTTTAGGTATACAATCATATCATCAATGAACAGTCACAGTTTGACTTCCTCTTTTCCAATTTGGATACCCTTTATTTCTTTCTCTTATTTGAATGCTCTGGCTAAGACTTCCAGCAATATGTTGAATAGAAGTGGTGAAAGTGGACATCCTTGTCTTGTTCTAGCTCTCAGGAGTAATGCTTTCAACTTTTTCCCATTCAGTATAATGTGGGCTGTGGGTTTGCCATAAATGACTTTTATTACCTGAAGCTATGTCCCCTCTATGCCGATTTTGTTAAGGTTTTAATGCTGAAGCAATGCTGGATTTTGTCAGGTTTTTTCCTGAACCTATTGAGATAATCATGTGATTTTTGTTTTTAAATCTGTTTATGTGGTATATCACATTTACTTACCTGCATATATTAAACCAGCCTTTCATTTTGGGTATAAAATGCACTTGATCATGGTGTATTATCTTTTTGATATGCTGTTGTATTTGCTTAGCTAGGATTTTGCTGATAATTTTATCATCATCTAAGTTCATCAGAAATATTTACTTTTCTTGTTTTTTTGTCATGTCTTTTTCTGGTTTGGGGATTAGGGTGATACTGGCTTGATGGAATGATTTAGAGAAGATTCCCTTTTTATCTTTTGAACAGTTTCAGTAAGATTGGTACCAATTCTTCTTTGAATGTCTGATGATAAAATATATCTGTGAATTCATATGCTCCCGGACTTTTTGGATGGCAATTTTTTATTACTATTTCAATTTCACTACCTCTTATTGGTCTGTTCAGATTTTCCATTTCTTCCGGGTGTAATCTAAAAGGATTGTGCATTTCCAGGAATTTATGTAGCTTCTCTACGTTTTCTAATTTGTATACGTAAATGTATTTACGGTAGCCTTCAGTAATCTTTTGTATTTCTGTGGTATTGTCTGTAATATCTTCCATTTTGTTTCTAATTGAACTTATTTAGATCTTCTCTCTGCCTTTTTTTGGTTAATCTTGCTAATAATGGTCTACCAATTTTGTTCATCTTTGTAAACAACCAGCTTTTTGTTGCATTTATCTCCTTGTATTCTTTTGTTTCAACCTCAGTTAGTTTTTCTCTGATCTGTTATTTTTTCTTTGCTGCTGCATTTGGATTTGATTTGGTTTTGCTTCTCTAGTTTTTTGAGGTGTAACCATACGTAGTCTACTTGTGTTATTTTAGACTTTTTGATGTAGGCATTTTTTGCTATCAACTTTGTCTTAACACCACTTTTGCTGTATGCCAGAGGTATTCATAAGTTGTATCATTATTGTCATTCAAATCAAAGTGTTTTTAAATTTCCATCTTAATTTTGTTGATTCAAAGCTCACTCAGGAGGCTGGGCATGGTGGCTCACTCCTATAATTTCAGCACTTTGGGAGGCTGAGGTGGGCAGATCACTTGAGGTCAGGAGTTTGAGACTAGCCTTGCCAAAATAGTGAAACTCCATCTCTACTAAAAATACAAAAATTAGCCAGGCATGGTGGCTTGTTTCTCTAATCCTATCTACTCAGAGGCTGAATTGCTTGAATCTAAGAGGTGGATGTTGCAGTGAGCCAAGATCATGCCACTGCACTCCAGCCTGGGCAACAAAGTGAGTCTCTGTTTCAAAAAAAAAAAAAAAAAAAAATCATTCAGGAGTAGGCTATTTGGGTTTATTTCTGGGTTCTGTATTCTGGTCTATTGATCTATGTGCCTGTTTTTATACCAGTATCATGCTATTTTGGGAACTATGGGCTTATAACATATAGTATGACTTGAAATCAGGTAACGTGATGCCTCCAGATTTGTTCTTTTTGCTTAGTCTTGCTTTGGCTATGTGAGCTCTTTTTTGGTTCCATATGGATTTTATCAGTGTTTTTTCTACTTCTGTGAAGAATGTTGGTGGTATTTTGATGGAAATTGCATTGAATTTGTAGATTGCTACTGATTTGTGTACATTAATTTTGTATCCTGAGACTTTGCTGAATTCATTTATCAGTTATAGAAGCTTTTCAGAGTCTTTAATGTTTTCTAGGTATACCACTATATTATTTATCATCAAACAGCAACAGCTTGACTTCCACCTTACCAATTTAAAACTTTTTTTTTTTTTTTTTTTTTTTGAGACAGAGTCTCCCTCT
>NW_012101987.1:2801105-2832022 GCF_000951045.1 Mandrillus leucophaeus | reverse complement strand
TTGAGACGGAGTCTTGCTCTGTCACCCAGGCTGGAGAGCAATGGCATGATCTCGGCTCACTGCAACCTCCGCCTCCTGGGTTCAAGCCATTCTCCCGTCTCAGCCTCCTGAGTGGCTGGGATCGCAGGTACACACCACCATGCCCAGCTAATTTTTGTATTTTTAGTAGAGACGGGGTTTCACCATGTTGGTCAGGCTGGTCGTGAACCCCTGACCTCGTGATCCACCCGCCTCGGCCTCCCAAAGTGTTGGGATTACAGGTGTGAGCCACTGCGCCCAGAAAGAGCCACTAATTTTACTTTTGAAATATACTGAATATTTCTATTAAAAGCTAAGATAAGCTCACTATTATGTAGAAAATTTGTGGTTTGCATGTGCAT
This sequence comes from Mandrillus leucophaeus, assembly GCF_000951045.1. Taxonomy (NCBI): domain Eukaryota; kingdom Metazoa; phylum Chordata; class Mammalia; order Primates; family Cercopithecidae; genus Mandrillus; species Mandrillus leucophaeus. Next base: position 2,831,642 of record NW_012101987.1, on the reverse strand, counting down.
TATTACCCATTAAGTGCTCTACAGTTTCTGAAAGTTTCAGAAACACCAATATAAAAATACTATTTCTGATTGAATAAAAGATATCATCATTTTAGTCACTACTAAATGAAACAGATTGGAATTGCTAGTCACAATGTGGTTTTAAATGTTATTTAATGAACACATGTGAAGTTTCTGTTCAACTCATGTTAACTATTTTTTCACTTCTATTAGAAAAATATTAAAATTTAAATTACTACAAATGTATGAATGTATTCAAATCTAAACACAGTGCCAATCTTAAAAGATCTGTATGCATAGGATTATAGAATGCCTATTCTCCATTTACCTTAGAAGATAAATAACTGCTTTTCAATAAACCCAACGGGGCAATTGTGACTCACAATCATAAGCTACTAAAATATTAATACTATCATCTAGAAAGTATTTATTAATTCATTTTCCTTACTTTTGAGATACAGTCATAATTTCTAGTTGTCATAACACTAGATTTGAGGTGCTGTGGCTGCAGTAACTAGAAATGTCATGGTTGACTCTGCTTTACTTTCTGCCTATTTCTTACAAACACAGCAAAACAAGGAAGGCCAGAAATCCTACACCTTGATTGCAAATACACCAGTACTCTTCTAGGGAGAATATATGTTCGAACATATTAACTTGAAATTCCTGGCATCTTTCCTTGAAGAACAGACTTTTTTTTTTTTTTTTTTGAGGTGGAGTTTTTCTCTTGTTGCCCAGGCTGGAGTGTAATGGTGCAGTGTCGGTTCACTGCAACCTCTGCCTCCCAGGTACAAGCGATTCTCCTGCCTCAGCCTTCTGAGTGGCTGGGATTACAGGCACCTGCCACCACGCCTGGCTAATTTTTTGTGTTTTTAGTAGAGACGGGGTTTCATCATGTTGGCCAGGCTGGTCTCAATTTCCTGACCTCATGATCTGCCTGCCTCGACCTTCCAAAGTGCCGGGATTACAAGCGTGAGCCACCGCGCCCAGCCTAGAACAATTTTCTTACACTTTAGAACAATTTTCTTACATCTTTAGAACAATGTATGTGTATATTTAACTTTATGTAAATCAAAACTAAAAGTCATATGTGTTTGCAGGCAGAGAGGCCAAAAGTTCAAAAATGTATATATAACAAAATTTTAAGAATATTGTAGTCAATAACAACTTAGTTGTACATTTAAAAATAACTTAAGGCCAGGCATGGTGGCTCACACTTGTAATCCCAGCACTTTGAAAGGCTAAGGTGTGCGGATCACGAGGTCAGGAGTTCAAGACCAGCCTGACCCACACAGAATACCGGTACGTCTCTACTAAAAATACAAAAATTAGCCGGGCATGGTAGTACGCACCTGTAATTCTGGCTACTCAGGAAGCTGAGGCAGGAGAATCGCTTGAACTCGGGAAGTGGAGGTTGAAGTGAGCCAAGATCCGCCACTGCACTCCAGCCTGGGCGATAGAGCGAAACTCCGTCTCAAAAAATAAACAATAAAAAATAAAAATAACTGAAAGTGTAGAACTGGATTGTTTGTAATACAAAACATAAATGCTAGAGGTGATGCATACCTCATTTACCCTGATGTGATTATTACATATTATATGCCTATATCAAAATATATGTTATATGGCATAAATATATACACATACTTTGTACCCACAAAATTTAAAAAACAGATTTAAACGAGAAAAAAAGAATAAAAATTTAACCTACAGAAACAATATTTTTTAACTTATTTGCAGTTGAAAGCCACTGGCAAAAGAGATTACCAGAGATGTTAGTTGATTATGTTACCAAATAGTATATTCTTACTATCTTTTACCTACACCTTTGAGTAAATGGGATAGGTTTCAGTTAGTGGCATAATAATGCTTCATTGAATGCACAATAGTATTAACATGTTAAAAACTGTATAATTAAGCAATTAAGTTCACACATAATCTGAAATTTTAAAAATGTACTGCATTTTATTACATAAAAGTACAAGTAGTAAAATCATATACTAATTTTTAAATTTTAACAAAACAAGTATGTTCTCACTATAATGCAAAAGAATATTACTGTGAACACCTACCTCATGCACCACTCAATATCATAAGTTAACCACAAATAGCGTCTCCACTTAGATTTTCATCATGCATGTAACATTTTAATGTCCTTACTCTTCCAAAGAAAAGGTCATAAATAATGCCCACCTAAAAAAAAAGAAACTCTCCTATCTTTGATGCAGTGACAACTGATCACATTCGAATACAATAGAAATGAAGAAATAGCATCAAGTAATTTCAGAGTTGAATTACAGCATTATTAGCTTTTTAAAAAATCTGTACTTCTTTTCAAGGAAAAAAGTATACTTTGGGCTGGGCGCGGTGGCGTAAGCCTGTATTCACAGCACTTTGGGAAGCCAAGCTGGGCAGATCATGAGGTCAGAAGTTCAAGACTAGCCTGACCAACATGGTGAAACCCCGTCTCTACTAAAAACACAAAAATCAGTCGGACGTGGTGGTGTGCACCTGTAATCCCAGCTACTCAGTAGGCTGAAGCAGAATTGCTTGAACCCAGGAGGCAGAGGTTGCAGTGAGCTGAGAGTGTGCCACTGTACTCCAGCCTGGACGACAGAGAGATTCTCTGTCTCAAGGGGGGGGAGGGGGAAGTATAGTTTGAATGTAATTACAAACTTCCAAAAAATTTTCTACTCTTTTTAAAATTATGTACAAATAAATTTATCTGCCGTTTGGGATCATTTTTTACACTCAGCACTTTGATATAGTGTAATGTCTGAAGTGTCAGTACCTTAGTATTTTTTGTTTTTGTTTTTGAGATGGAGTCTCACTCTGTCGCCAGGCTAGAGTGCAGCAGTATAATTTCGGCTCACTGCAACCTCTGCCTCCCGGGTTCAAGTGATTCTCCTGCCTCAGCCTCCCGAGAAACTGAGACTACAGGCACGTGCCACCACGCCCAGCTAATTTTTATATTTTTAGTAGAGGCAGGGTTTTATCATGTTGACCAGGATGGTCTCAATCTGTTGACCTCATGATCCACCCACCTCAGCCTCCCAAAGTGCTGGGATTACAGGCGTGAGCCACCATGCCCGGCCCTACCTTAGATATTTCTACTGTAAATTCTCTGATATTTACATAGACTTAATTTTGGATTGAATGTTTTAAATATATACTGCATCTGCAAAAATATATTTCAGTATGAACCCTCTGGTGTTGTCTAAGTTGTAGTTTTGGGAAAAAAACTCAAATTTATTATGTTTGCAGGGTTGTTCTCCAATCTGAATTCCCTGATGTTGAACAAAGTTTAAGCAACTGCTTCACGGTTTTCTCTAGCACAAAACGTGTACAGTAAGATCTGTGATACAAGTAAAGGTACTACAACCCTCTTTTATTTGTAATGTTTGTCTTCACAATAAATACTGTACTTTAAAAGCTTATATTTTCTGAAAGATTTTTTGACAGTAATTAAATTTATAATACTTTTATTAAGTACTCTCTGATGTTGAGTAAGATGTGAGCAGACATTAATGGCTTTTTCACAGTCTTTATATTGGTACAATTTTTCTCAAGTGTAAATGCTTTCCTGGCAATAAGGTGTGAGTATTCATTAAAAAGTTTGCCACATTCTTCACACTTGTAAGAGTTTTTGTAGTAATAATTATCTTACCTACAATCAAGTGTGACAATCATTTAAAGGTTTTGTCACATTTTCCACATTTTGAAAGTTCCTCAGCAGTATGATTTATTTTATGCTTAGAAAAGTTTGAGGTGTTGTCAAAATTACTGCAATGTCTTCCAGCTTTGTAGTTTCTCTCAAGTTTTTTTTTTTTTTTTAAAACGTGTAGTAAGATTTGGGGACCAGTTAAGTACTTTGCCACATTCTTTACATTTGTAGGGTTTCTCTCTAGTATGAATTATCTTTTTTTTTTATAAGAATTAAGAGCCAGTTAAAGGTTTTGCCACATTTATCACATTTGTAGGATTTCTCTCCAGTATTATCTTGTGTTTTATACACATTATTTACATTTGTAGAGTTTCTCTTTGGTATGAATTCTCTTATGTTTAGTAAGGTTTGGGGACTGGTTAAAGGCTTTGCCACAGTCTTCACATTTGTAGGGTTTCTCTCCAGTATGAATTATCTTATGTTTCATAAGGGTTGAGGACTGGTTAAAAGCTTTGCCACATTCTTTACATTTGTAGGGTTTCTCTCCAGTATGAATTATCTTATGTGTAGTAAGGTGAGAGGACAGAATAAAGCTTTTGCCACATTCTTCACATTTATAGGGTTTCTCTCCAGTATGAATTTTTTTATGATTAGTAAAATTTGAGGAGTAGTTAAAAGTTTTGCCACATTCTTCACATTTGTAGGGTTTCTCTTCAGTATGAATTACTTTATGTTTAGTAAGGATTGAGAATATACTAAAGGCTTTACCACATTCTTCACATTTGTAGGGTTTCTTTCCAGTATGAATTACCTTATGATAAGTAAGAGTTGAGGACTTGGTAAAGGCTTTACCACATTCTTCACATTTGTAGGGTTTCTCTCCAGTATGAATTACCTTATGATTAGTAAGGTGTGAGGACCGGTTAAAAGCTTTACCACATTCTTCACATTTATAGGGTTTCTCTTCAGTATGAATTATCTTATGTTTAGTAAGGGTTGAGAATACACTAAAAGCTTTGCCACATGCTTCACATTTATAGGGTTTCTCTCCAGTATGAATTCTCTTATGTGTAGTAAGGTGTGAAGATAAAGTAAAGGCTTTGCCACATTCTCCACATTTGTAAGGTTTCTCTCCAGTATGAATTTTCTTGTGATTAGTAAGGTTTGAGGACTGCTTAAAAGCTTTGCCACATTCTTCACATTTGTAGGGTTTCTCTCCAGTATGAACTATCTTATGTTTAGTAAGGTTTGAGGACCGGTTAAAAGCTTTGCCACATTCTTCACATTTGTAGAGTTTCTCTCCAGTATGAATTATCTTATGTCTAGTAAGAGTTGAGGACTGGTTAAAAGCTTTTCCACATTCTTCACATTTGTAGGGTTTCTCTCCAGTATGAATTATCTTATGATTAGTAAGGTTTGAGGACTTTTTAAAAGCTTTGCCACATTCTCCACATTTGTAGGGTTTCTCTCCAGTATGAATTATCTCATGTTGAGTTAGTTGTGAAAGCATGCAAAATGATTTGCCACATTCTTTACATTTGAAAGGATTTTTTCCAGTATGTCTTATCTTATGTCTCTTTGAATTTGAATATTTATGAAAGACTTTCACATATTTATCATACTGAACTACTTTGCTCTGGGTAGTTGTCACACATTGGTTAAGTTCCTTATGACCTCCTTTGTGCAACTTATGCTCATCCACACTTTTACAGCCTTTTCTTAATTGTAAATTCTGATATCCACATTTTCCATATCTTCTCAGTATCACTTGTTGGAATGAATTTTTTATGTACTGCTCTGGCCTAAGGTCTTTGGCAAAATGAGAACACATAGCTGAAAGAAATAAAAATAACAAATTATTCCACTTACTCGGCTCCGATTAATGTCATTTACAAATCTAACTTACACCAGCTATATAAGCAAAATGGCACAGCAAAACACCACAGATCCTAAATCCTTTATAGACACATAAATGTAACAAAAACATTCTGACCAAAATACATTTGTGAAAAATTTATAAATGAGTAAAGTGTGTGCAGTGTCCCAGGCGAGGATAATGCAAAGAGCCACATAGGAGAAAAAAGAAAAGTCTGTTACATTTACCCAACACACCTCTTTCTGCTGCCCAATCTAACATGGTGACTTTAGAAGTAAATTGTCAACTCCTGGTTTCTTTTTTAAAAGACTAAAAAAAATAGTGTCACATACATCTTTATTTCTGGCTCTCAGGGGCCTTTTCAGACACTGGTTTCTGTCTCCCATGACATAAAGTACTAAAATAAATGATAGTATACTTTGGAATGACAGTTTGAGTCTGCTGAGACCAAAGTTAAGTGTTACAGCAGCAGAGACTGCAGTGCCACATACAGGAAACAGGTTTAGCAAGTGATTACTGAGTATTTAGAAGAAACGCTAACATACTTCTTTAACTTTAAAAGCCCACAAAATTTTAGACAAGACACAATCTAAGAAAATGTTAGAGAGACTCCCAAAATCTCTAGCCAAGACAACTGGTTTCAGACTGTCCCAGACCTAAGCTACATTATAAAGATTGTGACAGGGCCGGGCACGGTGGCTCACAGCTGTAATCCCAGCACTTTGGGAGGCCAAGGAGGGTGAATCACCTGAGGTCGGGAGTTCAAGACCAGCCTGACCAACAAGGAGAAACCCCATCTCTACTAAAAATACAAAATTAGCTGGGCATGGTGGCACATGCCTGTAATCCCAGCAACTAGGGAGGCTGAGGCAGGAGAATCACTTGAACTTGGGAGGCAGAGGCTGTGGCGAGCTGATATCACGCCACTGCACTCCAGCCTGGGCAACAAGAGCAAAACTCCGTCTCAATAAAAAAAAAAAAAAAAGATTGTGACAGGTAGCTTGTTTTTAATGTCTAAATCTCAATCAAAGATTAATGTATACAAAATATTAGGGCAGGATGACCCCATCAAAAACATTACTAAACTTTCAGAAAGCAACCATAGGAATATAAAGATGTACAAATTTTTAAAATTTAAAATAAATTAAATACTACACAGTGAATGAAACAGGAACACAGACAACTACTGAAGTTTAGAAAACTCAGGATAACAATAAAAATATTAAAAATATCAAAAAACATAAATTAGGAAGATAAAAATGTCACAGTCAAGAAAAGAATCTTGGGAGCTGCAAGACAAAGTAATGTATCATTTATAAAAATGTCTTATGAGATAACCAGTAAATTTTCAAAAAATATTGGAATACCTGACGAGAACTGGGTGATACAGTCAAAGCCCTGGGAAAAAAAAAAAAAAACAGCTGTCAAGTGAAAATAATACAACTAAAAAGAACTGGTTGGGCAAAGTGGCTCATGCCTATAATCTCAGCACTTTGGAAGGCCGAGGCAGGCGGATCACCTGAGGTCAGGAGTTCGAGACCAGCCTAGCTAACATGGTGAAACTCCATTTCTACTAAAAATATAAAAAATTAGCCAGGCGAGGTCACACGCGCCTGTAATCCCAGCTACTCAGGAGGCTGAGGCAGGAGAATCGGTTGGACCTGGGAGGCAGAGATTGCAGTGAGCCAAGATCATGCCACTGCACTCAAGCTTGGGCAACAAGAGTGAAACTCCTTTTCAAAAAAATAAATAAATAAATAAATAAAAAAGAACTGTCCAACCGAATAAAAAGAAAGACCTTCTAAAAATAACCTAATCCTGAAAAAGTATATTGGCACTGCATATACCCTACATACCAAAGATGCTGAAAGGAGTTCTTCCCACTGAAAATAACATGATGCAGGAAAACACATAATCATACAAAAAAATATAACTTTCTGGGAAAGATATTTACATACACAAAAATAGAATTCCTTAGCATTTTAATAATCATGCAGAAAACATTATTAATTATTCTATAAAATTTTAAAGATAAAAGCATAGAAATGATTATAAACATCTGTTAATGTAACATAAAAATAAATAATTAGCGGCCAGGCACAGTGGCTCATGCCTGTAATCCCAGCACTTTGGGAGCCTGAGGAGGGTGGATCACCTGGGGTCAGGAGTTCAAGACCAGCCTGGCCAACATGGTGAAACCCCATCTCAACTGAATATATAAAAATTAGCTGGGCGTGGTGACAGACAATTGTAATCCCAGCTACTTGGGAGGCTGAGGCAGGAGAACTGCTTGAACCTGAAAAGTGAAGGTTGCAGTAAGCCAATATTGCACCACTGCAATTCAGCCTAGGTGACAGAGCAAGACTGTCTCTCAAAAAAAATGAATAAATAACAATTAAAAAATATGTATGGATATAATTAGCAACATCAATAACAAAGTAGAAAGCAGATGTAATGAGAAAGAATTTTTTGTATGCAAACAAGGTCAATTTTTTTTGTTTTGTTTTCAGATGGAGTCTCACTCTGTTGCCCAGGCTGGCATGATCTCGGCTCACTGCAACCTACGTTTCCTGGATTCAAGCAATTGTGGTGCAAATAAGGTTAATTTTTTACTACATTAAAATTGTTTTTTTTTAAGTTTTTATGTAATTCCCAAGGTACTACAAAGAAAATATCTGTATAGATACACAAAAGAAAATAAGAAAGTAGTGAAAGCATATAATACAAAAACCAAAGGACACAAAAGAAGAGAGAAAGAGGGAAAATGAGGGACAAAGATACAAGAGTTAAAGAGAATTAATAAAATTACATTAGTTTTGCTTTCGGAAAATTATTTAAATATATATAAAAGTAACTTTTCAATCTAGAGACATAATTTTCAACAAAATGATTTATTAAAATCTTTCAGATGCCAAGATTTATTTGCCTTTTTACAAGAGTCAGTTGAAATCTAATGATAAAAAAAAAGACTGAAAGGAGCAAGATGAAAGTAGAAATTTTATGCAAATATTAACCAAATGAGAGAAGAAGAGGTCAAAATAATATTACACAAGCTACATCTTAAGTCAAAAAGTGTCATATTTAACAAGATGTACTTTAAGTCAAAACTCTGAAAAGAAAAAAGGACACTGAACAATAGTAGATTCATTTACTGGGAACCAATGACTAGTTTGTGTGTGTGTGTGTGTGTGTGTGTGTGTGTGTATGTGTGTACGCATGCACATCTCACATTAGGGTTTCAAATATATAAAACAAATATTGACAGAATTGAAGAAACACACAGAGAGCAATATAATTATAGAATATATCAAGACCCCATTTTCTTAAAAATAAAACAAGACGGAATATTAGCAAGGGAATAGAAAACTTGAAATCAGTATGGAACGATTATTTCTAACAGAGGTATAGAGAGTCGAACATCAGGATATACACCCTTCCCGATAGCTCATACAGCATTCTCCTTGAAAGGACCATCTGTTAGGCCAAAAAAAATTCTTAACACATTTTTTAAAACAGAAATCTTATGAATTACTTTCTGTGACCAAAATGGAACGAGATTATAATTTTAAAAATGGAAAAATTCACAAATACATAGAAATTAAACAACACATTTTGAGTGTGCTCTTGTTCAAAGGTTGAAATAATATTGTGTAGATTTCCATACTGCTCAAAGTAATCTAGAGATTGAATATAATGTTTTTCAAATTTCTTATTGCATTTCTGAAGAAATAGAAACAGCAATCCCAAAAGTATATGGAATCTCAAGAGACTATACTCAACAATCTTCAAAAAAAGGAACAATGTTGGAGGCATTACAGTTTTTTACTTCAAAACACATGACAAAGCTACATAATAAAAACAATTTTGTATGAATATAAAGATAAGAAAGTAGATAAATAAAATAGAATCCAGCACATGAACTTTCACATATACGGTCATATAAAGAGTCATTTGCATATCCATAATTATTGCAGCACTGTTACTCGAAGCCAATAGGTAAAAGCAATGCAAATTTCTGTTACAAAATCATTTAGTAAATATAATTTGAAATATAAAAACACTGGAATATCACTCAGTTTGCAAAAAGCAGAAAATATTATAACAACTATAAAGATAAATCTTAACGACATTATGCAAAATGAAACGAGCCAGTCACAAAAAGACAGAGATCGTATGATATGTATAACAGTTACACTCTCTGAAACAGAACAAGAGTGGTGTTTGAAAAGTGAGATGAAATGGGAATAATTGGTAGTTGTTTAATGTACATTAAGATTCAGCCTTATGGTCAGGCGTGGTGGCTCACGCCTGTGCTCCCAGCACTTTGGGGGGCTGAGGCAGGTGGATCACGAGGTCAGGAGTTCAAGGCCAGCCTGGCCAAGATGGTGAAACCCCATCTCTACTAAAAATACAAAAATTAGCCAGGCATGGTGGTGGGTGCCTGTAATCCCAGCTACCCGGGAGGCTAAGGCAGAGAATTGCTTGAACCTGGGAGGCGGAGGTTGCAGTGAGGCGAGATTGCACCACTGCACTCCAGCCTGGGTGACAGAGTGAGACTCTGTCTCATACACACACACACACACAACACAGATTTAGCTTTGCAAGATAAAAACATTTTGGCATATGTTGCATACCAATATAAATATAATTAATATGAAAAAACAAAATATTTAAAAAATTTTTAGGTGAGGTGCAGTGGCTCATGCCTGTAATCCCAGCACTTGCAGAGGCTGAGGCAGATAGGTCACTTGAAATCAGGAGTTCGAGACCAGCCTGGCCAACATGGTGAAACCCCATCTCTACTAAAGCAACAACAACAACCAATTAGCTAGGCGTGGTATGCACACCTGTAATCCCAGCTACTCAGAAGGCTGAGTCAACAGAATTCCTTGAACCCCGGAGGCATAGGTTGCTGTGAGCCAAGATCACACCACTGCAGTCCAGCACAGGAGACAGAGTGAGACTCCATTTAAAAAAAAAAAAAAAGAAAGAAATTTTTTTTTTAATTTTAAATTTTGCTGCGTGTTTTTGACAAATAAAAGTAAACAATAATACTTAAAAGAGATAAAGAGTTATCACAGTTTTAAAACATCTTTAAATCCAAAAATAATAGAGATTCACAAATAAATGGAACGTTAATATTAGAATTTCTATCACTATTCGCTTAGGATTAATCAACCATTCACAACACACCTACACAACAAATACACAAGTTATAAAAAAAAAATGCACAGATAGGCTGGGTGCAGTGGCTCATGTCTGTAATCCAAGCACTTTACTTTGGGAGGCCGAGATAGGCAGATCACGAGGTCAGGAGTTCGAGATCAGCCTGACCAACATGGAGAAACCCCATCTCTACTAAAAATTAAAATTTAGCCAGGCGTCAAGACACTGGACTCCAGCCTGGGCAACAAAGCGAGACTCTATCTCAAAAAAAAAAAAAAAGAAAAAAAAAAACAGGCACGGTGGCTCACGCCTGTAATCCCAGTACTTTCGGAGGCCAAGGCAGGCGGATCACCTGAGGTCAGGAGTTTGAGACCAGCCTCAACATGGAGAAACCCCATCTCTACTAAAAATACAAAATTAGCCAGGTGTGGTGGTACATGCCTGTAATCCCAGTTACTCAGGAGGCAAGAGAATTGCTTGAACCTGGGAGGCGGAGGTTGCGGTGAGCCAAGATCGCACCATTGCACTCCAGCCTGGGCAACAAGAGTGAAACTGTCTCAAAAACAAACAAAAAAAAAACAGGGACAATATTTACACAGACAAACAGAGACAATTATATTGGCAGTAGACATATAGCTGATTCATATTTAAGTTTGCTCGACACTGTATTAAATTGTATTGAGTTAGTCATTGTCATATACAATTTATTATTATTATTTATTATTATGTTTTGAGACAGAGTCTCGCTCTGTCACCCAGGCTGGAGTGCAGTGGCACCATCTCGGCTCACTGAAAGCTCCACCTCCCAGGTTCACATTATTCTCTTGCCTCAGCCTCCCAAACAGCTGGGACTACAGGCGCCCACCATCACACCCGGCTAATTTTTTATATTTTTAGTAGAAACAAGGTTTCCACTGTGCTAGCCAGGATGGTCTCGAACTCCTGACCTCATGATGCGCCCGCCTTGGCCTCCCAAAGTGCTGGGATTACAGGCATGAGTCACCATGCCCAGCCTGTCATACACAATTATAATACAAATTAAACATAAAAACACAATTAATTGGTGTGAGGTGGCATAACCTAAAATATGTAACTCAAAAATATAAAATTGCAAAACAAAATTAAAACATGAAATGTAAAGTTTATTGGACATCATCAAGTAGATTAATATATTCATGAAAAAAATCCTAGAAAAAGAATACAGAGAAAAAGTAATATGAGGACACTTCAAGATAAGAACAAACTGAGAGCCAGGCACGGTGGCTCATGCCTGTAATCCCAGCACTTTGGGAGGCCAAGGTGGGCAGATCATTTGAGGTCAGGAGTTTGAGACCAGCCTGGCCAACATAGTGAAACTTGATCTCTACTAAAAAAATACAAAAATCAGGCAGGGCGCGGTGGCTCACGCCTGTAATCCCAGCACTTAGGGAGGTGAGGCAGGTGGATCACGTGGTCAGGAGTTTGAGACCAGCCTGGCCAAGATGGTGAAACCCCATCTCTACTAAAAATAAAAAAAAAAAAAAAAAAAAAAAAAAAAAAAAAAAAAGCCAGGTGTGGTGGCAGGCCCCTGTAATCCCAGCTATTCGGGAGGCTGAGACCGGAGATTTGCTTGAACCTGGGAGGTGGAGGTTGCAGTGAGCCAAGATCAAGCCACTGCATTCTAGCCTAGGCGACACAGCAAGACTCCATCTCAAAAATAAAAAACAAAAAAACAAAAATCAGCTGGGCATGGTGGCACATGCCTGTAATCCCAGCTACCCAGGAAGCTGAGGCAGGAGAATCACTTGAACTCAGGAGGCGGAGATTGCGGTTAGCCGAGATCACGTCACTGCACTCCAGCCTGGGCAACAGAGTGAGACTTAGTCTCAAAGAAGAAAAGAAAAACCTAAGAACTTTCCAAATTTTGATGTAATAAAAAAAAATTTCTAACCAATAACACTTGATCCAAAATTATTTTACTTTAAAAATAAGATAAAAATAAAGACTCCAAAATAAAAGATGTGGGTGTTCATCACTACTAGCACAGTCCTATGAAAAGTACTACATGGTGTCCATGCACAGTGGTTCAGGCCTATGAATCCTACAGTTTTAGCAGGCCAAGGCAGCCAGATCACTTGAGAATAGGAGTTCAAGATTAGCTTGAGCAACATAGTGAGACTCTACATATAAGCAAAGAGAAATACTAAAATGAGCCCATTATTTTGAAAATTAAAATGATGCTCGCCAGCAACATAAAACCATATATAAAATAAAGCTCTCTATTACATGTAAATATACAGACACATATAGAATTATTTACTATCATAATGATGGTACATAAAATCCTTAAACTACTTCTATAGAATATGAAATATAAAATATAAATCTGTTAGTAGATACATAGTATAAAATAACCTGTAATATCAATAACTACTGAAAAACATAAAGATACAGCTTTTGTATTACATAGAAGTTGTTACGAGATTAAAATATATCATTTTAGTTTTGGCTGGGTGCTGTGGCTCACGTCTGTAATCCCAGTACTTTGAGAGGCTGAGGCAGGTGTATCACCTGAGGTCAGGAGTTCAAGACCAGCCTGCCCAACATGGCAAAACCCCATCTCTACTAAAAATACAAAAAATTAGCTGGGTGTGGTGGCAGGTACCTGTAAGCACAGGTACTTGGGAGGCTGAGGCAGGAGAATTGCTTCAACCTGGGAGGCGGAGGTTGCAGTGAGCCGAGATCGTGCCATTGCACTCCAGTCTGGGTGACAGAGTGAGACTCTACCTCAATAAAATAAAATAAAATAAAATATATTATTTTCATACCAAAATGTTTTATGTAATCTCCATTTTCAAGACAATTACAAAGATAATATTTATGGAAAGTATAAATAAGGAAATGGAAAAATAACCAAAGCATGTCACTACACAGAATAAACAAAAATAAATGCAATAAAACAAGAAATGAGAAAAAAGCATATCTACAAGAAACATATAACAATAACAGTAAAACTGATCATAGTAACTCTATTTTAAAGCAATCATTTTAAATACAAATTAATTAAACTACTTGATAGAAAGAAACATAATCCCAGGACGTTGTGAGGTCAAAGTGGGCTGATCACTTGATCCCAGGAGTTTGAGATCAGCCTGAGCAACATCTCAAAACCCTGTGTCTACAAAAAAAATACAACAAAACTTGCTGGGTGTGATGGCACATATTTGTAATGCAGCTATTTGAGAGGCTGAAATGAGAGGATCATCAGAGTTTGATCATGCCACTGAAAACCAGCCTGATTGACACAGTGAATCCTTTTTCGAAACTGAATGAATAAATAGGCCAGGCATGGTGGCTCATGCCTGTAATCCCAGCATTTTGGGAGGCCAAGGTGGGTGGATCACTTGAGACCAGGAGTTTGACACTACCCTGGCCAACACGGTGAAACCCCATCTCTACTGAAAATAGAAAAAATTAGATGGGTATGGTGGCACATGTCTGTAATTCCAGCTACTTGGGAGACTGAGGCATGAGAATCACTTGAATCCGGGAGGTGGAGGTTGCAGTGAGCCAAGATCACGCTACAGCACTCCAGCCTGGAGTGAGATTCTTTCTCAAAAAGAAAAAAAATAAAATAAATGAATAAATAAATAAAATTATAAAGAAGAAAAAGAAATAAAATGCCTGAGTAACTTTAGAAAAAAGCATACAATATGCTGCCTACAAAAGACTGGTTTTAGCATTGCATTGAATAGGCTGAAAGTAACATAATAGAAAAAATTTATTTTTCATGCAAATAGTAACCACAATTGGGTGAGGCAGAAATTATATTAGACATAATATGCTTTTAGTCAAGTACTAGCATGAGAACAAAACTGATATTATATAATGATAAAATAGGTCAATTTACCAGGAATCTATAACTATTATATCCCTCTATACATATGTATGTATGTATAAAACATCAGAGCTGCAAAATGTATGAAGCGAATAGTGACAAAAGTGAAGAAATACATAGCAACATAATAACTGTAAACACCAATACCCCATTTGCAATAATAAATAAGAAAACAAAAAACTCAGACAACATTGTAGACTGTATTAATTATCTTACATATAGAGGAATACCTGAGAGTAGGTAATTTATAAAGAAAAAAGGTTTATTTGGCTCACAGTTCAGCAGACTGTACAGGAAGTATGTGCCAGCATCTGCTTTTGGTGAGTAAGCATCCTAGTAAGCTTATCATCATGGTGGAAGGTCAAGTATAACTGGACACATCACACAGTAAGAGAGAGAGTAAGTGTGAGGTGAAGAAGCCAGGTTTTTTTTTTAACCAACCAGTTCTCATTTGAATCAATAGAGTGTAGCCTTTTTGATTATCAAAAGGATGGTGCCAAGCCATTTATGAGGAATTTGCTCCCCTATAACCCAAACACATCCCATCAGGTCCCACATCAAACAGGAGGATTATATTGAAGGATGAGGTTTAGAGAAAGTGGACATCCTCTAACCTTAGGCCAATCATATCATATCACCAACTAGGCTTAACAGACATGTACAAAACTTTCCAGGCAAAAGCAAGAGAATATTGCATTTCCAGGCAATGCAATATTCTTACTTGCTCCTGGTGTGTTCTGTTACGACACATATCAAGTCTTATTAAATTTATGAATACTGGCTGAGTGCAGAGGCTCATACCTATAATCTCAACACTTTGGGAGAATCACATGAGGCAAAAAGTTTGGGACCAGCTTATGCAACATAGTGAGACCGTGTCACTACTAATAAATCAAAAAATTAACCAGGGGTAGTAGTGTATGTCTGTAGTCCCAGCTCAAAAATTTGAGGTAAAAGGATCACTTGAGCCCAGCAGGCTGAGGTTGTAGTAAGCCAAAATCATGTCACTGCACTACAGCCTGGGCAACAGAGTAAGATGCTGCCTCAAAATAACAACAAATACATTTAAGAAGACCAAAGTTATACACTATGTTTTCTGACCAAAACTGAAAGAAAGTAGGAATTAAAAATCAAAGTAAAACTGGCAAATCCAAAAATATATGAAATTAAAACACACTCTTCAACATATTCTTTTTTTTTTGAGATGGAGTCTCACTCCCACCAGGCTGGAGTGCAATAACATGATCTCAGCTCTCTGCAACCTCTGCCTCCAGGGTTCAAGCGATTCTCCTGCCTCAGCCTCCTGAGTAGCGGGGAATACAGGTGTGTGCCACCATGCCCAGCTAATTTTTGTATTTTTAGTAGAAACGGGGTTCCACCAGGGTGGCCGGGATGGTCTTGATCTCTTGACCTTGTGATTCGCTCACCTCAGCCTCCCGAAGTGCTGGAATTGCAGGCGTGAGCCACTGCACCCAGTCACTCTTCAACGTATTCTTGTTCCAGGGTCAAAAAATTTAATTTTTTAAAGACATTACTATGACCTACAGTGGTGAATGAATTTAATATAATCTCTATAAAAACCCTAATCACACAGTTTTTTACAGAAATATAGTTTGATTTTTTTTTTTTTTTTAGATGGAGTCTCACTCTATTACCAGGCTAGAGTGCAGTGGCTGCAGTGGCATGATCTCAGCTCACTGCAACCTCTGCTTCCCGGATTCAAGTGATTCTCCTGCCTCAACCTCCTGAGTAGCTGGGATTACAGGTGCCTGCCACCAGGCCCAGCTAATTTTTGTATTTTTTTTAGTAGAGACAGGGTTTCACCATGTTCATCAGGATGGTCTCGAACTCCTGACCTCGTGATCTGCCCGCCTTGGCTTCCCAAAGTGCTGGGATTACAAGCGTAAGCCACCGCGCCTAGCCTAAAAATTTTTAATTTGATTATAAACTATAGATAAACACCCTTGAAAAAGAACAAAGAGGCATTATACTTTCTGATTTCAAAACATATTAAAAGCTACAAAAACAAAACAACATGGTACTGACACAAAAATAAACAGATGAAAGAACAGAATAGAGAGCCCAGAAATGAACTCTCCCGTATAAGATTAAATAATCTTCCACAAAGTTGCCATGAGCATACAACAGAGCAAAGATATTCTCTTCAAAAAATAATGTCAAAAACTGGATATCGACACTGAAGAAATAAAGTTGGATCATTTCCTTGAACCAAATACAAAAAAAATGATTTAACTAAACACTTAGACATGAAAAGATAACTAACATCTCTTAGAAAAAATATAGGAAAAAGGCATGTCATTGGTCTTGGCACTATTTTTTTAGATACGACACTAAATGCATGAGCAACTGCAACAACTATAACCATTAAGATTTCACTGCACTGTACTTCAAAATTTCGGCACATCAAAACAAAAATTCAATAGACAATGCCTCCTAGAAAATGGGTGAAAATATTTGCAAATCACAAGAGACGAGTGATGAGTTAATATTCAAAATATATAAACAACTCTTAAAACTGAACAATAAAGCTGAATAACTTGATTTATTAATGAAAAAATTGAACTGAATTTTCATTAAAAAAATTACCCAAATGGGAAAAAGTATTTGAAAAGAAAAACAAAATTAATAATTTATAGAGAAACACATAAAAATGAAAAATAAAATCACCTCACATCCACTACAATGGCCACTGTAAATTTATGAAAAACACCAAATCTGTTGATAATGCAACGAAAATAAAACCCCTGTTGATTGTTGGTATAAAACAAAGATGCAGCCATTGTTTTAAAATGTTGTAAATGTCGGCCAGGCATGGAGGCTCAGACCTGTAATCCCAGCACTTTGGGAGGCCAAGGCAGGCAGATCTCACGGTTGAGAGTTCGAGACCAGCCTGACCAACAGGTGAAACCCCATCTCTACTAAAAATACAAAAATTAGCCGGGCGTGATGGTGTACACCTGTAATCCCAGCTACTTGGGAGGCTGAGGCAGGAGAATCACTTGAACCCGGGAGGCAGAGCTTGCAGTGAGCCGAGATCACACCATTGCACTCCAGCTTGGGCGACAGAGCAAGACTCTGTCTCAAAAAAAAAAAAAAAAAAACAGTTATAAATGTTTCTCAAGTAATTAAAAATGGAATTATCGGCAAATATAGCAATTTTATTTATGAATCTATATTCAAAATATGCAACACAGGACCTGTAAGACATTTGAACATTTATGTTTATTGTATCAGTATTCACAAAAGCCAAAACGCTGAAGAAACCCAGATGTTCCTTAATTTATAAATACTTCAAAAAATGTAACATATACATACAATGGAATATTATTCAGTCTTTTTTTAATGTTTGCCTCACACTAATATTTATTTCACTCAAACTGGAGCAATAATCTTCCATACGTAAGTATCTTCCCTGCCCAGTAATTCAAAGAAAAAAAAATCCAAAATGATTAGCAAAGAAAAATATAAGAATTAACAGATCCTTTAAATTTATTTTAAATATTTTTAAGATTTAAAGTGTTTAAAGTTTGTAATTCCTAGTAGGAAAACATTATCTGAATGAATACCCTAATGGCAAACCAACTATAAAATGCTTCAGCTGCATATGGGGGAGAGGGGTAGGGATTATCTTCAAAGCACCCCAGCTCTATTGATGAGATGGTCAGAGGTACATTGGTTTGTATTACTGCGACATCCATAAGGTGATCTATGTTGCTTTTCCTTCAGCAAGGGCTTTATTTACCAGAAGGGCACCATCATGCGTGTCCATGTGAGACCACCAAACAGGCTTTGTGTGAGCAATAAAGCTTTTTAATCACCTGGGTGCAGGTGGGCTGAGTCCGAAAAGAGTCAGTGAAGGGAGATAAGGGTGGGCCGTTTTATAGGATTTGGGTAGGTAAAGGAAAATTACAGTCAAAGGGGGGTTGTTCTGTGGCGGGCAGGAGTGGGGGTCACAAGGTGCTCAGTGGGGGAGCTTTTTGAGCCAGGATGAGCCAGGAAAAGGACTTTCACAAGGTAATGTCATCATTGAAGGCAAGGACTGGCCATTTTCACTTCTTTTGTGATTCTCCAGTTACTTCAGGCCATCTGGACATATACGTGCAAGTCACAGGGGATGCAATGGCTTGGCTTGGGCTCAGAGGCCTGACAGGCATTACGCTTGACCTCCAAATATGGCTGACAATCTACTGATAAGATTCATAACCTTTGTGTTGCTCTGGTGTTTTGACATATTTGCTGGGTTCTGAGCCACATCCTGGAAGGCCACCATAACTTCTGGATCCTGCATGGCTGCAAGAACCTCTGGATCACTAAGAATTTCATTCCGGCCATTCCAGGCATGCCTCCTCCCATTCCAGGCATTCCTCCGGGAAAACTACCAGGCATTCCCCGGGGAAAGCCACCTGGAAAAGAGTCATACTGAGCTCTTGACTGTCATCTGGCTTCTTCCTCCCTCTGGGATCTCTCATGCTCTTCTCGAGCCTTCTTAACTTGTTCTATTCTTTCTTTGATCTCTCGCTCTTCACGTTTTCGCTCATATTTTCTCTGATGTTCTGCAATTTTCTGTGCCCTAGGTTGAACTTCTTTCAGCATTGCACTAGCATCTTCATCATAATTCAATTCACAGGCAAGGGCAAGATCACGAGCTGTTTCCTTCCCAGTGGCCTAGAAGATGAGTGTGCTTTCCCTCGCCACTTGTAAGGCCGAGTTGAATCAGGATTTATTTCAATGGCTCTGTCAGTTTCGGATGACAGCATTTGGCTTCTGTAATTAGATGAAGACGCTGGCCCTCTTGGCATGCAAAATGGCCAAGCGAGGATATTCAGCTTGATGGCACCTCTGAATAAGTCAATGGCTTTCTGGAGCTCACCATCATTTAGGGCTTCAATAGCAGCCACTTTCTTATCATTTGCCTGATCCATCATCTCCTCTGTTATCTCTGCATTTTCATCTCCCATTTCTTGAGGGGCATCAGTGTCTGGTTCAATCACACCTTCTTTATCAATTTCTAGATCACTTTCCTCACTTGATGGTTTGTCTGCCTCTAAGTCTTCCTCCACCTTCTTACTATCAGATTCTTCTTCCTTGGTATTTTCTTCTGATTTAGCTTTCTGAGTAGCAGGTGGTACTTTACCCCCCATGCTCTCTATCCACTCCTTCAGGAAGTGCATTTCCTCGGTGTGCAGAACGCTCGGATCCTGTTTACACGTTTTCACAAAGGCCTGAAGCTTGTTCGCTTTGCGGGGGTCCGTGGTAGGGAGGTGGTGGGCGAAGCTGGGGAACTGCGGTCCAGCTCCAGGTCCAGGCGCTGGCTCAGTGTGATCGTGCAGAAGGGGCTATTCAGTCTTAAAAGACTTCTTACAAAATCTTGTCACTTTTTTGTTTTGTTTTTTGACGCAGAGCCTCGCTCTGTTGCCCAGCCTGGAGTGCAGTGGTGCAATCTCGGCTCACTGTAACCTCTACCTCCCAGGTTCTAAGGGATTCTCCTGCCTCATCCTCTTGAGTAGCTGGGATTACAGCATGTGCCACAACACCCAGCTAATTTTTGTATTTTTAGTAGAGGCAGGGTTTCACCATGTTGGCCAGGCTGGTCTCGAACTCCTAACCTCAGGTGATCCGCCTGCCTTGGCCTCCCAAAGTGCTGGGATTATAGGCGGGAGCCACGGTGCCCAGCCAATCTGTTCATATTTTAAGACAAACTTTGAGAGTATTACGTTACCTGAAATAAGCCAGATGCAAAATGATGGATACCGTATAATTCCACTTACATGAGATGCCTTACGTAGTTACACTCATAAAAACAGAAAGTAGAAGGGTATTTGTCAAGGGGTGGAGAGAGGGTAAAATAAGTTATTGTTACTTAATGTGTATTTGAGTTTTAGTTTAACAAGATGTAAAATTTCTAGAAGTCTTTTGCATAGCAATGTGAATATACTTAACACGCCTGAAATGTATAGCTTCTTTTTGAGACAGGATCTCACTCTATCACCCAAGCTGGAGGACAGTGGCACAATTATGGCTCACTTAGCCTCAAACTCTCAGGCTCAAATAATCCTACCCCTTTAATTTCCCAAGTAGCTGAGACCACAGGTGTCAGCCATTCCTGACATAAATGCCTTTATGAGCGAGCCACGCATTATGGCTCACACCTGTAATGAGAGTTACATGGTACATCACGGTTGAAAAATCGTTTCAGGCTAGGATTTCAAGACCAGCCTGGGTTATGTAGAAAGCCCCGATCTCCAAAATAAGTGCCTTTAAGAGAGCTTTGAGATCCAGGGAGGGGGAAGTGAAACTCTGCTAAAGCCCCAAATTAAGGAGTGTTCTTTTCAGAAGCCAGGCCCTCATTCAGGTGGCAAACTACAGGACCCCTGTTCTTGGCTACAGGTAAGAAAACAGCCCACTCAACTTGGTTCCACTGAGAATTCATATATATATGAATTTATATATATATATATATATATAAAAGCGTTCTTTTTTTTTTTTTTTGAGACAAAATCTCACTGTGGTGTGGGTCGCCCAGGCTGGAGTACAGTGGCATGACCTCAGCTCACTGAAACTTCCACCTCCTGGGTTCAACATTCTCCTGTCTCAGCCTCCCGAGTAGCTGGGACTACAGGCATGCACCACCATGCCCAGCTAATTTTTGTATTTTTGTAGAGACAGGTTTTGCCATGTTGGCCAGGCTGGTCTTGAACTCCTGATCTCAGGTGATCTGCCCACTTGGCCTCCCAAAGTTCTGGGATTACAGGCATGTGCCACCACAGCCAGCCCCCACTGAGAATTGTGAACTTCCTCTGTAATCATCCCAAACTCCTCCCAGGCACAGTATGGGAGAGGTCCTGTCCTTTCAGAGGCCTGGAGTAAGACATCGATTTATAGCCATACAGGCAGGCCTGCAGCAGACCTTGGCCTTCACTGTGGTCCCTGAAACAGTTCAATGACTCAGTTCCAGCTCCATGGGCCACAGTTCATGGCCAGTTCTGCCTACGGAGAAACCTAAACAATGACCTGTAGAAATCCTCTTTGGTACTCAGTGAAAGCCATACTCGCCCACATTTTGATATAAGGCCCAACCATATGCAGACCTGAATGTAGAAACGTGCCCTAGTGTCTGCCCTACAGAGCAAAATTCTGAAGGATATTCAGTCTGTTTAAAAACAAAATGGGAAGCTGGGTGCAACGGCTCATGCCTGTAATCCCAGCACTTTGAGAGGACAAGGTGGACAGATCACCTGAGGTCAGGAGTTCAAGCCTGATCAACATGGTGAAACCCTGTCTCTACTACAAATACAAAATACAAAATTAGCCAGGCCTGATGACACATGCATGTAATCCCAGCTACTTGGAAGGCTGAGGCAGGAGAATCGCTTGAACTCGGGAAGCAGTGGTTTCAGTTAGCTGAGATCACGCCACTGCACTCCAGTCAGGGCAACAAGAGCAAAACTCCATCTCAAAAGAAAAATAAAATAAAACAAGATAAAATAAAATAGGAATTACAACTATCCAAGCCCCTTGTAACCAGCCAACTAAAGGTGGACCCTAGTACAGAAACTGCAGGCTTGAGACCAAGCTACTACCCCTCTCCACAAACCCAGGGGGCATCCCAGAACCCTGGCGCCCAAAAAAGAAGATCTTGGCTGGGCAAAGTGGCTCATGCCTATAATCCTAGCACTTTGGGAAGCTGAGGAGGGTGGATCACAGGGTCAGGAGTTCGAGACCAGCCTGACCAACATGGTGAAACTCCATCTCTACTAAAAATTAGCTGGGCATGGTGGCATGCGCCTGTAATCCCAGCTACTCGGGAGGCTGAGGCACCAGAATCGCTTGAACCCGGGAGGCGGAGGTTGCAGTGAGCTGAGATCATGCGACTGCGCTACAGCCTGGGTGACAGACCGAGACTTAGTCTCGGAAAAAAAAAAAACAAACTTTACCTTCTGAAATCAGTTTATAAAAACTTGAAGAGGTATTTGCATTTTCAAATTTACAGACACCAATGCCAAACTATATTGTGCCCACTTGTTAATGCTTCTCTTTTAACATAACACTGAAAGTATGTGGCAGAAGAATTAGTCAAAAAATAAAAAACCCATTGAAATTGAAGACAACTAAGTAAAATGTTTCTGTTTGTAGATCATAAAATCTTATATATAAAAATACATAAACAGTACATTAAAACCTATCTAAATTAATAAATACACTCAGTAAATTACCAAATATAAAATCAACCTACAAGTTATGGTTTCATAAATCGAAATTGTCTAAAACAAAGAAAACAATATGATTTACAATAGCATTAAAATAATGTATTTCTGAGAACAAATTGACCCAAGAAAGTGAAAAAAAATCTTTACAATTAAAGATATAAGATTTCAATGAAGAAATTAGAAAAGATTCAAGTAAGCTTTAAAATATTTAATATCTATGGATTTAAAGAATAAATATTGTTAAAGTACCATATTATCCAAAGTGATCTATAGATTCAAGAAACTCCCTACCAAAATTCCAGTGGCATTTTTTTCACAGTAATTGAAAATACAATCCCTAAATTTACATGAAACTAAAATAAACCCTTTTTTTTTTTTTGAGATGAAGTTTCACTCTTATTGCTAAGGCTGGAGTACAGTGGCACAATCTCAGCTTGCAGTAACCTCTGCCTCCTCGGTTCCAGCAATTCTCCTCCCTCAGCCTCCGGAGTGGCTGGGATTACAGGCATGCACCACCATGCCTGGCTAATTTTTTGTATTCTT
The DNA here is from genome assembly GCF_000951045.1 of Mandrillus leucophaeus. Taxonomy (NCBI): domain Eukaryota; kingdom Metazoa; phylum Chordata; class Mammalia; order Primates; family Cercopithecidae; genus Mandrillus; species Mandrillus leucophaeus. Next base: position 2,808,288 of record NW_012101987.1, on the reverse strand, counting down.
AGTAGAGACGAGGCTTCACCATGTTGGTCAGGCTGGTCTTGAACTCCTGATCTCAGGTGATCCACCCACCTCGGCCTCCCAAAGTGCTGGGTTACAGGCGTGAGCCACCATGCCCAGGCCAATAAATCTTTTTAAGAGACAGGGTCTCCTTATGTTGCCCAGGTTGGTATCCAACTCCTGGGCTCAAGGGATCCTTCTGCCTCAGCCTCCCAAAGAGATAGGATTATAGCTGTGAGCCACTGCACCCAGCCAAAACTACGAGAAACTTTGAATAGTCAAAGCAATCATGAGGAATAAAAACAAAGCAGAACATCACACTTCTTAATTTCAAACTATATTTCAAGCCTGTAGTAATACAAACAGGATGAAATGTGCAGAAAAATAAACAAACAAAAAAAAATGGAACAGAAACTACAACTCTTACACATTTCAGACACGATGCAAAAAGAGAACTTACAAAATAGTGTGACACAGAGTTTCTCAAAATTATGCACATATTTCTGAGTCTCCAAAAACAATGGAAAAAAAAAGTCAGATTGTGCAATCTCTTATATGCCATGAAGAGGACTTTAGCTCACTGTAAACTTGAAGGAAGATCACTGAAGGGAAAGTAGAATTTTTAAAGAATCAGCATAAGACAGAAGATGCCCCTATGTTGAAGTAAAAAAAAAAAAAAAAAGCTGCCTAGAAGCTATTTCCTTTGGAACACAGATTTCCAAGTCACATTTTATGGACTGGCTTTCTTTTTCACCTTTGGACCTCTCATCTGTGTCGTCTGTTATAATCGCTCTCACCTACCTGGGGGTTTGGCTACCATCTCGTGTCTCTTCATATTCCAGGGCTCTTTTCCTTGCTCCAGACAGGTGATCAGGTCTAAATTAGACACAGCAATACCTGTTTTATTAAAAATAAATAACATGAATCTTGCTCATACTCTCCAATTACCAACCTAGTAATTTTCTCAGTAAAGAGAATGCAGGCCACGCACAGTGGCTCATGCCGGTAATGCCAGCACTCCGAGAGGCCGAGGTAGGTAGATCACCTGAGGTCAGGAGTTCGAGACCAGACTGGTCAACAATGTCAAAACCCTGTCTCTACTGAAAATACAGAAATTAGCTGGATGTGGTGGTGCACGCCTGTAGTCCTAGCTGCTCGGGAGGCTGAGACAGGAGAATCACTAGAACCCAGGAGGCAAAGGTTGCAGTGAGCTGAGATTGCACCACTGCATCCAGCCTGAGTGACAGAGCAAGACTCCATCTCAGAAAAAAATATTTTAAAGAGAATGTGATAGAATATTCTAGTAAATTAATCACAAAATACTAACTTTTAACAAAATTTCTAAATGTTAAAATATTTTCAATTTGTATGTTCTTAATTTTACTACTCAGTGCTACTGAATCAAAAATTGGTGGTGGCAATTAGATTTTAAGGTGTGGGCAACAGTATTTTATGCCACTAAATTTCTGGAATTACCACTAATCTAGAGTGAAGGATACAGATCAGCTCAGAAAGGTGGAAAGTTCAGGTCAGGGTGAAACAGCTACACAGATAAATCCTACATTTTCTTAAAAACAGGTATCTGAAACTCATTTATGTAAAGCATAAATTGCCAAAAAAATGCAGCAAAAAACAGAAATGAAACCTTTAGAGTATATCAGGAATTGTGTATTAAAGTCATCCTCACCCGCAGGGCGCAGTGGCTCACACCTGTAATCCCAGCACTTTAGGAGGCTGAGGCAGGCGGACCCTGAGGTAAGGAGTTCGAGACCAGCCTGACCAACATAGTAAAACCCCGTCTCTACTAAAAATACAAAAATTAACCGGACATGGTGGTCCACGCCTATAATCCCAGCTACTCAGGAGGCTGAGGCAGGAGAATCACTTGAACCCTAGAGGCAAAGGTTGCGGTGAGCCGAGATCGTGCCACTGCTCTCCAGCCTGGGCAACAGAATGAAATTCTGTCTCAAAAAAATAATAATCATAATAATAATAATTTAAAAAAAAACTTATCCTCACCCAGGAATACCAGGTTTCTGTAGTTCTCTAACATGACATTCCTATATAAATTCTGCTGTGCTGTGTCTAGGCACTGCCACTCCTCCAGAGAGAATTCTACAGCCACATCCATAAATGTCAATAGTCCCTGAAAAACACATACACACACACATATTTACCAAGCGGTTATGGACAGAATTTTTAACTTGACTCAAGGTGAAATGAGAGAGTAAATAGAACTGGTTCTGACTTATAGGAATGACTGAAATTATCCAATAAAATAATTTTCAACCCAGAAATATTCTCTAATGTATTCTCTAACTCTGAGAAGAGACTAGAATAAGATCCACAGCATCGGGGTATATATGTTACTTTTCTGAATCATAAAGTATAAACTTAAGGGCATGGACACAAACATGTACATTTTTTATAGCTATATATACAGGCAAGACTCCAGGGCTGGGTGAGATCTAAACAAGGTCCTCAAAAAGGGTGAATCTGAACAGAACTGGGGAAAGGAGAGACCCTCTGTAGAATTCTGTTCTCTATGCCACTGGGGTATTTCAAGTTCTGTTTTTCCTAAGCTTACCTAAGAGAAACTTAAATCCCAGTGTTTGTGTAATTTTAATCTTTTCTAGCCACTGCCCTGTCAATTTTATAACATATACTAATAAGCAATTTAAACAAATATCTTAAAGTTTTCCAGGGTAATATTATTAGAAGATAAATGTGTATTCTTATCAAGGTAAAAGAAATCAAAAAATAATAATGCTTCTGTCCATAAATATCCCTTCAGGTGATGACATCAGAAGCCACAACAATATAAAGAAAGTGGCCCAAATGAAGCTCACGATTTTTTCACACATCTATTTGCTGTACCAACCAAATGATACTTAATACAACCATTTTTTCAGTTGCTAGTCTGGACTAAGAGTTCCTGGATTGTAGAAACCATGACTGCTTCATCTATTTTTCTAATGGCCATATAAAATTACAGCAATCAGTTTATCTGCTTGAGTCTCCAGATCTCCTCCTTGTTTTTACCCAAGTACCAGAAAACTGGAGAAACTCTCATCTGGGTACCAACGAAAAACATCCCTTGTATAAGGGAAGGAACAAACACAGGATGACTCATTTCTCTTACAATGAGACAAAAGCAGAATTAACCACTCTTGTCAGCCTGATACAATTCTGCTCTGGACATCCTCAAATGTCTCAAAAAAATGCCTACAACATTGTGAGAGGGTTCCCAGTGACCCTGGGCTGAGGGTTCAATAATAAGCTAGGCTACAGAGAATCATACTAATTCTAAATAGAAAATGGAACTGCCCTGATTGAGCTCCAGAATTACTTGTTCTGATTAACTAGCTTTTGGGTAGGAGGAAGGACAAGAATATTGTACATAACATTTTACAGGCAGGTATAGTTGTGGTCGTGGCTCTGGATACTTTGTGGTCTTGATCTCTCACTCCTAAGATATTTATTTTTATTTACAGAATTTGCTATCAGATTCTATTTACATCTGGATCCTCTCACATAACTGTGGCAGACCTGCTACAAGATCTTATTGGAAAAAATCTGAAAAGCTCAAAGAGCCACAGTCTCAAACGGAGCTGTAGGATGTCTATGTTGACATCTCACAATGCAGAAAATGCCTTCTATTGGTTTTCAGTACATTCCCAATTCAAAGTCTGGCCCTGTCTTGTAATCCCAGGCAGAAGCCAGATCTTATGTGCAGATTCTAAGTGGGATCAACCTAACTCTGCATCCTTAGGTGTTACAGAAAGCAAAGTACAATCAAAGGAGAGATCCCCTCAGAGGCTGTTCTGGCACATTCCAAATGATGTTAACCTAAAAGGAAATAGCTGAGAAAACATGAATATAAGTATACAATTTATTTGGGCCAAACTTGAGGATTGTAACCTGGGAGCAAAGATTCAAGTTGCCTGGAACATATACTTTGATTAGCAGCAGTTACAAGTGGATTTGTAAAGGCAAAAAGAGAGGCACATAGAGTGGATTGATACAAAGTTGTCTCTCAAAATTTTTTTTTATTTACAAAAATAAATTGATTATTGATTGGATATACATTGTTAGGCTATAGGATGTGGGTTATAGTGTCCAGTGTGGCATTAGTAGTTCAATTTATAGCTACTTGTGGCAATACCAAGCAGTTTCCAGAGGTAAATACATAGCTCAAAGAAAAAAGACATAATTGTAGCCTCATTTTAATGTCTCTCTGAGACTTATAAAGAAAAGGATTATTAGCCGGGCATGGTGGTGCATGCCTGTAATCCCAGCTACCGAGAGGCTGAGGCAGGAGAATCACCTGAACCTGGGAGGTGGAGGTTGTGGTGAGCCGAGTTGGTGCCACTGCACTCCAGCCTGGACAACAAGAGCGAAACTCTGTCTCAAAAAAAAACAAAAACAAAAACAAAAAAACAAACAACAACAAAAAAACACTTTTTATATAAGAAATGCAAATCCTTTTCTTCTTTTCTTCTCTTTTCTTTTTCTTTTTGAGATGGAGTTTTGCTCTTGTTGCTCAGGCTGGAGTGCAGTGGCGCAATCTCAGCTCACTGCAATCTCCTCCTCCCGGGTTCAGGTGATTCTCCTGCCTCAGCCTCCCAAGTAGCTGGGATTACAGGCATGCACCACCATGCCTGACTAATTTTTTGTATTTTTAGTAGAGACAGGATTTCTCCATGTTGGTAAGGCTGGTCTCAAACTCCTGACCTCAAATGATCTGCCCACCTTGGCCTCCCGAAGTGCTGGGATTACAGGAGTAAGCCACCGTGCCCAGCCTTTGGTGAAACCCCAACTCTACTACAAATACAAAAAAAAAAAAAAAAAAAATTAGCCAGGCTTGTTGGTGCACATCTGTAATCCCAGCTACTTGGGAGGCTGAGGCAGGAAAATCGCTTGAACCCAGGAGATGCAGGTTACAGTGAGCTGAGATCATGCCACTGCCCTCCAGCCTGGGCAATGGAGCAAGACTCCAACTCAAAAACAACAACAAAAAAGTCACTGAAAGAGGTAAAACGGTTGATTGCTGCCCTGTAAGGTTTGTAGAAATCTGATCTAGCCTCTCTGGAAGTGACTGTAGAGGACAATAGATACCAAATAGGCAGAGACGCAATTCTTCCTGCATATTCAGGGAAGAGCATGCACTTTGCAGCACAATTGTGAGTTGATTGGAAGCCTGAGAGGGAAAGACCCTTCTAGAATAAAGCCTGGTTAGCACCTTATATGTTTATATCATGTCTGGTAATTCTAGACTGTGTTTGGAAAGTATAACAAGAGAAATTCTCTCCAGTCCCAGAAAAACTTCACAATGATAGGACAGAAAGAAAACTGTTTTATTACACAATTAAACCAGAATGTGACATGCATCACAATCAATCTGCTTAAGAGACTGCAAAGACAGAAAGACGGTCATCATAATTAGTCCACAAGTAGAAGAATTTACAGCACCATGTCATACATAGCTCATCCTAAATTCACCTGGTCATTGGGGATGCCACCTGTGTATGCTAATTGGTTATAATCAATGACAAAATAAACTTTTCACATCTTCATGACAGGAGGTAGTTGTGCGACTTGAAGCCAGGTGCCTGCTGAAGGTAGACTCTCAATCCCCTACTACAATAGTTGAATAGGGTGCTATCTTTTTGGTTATTTACACTTTAAAGCAATGGCTCTCTAGGTTCTGAGCACTCAGCTTCAGCACTCCTGCTTGCCCTCTACTTGTGGCTAGTGTCCTCTCTTGACCCCTACCATCTGCCAGTGAGGCACTCTCCAAAGCACAGAGCTCACAGCTGGCAGCTTACATCTTAAATGAACCCCAATTGCCACAGCAGCACTCCAGTACCTCATCAGAGACTGAAGACTATGGTACAGGAGAGCCTACAGGATTTGGGGGTAGAATTGCACCTTCATAATAATGGGAATGGGAGCAGTGTGTCAGCCTCAGTTTCAATTTATTATGGTGACTTGAAAAAAATACTGCTGGATTTCCAGCATGAGTCCAGATAGATAGGATGGTTCTCCCTGTGAAAACCCACCTCTATGTCAACACCAAGGGATTGTATTAGGGCTTCTAAAACAGACATCCAAAGCATTGAAGAGAAGAACAGCTCTCAGTCTGATTCTATTGCAAAGTTATATTGAGAGAAAAAAGAAGTTAAATGTATCTTGAGAAAAAACTCAGATTAGATATGATTGATCAAGTCAGCCAGAAAATATTCCCCTAAAAGGAGTTTCTCTCAAACTACCCCTAATGCACAGCTACCCTTGGCATGAGAAACATGAGCATTATGAAGAAAAAAAGCATATTCTCAGCAGAACCGTATAAGGTTTCTCTTTCATCTCTGCTGCTCTCATCTCCTAGCCATTGAATGGGGGTTCCATATTGAAATACAACTGACAATTCACCAGGACTTTTTTAAATTAGGAACTGAATCTGACATTGTTCATATAGTAGAATATATGTGAGCTTGCCACATAACTAACTGAAGGGCTATTATGGTTTTTGGGTAACCATATCACCTGTCTATTTGTCCTGGAAGGGCAGCATTCCAATTTAGTAAAATGAAAGACACTAAAATTATGCTTACCTATAACTATCCCTATTGGATAAAGCAATATGTATGTTGGATGCATGTTACAATTTGGTAGTATTTTTTTTGGATATTATATAAATAAGTATAAATAATTTTAATGTAGTAGTCATAATGTATGCAGGATTTAAAAAAATTGTCTATAACCATAATTCACTTTAAACACTATATTTCAGAAATATAAATAACAATATTAAAATGACTGCTTAGGAGATGCATTCAAAGCACATATTTTGAACTTATATTCATACTATTGTAGAAAATACTTTTTAATTTATATGAATGTATGTCATCTAAAAACACTTCACATAACTATGCTAATTGTTCTTAAGTAATAAATAGAAACCAAAGTACAACTACAGACTCCACTTTTCAGTTTATACACTGAACTGTTCTTGCTTTTGCAGTGTAAGTATTTCAATCTGCAAATATTAAATAATTACCTTGCATAATTAGTTTTCTGTCAAAGGAAATTAGTATGTTTTAGTCCTTATTATTCTGTATTACTAAATTTACTCCTATCTTTGTGGTCAATTTTTGTGTACTCCTAATATGAGCATTTTTTTTTT
>NW_012101987.1:2794423-2800570 GCF_000951045.1 Mandrillus leucophaeus | reverse complement strand
GGGATTACAGGCATGCGCCACCATGCCCAGCTAATTTTGTATTTTTAGTAGAGACAGCCATGCATGGCTGAACAGATGCTTTTCAAAACAAGACATACATGTGGCTAATAAGCATATTTTACAAATGCTCATCAATTATTAGAGAAATTTTTAAAAACACCCAGTGAGATACCATCTCACACCAGTCAGAATGGCTACTGTTAAAAAGTCAGCAATAGATGCTGGCAAAGTTGCAGAGGAAAGGAAATGCTTATACACTGCTGGTAGGAGTGAAAATTAGTTCAACCATTGTAAAAAGAAGTGTGGCGGCCAGGTTCAGTGGCTCAAGCCTGTAATCCCAGCACTTTGGGAGGCCGAGGCGGCCGGATCACCTGAGTTCAGGAGTTTGAGACCAGCCTGACCAACATGCAGAAACCTCGTCTCTACTAAAAATACAAAATTAACCAGGTGTGGAGGCGCATGCCTATAATCTCAGCAACTCAGGAGGCTGAGGCAGGAGAATAGTTTGAACCCGGGAGGCGGAGGCTGCAGTAAGCTGAGATCGTGGCATTTCACTCCAGCCTGGGCAACAAGAGTGAAATTCCATCTCAAAAAATATAAAAATAAAAAAATAAATCCAGCAGTTTCTCAAACACAGCGTTGACATAAGAAAAGAAAACTTTAGAGTGCTTGTATTTCATATCTCAATAAGAAAAGCAAAAATATCTATTCCTTTCAAACAATAAATGCATTATTTTATTATTTCCATTAAGAGTCATATAGTAAACAATTAGCCATATGGAAACATGTCTAGGAGGTACCAAGTTTCAAATAAAATTTCGCATAAAACTCAGAAATCAAGATAACAGGATTTGAACAGAGATATTCACTGTCACAAATTTACCCTGCAAAAAGAGCAACTGATGCTTTCATGAATCTATGTAACTCACCAGTTATCTACTACATTTTCTTGTGAAAATGTATTCATTTTCTACAGCCAAAATGGGAAACACATTTCCCCTATTCTTTTTCTTGGTAGCATTCTTAAACAGCCTTGAAATTTTATTGGAAATTACCAAGCCAAAAAAAATACACCTGACACTGCTGAAAGAAATCATAGATGGCACAAACAAATGGAAACAGATCCCATGCTCATGGATGAGTAGAATCAGTATTGTGAAAATGACCATACTGCCGAAAGCAATCTACAAATTCAGTGCAGTCCTTATCAAAATACCACCATAATTCTTCACAGAATTAAAAAAACTCTAAAATTCATATGGAACAAAAAAGAGCCTGCATAGCCAAAACAAGGCTAAGCAAAAACAACAAATCTGGAGGCATAACATTACCTGATGTCAAACTATACTATAAGGGCATAGTCACCAAAACAGCATGTTACTGGTTTAAAAATAGGCACACAGACCAATGGAACAGAATAGAGAACCCAGAAATAAACCCAAATACTTACAGCCAACTGATCTTCAGCAAAGCAAACAAGAACATAAAGTGGGGAAAGGACATCCTTTTCAACAAATGGTACTGGGATCACTGGCTAGCTATATGTAGGAGAATGAAACTGGATCCTCATCTCTCATCTTATACAAAAATCAACTCAAGATGGATTAAGGACTTAAACCTAAGATCGGAAACTATAAAAATTATAAAAGATAACATTGGAAAAACCCTTCTAGACACTGGCTTAGGCAAGGATTTCACGACCAAGAACTCAAAAGCAAATGCAATAAAAACAAAGATAAATATCTGGGACCTAATTAAACTAAATAGTTTTTACACGGCAAAAGGAACAGTCAGCAGAGTAAACAGACAACCCACAGAGTGAGAAAAAGTCTTCACAATCTATACATCTGACAAAGGACTAATATCTAGAGTCTACAACAAACCCAAACAAATCAGTACAAAACAATCTACAACAAACCCAAACAAATCAGTACAAACCAAACAATCCCATCAAAAAGTGGACTAAGGACATGAATAAACGATTCTCAAAAGAAGATATACAAGTGACCAACAAACATATGAAAAAATCCTCAACATCACTAATGATCAGGGAAATGCAAATCAAAACCACAATGCGATACCATCTTATTCCTGCAAGAATGGCCATGATCAAAAGATCAAAAAACAGTAGATGTTGGCATGGATGTGGTGAACAGGGAACACTTCTACATTGCTGGTAGGAATGTAAACTAGAAAAGCCACTATGGAAAACAATGTGGAGATTCCTTAAAGAACTAAAAGTTGTACTACCATTTGATCCAGCAATCCCACTTCTGGGTATCGACCCAGAGGAAAAGAAGTCATTATTCGAAAAAGATACTTGCACGTGCATGTTTATAGTGGCACATTTCACAACAGCAAAATCATGGAACCAACCCAAATGCCCATCAATCAACAAGTGGATAGAGAAACTGTGGTATATATATACAATGGAATACTACACAGCCATAAAAAGCGAATTAACAGCATTTGCAGTAACCTGGATGAGACTGGAGACTATTATTCTAAGTGAAGTATCTCAGGAGTTGAAAACCAAACATTGTATGTTTTGATATGTGGGAGCTAAGCTATGAGGATGCAAAGGCATAAGAATAATACAGTGGACTTTGGGGATTTGAGGGGAAGAGTAGAAGGGGGACGAGGGATAAAAGACTACAAATATGTTGCAGTGTATACTGCTCCAGTGATGGGTGCACCAAAATCTCACAAATCACCCGTAAAGAACTTACTCATGTAGGCTGGGCGCAGTGGCTCATGCCTGTAATTCCAGCACTTTAGGAAGCTGAGGTGGGTGGATCACAAGATCAGGAGTTCGAGATCAGCCTGGCCAAAGTCGTGAAACCCTGTCTCTACTAAATATACAAAAATCAGCTGGGCATGGTGGTGCTTGCCTATAATCCCAGCTACGCGGGAGGCTGAGGCAGGAGAATTGCTTCGGCCCAGGAGGTGAAGGTTGCAGTGAGCTGAGACTGTGCCACTGCACTCCAGCCTGGTCAACAGAACGAGACTCCCTCTCAAAAACAAACAAAAAAAGAATTTACTCATGTAACCAAATACCACCTGTACTTGAATAACTTATAGGAAAAAATTTTAAAAATAAAGATCTATCCTTAAATATATATGTGTATATATTATATATGTATATATTATTTTATATATATTATATATGTATATATTATATTTTACATATATCTCTCTCTCTCTCTCTCTCTCTGTGTGTCCAGATCAGGAGTTCAAGACCAGCCTGGCCAACATGGAGAAATCCCGCTCTCTACTAAAAATACAAAAATTAGCTGGGCATGGTGGCGCCCCTAATTCCAGCTACTTGGGAGGCTGAGGCAGGAGAATCGCTTGAACCCGGGAGGCAGAGGTTGCAGTGAGCTGAAATTGTGCCATTGCACTCTAGCCTGGGCAACAAGAGCAAGAGTCCATATTAAATATAAATATAAATGTGTATATATATACTTGATTATATATATATTCACGAAAAAATACACCTGAGAACATTTCTAAACTTACGCTAAGAAAGGAAAAGTTAAATGAGAATTTCTTACAAGTAAAATACATGATTAATATTAATTTTTATCTGAAATCCACCTCTTTTATGAACCTTGTTAATATTTTCTTACCTCTCAAGTCCTACTAATAAAATGCAATTTACAGTTAAATAATGGAAGTCAACATAAGTGAACAAATCTTTTCAAGGTGACAAACCCAGGGAGTGATAGTGCTAATTAGAAAACAGATGTGTCTAGGCCAGGCGCGGTGGCTCTTTCCTGTAATCCTAGCACGTTGGGAGGCCAAGGCGGGCAGATCACCTAAGGTTGGGAGTTCGAGACCACCCTGACCAACATGGAGAAACCCCGTCTCCACTAAAAATACAAAACAATTAGCCAGGTATGGTGGTGCATGCCTGTAATCCCAGCTACTCGAGAGGCTGAGGCAGGAGAATTGCTTGAACCCAGGAGGCGGAGGTTGCGGTGACCTGAGATCGCACCATTGCACTCCAGCCTGGGCAACAAGAGTGAAACTCCATCTCAAAAAAAAAAAGAAAGAAAGAAAGAAAAGAAAGAAAACAGATGTGTCTGACTGATATTCACCTGCCCCAGTCTGCTCACCTTAAGTGCTCAATAACCACCCTCTCAGGAGACGTTACACTATGCCCCAGGTGCATTTTACTTTGTAAGTTCTTGCACCATCTCACTTGGGTCAGGTTTTTCTTTGTCTTTTGGGATACCTTTTTTTTCCCCCACAAAATTCAGAGAATTCAGAGGGCAGAAATTATTTCCGTGTTTTCCCCTCAATACCAGCATCTGATTGGCTGACCAGCATTGTGTCTCCAAGAAATGAAAGCTGGGTTGGGTGAACACAAAATGTCTCAAGGGGTTAGCTTTTCAAAGGAAGAGTATGCCAGGAGATGCCTCTTAGCCCCAGGGCATCCACCTACTCCCTTGAGAAGCTACACTCCATACCTCCAAAAACCTTCACCCGAAAACATTCTGATAAGATTTCTGTGCCTAAGGAAGATTAAAAAAAAAAAAAAAAAAAAAAGGCATAGAAATTTCATAAAATACAGTGTCAGGGAATTATTTTTTGCTTTCTTCTCATGAGAACTATTTTCAAACAGAAAACAATTTTAAGTGCCATCCAATGCTTTGTCAAAAAATGATTAACTAAAATACAGTATCAAAAACGTACACTAAAGGAAAAACAGTTGAGAACGTGAATTAGGAAAGAGAAGCTGGCATTTGGAAATGTCAGAAGGAACTGGAAATTTCGTATTTTAGTTTATTTGCAGTTTAAATCTAACTGCAGGCCAGAGTTAGGCTGAAGGAATGGGGCTGGGAAGTACACTTGAGACCCTGCTGGGAACGCATGTGAAAAATGCAGTGGAAAAATCAGTCCCCTGTGGAGTGTGAGAATAATTAAGGGGCAGGCAATTACACTGAGGAGGCTCTAGTCCCAGGGTTTCTACTTAACAAAAACTGCTACGTAACTGTACCTAACGAATTATTAAATATAGTTTTCTTCATCATGTACCTTATAAAAGTCTTTCCTTCAAGCTCCTCCCATGAACCACAAACTACAAAACATACTTTTGTGCTCTACAATTATTGAATCACTCTTTGATTAAATTCTTTAATATTTTTTGCGATGACTGCCACCGTTTTTAACATGAGAAAACAGCATGTGGGAACTCCACATACCAAAGCTCTTCCCATTCATGAATCCGCACCCCAAGTCAGGATTCTCCCCTGACGACCCTCCCATGGTCCGTGCATAATCTGGGAAAGGCGCCGCGCTGCCCGTGCAGAGCTGTCGAGAGAAGGCTCCAGACCTGGGCACGGTCACTATGCAGGGAATAGACAGGATGCCCGGGGGCCGGGCTGTCGGAGCAGCCGCCATCTTATGGCTGAAGGGGATTGAGATCCAGCTGGGCAAGGAGAATTCGGGGCGCAGATTGTGGAGATGACTGCGGGGAGGCCTGAGTCCCGCCACAGCCACTTCCCACCGGTTTCAACCAGCCCTTCCCCTCTCTCGGGATGTCGGACCGCACTCTCACCATTTCTAGGCTTCCAGGGGGTCCTGGCGTCTTAGCCGTGGATCTCCCAATGCCTGTCGGTCACAGAGCCACAGAGTCTGGGCCTCTAAGAGCAGAGGACAAAGAGCAGCGAAGACGAGACCTGGAGCTCCGGCTGAAGCGAGAGACAAAGGCCGCGCCAAACCCGGAAGCCGCCCTGTCCGGTCCAGCTGCGTGTCTGATTGAACTGTCCCCTAGCTCAGAGTCCCTGATTGGATAATGTTTAAGACCCGCCCCTTCAGACCCTGAGTGACAGAAGATGTGATCAGATGCTGGGCTGAATGAAGTGTGACCGCCTAGGCTGCAGCCTTTTCAGGCAAGGCTTCCTCCGTGAGCTGAGCTAGGCCCACCCCAGAGGTTGTTTGCCTTTAATCTTGTGTGTAAGGTCATATGCTCTTATAAATAATATACTATATGGCTATCACAAATGAAAAGAATACAACAATTGTTCTAAAAAAAATTTTTTTTTTTTGAGACCGAGTTTCGCTCTTGTTGCTCTGGCTGGAGTACAATGGCGCGATCTTGGCTCACCACAACCTCCGCCTCCCGGGTTCAAGCGATTCTCC
>NW_012101987.1:2780262-2792663 GCF_000951045.1 Mandrillus leucophaeus | reverse complement strand
AAAAAAAAAAAAAAAAAAGAGCAGAGAGCAACAGGAATAAAATAACCACAGGTAGACCACTTCTGGCCACGTCTTGCCCTCCTTCCTTCTAGAGATCAGACAGTGAACAAAGGATGATGTGGCCACAGGAGAAGAGAACCCTATGTCTTCAGGTCTGTCCACACTCTTGACCTCCAATTTTTAGATATGAAAAAAATAGATTAAAGGCAAGCTTATTTTGCTCTTTGGCCTTGGCCCTTATGATTAGGCTGTGGTTGTCTATTTTCTCCTGTAGTGTGAGGAACTGTGTGAATATAAGCACTAATCACATGCATACAATATCTACATGTATTTCTGCATTACTCAATATTACTTTACAAGACATCCAACTCTAAATCAGAGGGAAAATAATAGTACCTTTAGGGTGTCCACTGTGAGAAGGTAAGTAGTACTGAGTCTGTCATTAAATCCTGGCATCCTATCTGCACTGGGTGCATGTATTAGTTAGCTATTGCAGCATAACAAACCATCCAAAACTTATTAGTCATAATTGAAAGGGTCAGCCATTTGGGCTGGGCTCAGTGGGGCCATTTCTCTAGTCTCAGCTGAGCATTTTTAGACATGTGTCATCAACTGCTTGTTGGCTAAGCAGCTGTGTTTCTGGGAGTGAGCTTCTGCTTCTGGAGCTGTCAATAGGGGCAACTCTTTTCTCCATTCCATGGTATCTTATTCTCCGGCTGGCCGACATGGATTTTTCCCATGGAGATGGCAGCATTCTGAAATAAAAGCAGAAACATTCAAGACCATTTGAGCTTGGGCCCCAAACTAGCCCACTGTCATGTTCACAGGTTTCTACTGCCCTGAGCAAATATGACCTGCCAGATCTAGTGTTCAGAAAGCAGATACTGGATGTCAATAGAACAACTGTAAAAGCACCTGGCAATGGGCAGGAATATAAGAGGATGAAAAATTGCGACCATTTTGGCAATCGTTATTATTCTGCCCTTTTTAATGTACACGGTTTATAGAACTCTTCCACAGAAAGAAACTTGTCCAAAGACTAACAGCTACTAAGTGGCTGAGCTGAGATTCAGAATAAATTCTGTCTGACTTCAAAGTCCATGCACCACCATAGATAACACTGTTACAGAATCTGCCCTAGTCCTTTGAAATCCTGGAGAGTGAAACTTCTACCATAGAGGACAGATGTTCTTTAGATTCATGCCGATATGGTACTGTTTATTATTGAGAATAATTCTCTCAAGAAATTCCAGAAGCAGATGGTGGCTTCAACCTGTAATCGTAGTACTTTAGGAGGCTGAAACGGGAGAATCACACGAGCTCAGGAGTTCAAGTGCAGCTTTGGCAACACAGTAAAATCTTGTCTCCATGAAAAAAAAAATGTTAAATTAGCCAGGCATAATGGTGCACGTCTGTAGTCCCAGCTACTCAGTTGGCTGGGGCAGGAAGATTGCTGGAACCTGGAAGTTCGAGGCTGCAGTGAGTCATGATTGGTTACACCATTGCATTTCAGCCTGGGTAGTAGAGTGAGACCCTGTCTCAAAATAAAATAAATCAAAAAGGACATAAAATAATTTGGAAAAATAGCTAAGGACTGAGTTTATGAAATCAAAGCTGGCCGGGTGTTGTGGCTTACACCTGTAATCCCAGAGAGGCCAAGGTGGGTGGATCACCTGAGATGAGGAGTTCAAGACCATTCTGGCCAATCATGGTGAAACCCCATCTCTACTAGAAATACAAATTATCTGGACATGGTGGTGCTCACCTGTATACCCAGCTACTTGGGAGGCTGAGGAAGGAGAATCATTTGAACCCAGGAGGCGGAGGTTGCAGTGAATGGAGATCCTGCCATTGCAGTCTAACATGAATGACAAGAGCAAAACTCCATCTCAAAAAAAAAAAAAAGAAAGAAAGAAAAAGAAAAATTTCAAAGCCCAACAACACATTATACATTTTTCATCATAGAAAAAATTTGGCCGGGAATGGCGGCTCACACCTGTAATACCAGCCCTTTGGGTTGCTGAGGTGGGTGGATCACCTGAGGTCAGGAGTTCGAGACCAGCCTGGCTAACATGGTGAAACGCTGTTTCTACTAAAAATACAAAAAAATCAGCCGAGCTTGGTGGCAAGTACCTATAACCCAGATACTCTGGAGGCTGAGGCAGGAGAATCACTTGAACCCGGGAGGCCGAGGTTGCAGTGAGCCAAGATCCTACCATTGCACTCCAGCTTGGGCAACAAGAGTGAAACTCCGTCTCAAGAAAGAGAAAAGGCCCAACAACACATTATACATTTTTCATCATAGAAAAAATTTGAAAACTTTTAAAAGAAAAAAAAACTTTAGAGAAATAAAATTAAATTTAACAGAGTTTAATTGAGCAATTAATAATTTGCAAATCAGGCAGACTGTGGATCCACAGTAGGTTCAATGAGACTCCAGCACAGCCACATGATGGGAAAAGGATTTATGGACAGAAAAAGCAAAGTGACATTCAGATAATGAAAGTGAGGTACACAAACAGCAAGATTGATTCCAGCCAGGAATTTGCCTTATTTGAACATGGTTTGAACAGTTGATGTCCTCTTATTCACAATAACACAGCAGTTGGTACAAAAATGGGTTACAGTCTATTTACATATCCAGTTAGGTTTCCGTTTACTATATATTAAAAAAACCTACTCACCAAAATTAAACACAATAAGAAACAGCTTTAGGCTATAGTTTAACAGTTTCTCACTTTTGGACATCTTCTCAATGTTGAGACATAGACTAGAACTTTAGATATTGATATCACTCTGTCACCATTAAAAAGTACTTATTTAGGCTGAATGTGGTGACTCACACCTGTAATCCCAGCACTTTGGGAGGCTGAGGCAGGCAGATCACCTGAGGTCAGGAGTTTGAGACCAGCCTGGCCAACATGGTGAAACCCCGTCTCTACTAAAAATACAAAAATTAGCCAGGCGTGGTGGCACATGCCTGTAATCCCAGCTACTCAGGAGGCTGAGGCAGGAGAATCCCTTGAACCCAGAAGGCAGAGGTTGCAGTGAGCTGAGATCACATCACTGCACTCCAGCCTGGGTCCGTGACAAGAGCAAAACTCCGTGTCAAAAAAAAAAAAAAAAAAAAGTACTTAATGAGTCTCAATTTTCACTTTAAAATAGCAGAACTACGGGTTTTGAAAAGTGAAAACAAAGACTTCAGGTTATCAGTTTTTTAAAGGATTACAGTAGAGGAGACTTCCTTGTGTTCAAATCTGCTATTTACAAAAGAAAAACAAAACTTGGCCTGTAGATCCTAAGGATCTTCCTATTTCCTTAAATTTTCAGTTTGATTATGTCATATTTACCATGAGTGACTCCATTTGGTTTGGTTTGGTCTGTTTGGGCCTAGTGCACAAACTCAGTCCAGAATGATGGCCTTCAATAATTTTGTTTAAAACATTTTCTCCTTTAGGTTAAGTTCTCGCATAGGTCAAAGTGAGACCAAAACTCAGGGGTCTTATTGCCACTCTCAGTTTTTATTATTTTGGGTTTTTGTCCTTATAATGTCATTCATATGTTATAGTGTCCCCATGGTCACATATGTCTTTGAGTTTTTTTAATGCCAGTTAAAGAAAGACCATTTGGACCGGGTGTGGTGGCTCATGCCTGTAATCCCAGCACTTTGGGAGGCTGAGGTGGGTGGATCACAAGGTCAGGAGTTCAAGACCAGCCTGGCCAACATGGTGAAACCCCATCTCTACTAAAAATACGATTTAGCTGGGCATGGTGGCAGATGCCTATAATCCCAACTACTTGGGAGGCTGAGGTACGAGAACTTGAACCCAGGAGGCGGAGGTTGCAGTGAGCCGAGATCAAACCACTGCACTCCAGTCTGGGTGACAGAGCAAGACTCCATCTTAAAAAAAAAAGAGAGCGAGAGATACCATTTGACCGTTCTAGAGATGACTACATGCAAACATTTATAACTTTTGAGAGAATACACTGCAATAGGGAGACACTATTTTGATTATCACAGCACCACACCCAGCTAATTTTGTGTTTTTAGTAGAGACAGGGTTTCTCCATGTTGGTTTGACTGGCGAGACCACACCTGAACAAAAGAGGGAAGCAATTTTTATCAGAAGAATAATACCACAACTTTTAAGTACGTTTTTTTGGCCAGGGTTCCCATGAACAACCAACTGAAATTAAATAGATCAAATAGTTAACTAGACAAATGGCCTACTCATTTCAACCAGGCAGAGTATTCATTAATCCCCTACAACTGAATCTCTGTAATACCAAATGTATTTCTCCGTGTGCAACTACAAGTGTTAGCAACTGCACAGATACTTCTCTGTTTATCCAGTAAGTAATCTAGAAAAATTATATTATTTAGAACAACTTTAGGAGGAAAATTTAAAGTCTATAGTTGTTATAAGTAAAATGTTTATTTAGAAACAGAATGCTTGTTCCTTGGTACCACAAGGAAAAATTAACAGTCAGACAAAAAGTTATCTCAGCAAGGCAATTTTACTTTCTGCAGAAAGGGTGCTCCCCAGATGGAACAATGGTGAAAGCACACCTGAACAAAGGAGGGAAACCATTTTTAGCCCTTACACAGCTTGTCCTTGCTACTGTGTCCTGTCTCCATTGGCCGGAGCCAGACCACATAATCTAAGTTAACCCAACTGGCTAATAATTTAAAACTTTCCTAAATAGGTAAAGGCAAGGGAGAACAAAGGAAAGGAAGAAGCTGCTTATGCCAAACAGGGAAGGGACGTAGGCTGTGAGCTGGAACGTGCCTGTGAGCATGTCCAGCACAAATATCTTGGTTAAGGTACAAGGACATAGAATGTACTATGTGCCTGTGAGCATGTCTAGCAGCTACATAGGATAGAGCTTAACATCCTACATAGGATGTGTTAATAGTTATTAGCACAAAGCAAGGAGGCTTGAAGGAAGTTAGTCTTTAAAAGAAACTATTATTTTTAACACTTATGATTTATTATTTAACAAGAAGGGAAACTTTGAAGAGGAAACTTTTTACTTTCTACAATAGTGTAACCGTAATTCTTAGACTAGAATCTGCTATAGAGCCCTATTATGGGGGATAAATTTCTAACCATTGTCTCATTTACTCTAAACCATGGGAAAAAATAACCTACCAAATGATGCTCATTCAGAAGAGTAATGACTTCCTGGCAATGCTCTTTATCCTATTCTGAATAAGCTCTCTTTAACTTATGAAGTAAGTTGAGAGCAGTGGACCAATATTCTGTTTCTGATGTTATGAGGCAACAAATGTCCCATTAAAATGTCTCACCCACATTGGCCTTTCATCTTTAATCTATCAAGGCATAAGTTTTTTCATAGATAAGGTTGACTGCAAAATCCTCTACATATAAAAGTAAAACCCATGAGTGCACACAAAAGATCCCTTTTTTCTTTTCTTTTCTTTTCTTTTTCTTTTTCTTTTTTTTTTTTAAATACATGATTTTCCTCCTGTTGCCCAGGCTGGAGTGCAATGGCATGATCTCAGCTCACTGCAACCTCTGCCTCCTGAGTTCAAGTGATTCTCCTGCCTCAGCCTCCCAAGTAGCTGGAATTACAGGCACATGCCACCATACCCAGCTAATTTTGTATTTTTAGTGGAGACGGGGTTTCTCCATGGTGGTCAGGCTGGTCTTGAACTTCTGACCTCAGGTGATCCACCAACCTCAGCCTCCTGAACTGCTGGGATTACAGGCATGAGCCACCGTACCCAGCCTCTTATTTCTTTTGTTTGCAGAGGCAAAAAAAAAAAAAAAATCCAACCACCTCAGCCTCCCAAAGCGCTGGGATTATAGGTGTGAGCCATGGTGCCCAGCCTCTTATTCCTTTTGTTTGCAGAGGCAAAAAAAAAAAAAAAAAAAAAAACCAGTGAACTAAGAGTGTCATGATAGTAGAAATGTCTTGATTTTTTATTTTTGTGAAAATAGTGATCTACATCAAGGTTGCCATCTCCTTTTGAGGAAAAGCTTTCCTAGTTAACTTTACCTTAAGATCTCCAATGGGTATAAAATTGTAAGAGTTTGGAGGTCCACTTCTGAGTCATGAGATTATGAACCCAAGGTTCAAGGTCCTAAAGTCTTACTGCAGTGTGGATGGCAAGCACACTTAATCTCTGGGTTGTAGATTATAAAGAGTTATTGTCCTCAGTCAGTAGACTCTTAAAAGGCTTTCTTTACCTGGTGAAAATATGCTTTGTCATAATGCATTAAAGCCTTGCCGCATTTAGTCATACTAGACTTCAGTAACAGAAGATACATGAGGATCTATTTTTAGGTGCATAGGCCTTCCAATGACTATTTTATGAGGGTCAACACATTTTTTTCACACTAAGTGTATATGATTGTCATCAATCTGCAGTTACAAAAGCAATCCAGTCAATTTAGTTAGCTTTTCTTATACTATTGTATCCATTATACCTTATTTAACATTTTAAAAACTTGTGTAGTGAAATAAGTATCTTTATCGTTGGAGACTTTTTCAGAAATGTCCCATGAGAAAAACATTTCCTTATATCCTTTTGGCTACTGCTATAACAGCAGACTTCTTGCATGAGAAAGTTTTCCTACTGTGAGAAAACATGCATTATAAAGGACAATTGAATAAAATTTCTGTGTAAATGTTTAAATGGCCCATGGGATAGCAGAAAACATGAAGTTTTTATTGTTTTCTCATGTTTATATGTTTGACAAAAGAAAGATGTCAAAACCTATTTTAGTAATTTAGAATAGTCACACCCCAACACATACACACACACACACACACACACACACACACTTAATTTATTTTTATTTATTTATGCTTGTTTATTTATTTATTTTGAGACGGAGTGTCTCTCATTGCCCAGGTTGAAGTGCACTGGCATGATCTCAGCTCACTGCAACCTCCATCACCCAGGTTCAAGCAATTCTTCTGCCTAGCTGGGTTACAGGTGCCTGCCACCACATCCGGCTAATTTTTTGTAATTTTAGTAGAGATGGAGTTTCATCATGTTGACTAGACTGGTCTTGAACTCCTGACCTCAGGTGATCCACCTGCCTTGGCCTCCCAAAATGCTGGGATTACAGGCATGAGCCACCACACCCGGCCCTATATTTATTTATTTACATTTTCTTTTTGAGATGGTTTCACTCTTGTCACGCAGGTTGGAGTGCAATGGTGCGATCTCCGCTCACTGCAACTTCCACCTCCCAGGTTCAAGTGATTCTCCTGCCTCAGCATACTGAGTAGCTGGGATTATAGGTGCCCACCATCATGCCTGGCTAACTTTTGTATCTTTAGTAGAAATGGGGTTTTACCATGTTGGCCAGGCTGGTCTCAAACTCCTAACCTCAGGTGATCTGCCTGTCTCAGCCTCCCAAAGTGCTGGGATTACAGGCGTGAGTCACTGCACCCAACCTAATTTATGTTTAATTTAGATTATTTTATCTCATCTGTGATGTGTAATGGAATACAGCACTTTCAATAATGGAAGCTATAAGAACTTAGGAATAAACAAGGGGCAGTTGGCTTTCTAGGTTTTCCATGAGTCCACACTTAACATAAAATTTATTTCCTCTTAAATACTAGGCTTTGTTTCTCCAATTTGGGTGCATTGCACTGATAACTGTCATAGGTAATTGACTTAAACCACAGAGTTTATTCAAATGACATATCTGAAAAATTCAGTACTGGATGATTTATGATAAATATGTGACAGAGTATTTTCCCAATATTTAATTAATATTTATTTTGCCTGGGTTATAAATTTTATGAGTCAGTCTCTTCATTAGAACACATATAATCCTTACCCAGTCCAAATAATATGATCCTCAAATTATCAGAAACCTGTACTCAATTTGTTTGGTCCATTTTTATCTTTTCATAAACCTCCTTAAAGACAGGATACTCTAGAATTTTGCATGCTTTTGAAGTTTTTAGAAACCACATCAGAATTAACCTGTTAACTGTAGAAATGACTTGAAATGGTTATAAAGAAACAAATGAAAAGAAGTTCATTATATCTGTGGCCTACAATAATTTATCATAATAGCCATAATTATGACTAATAGCATATACTCAGGCATATTAGATTTTTAGAAATTGTAGGCCAGGCATGGTGGCTCATGCTTGTAATCCCAGCACTTTGGAAGGCCAAGGTGGGCAGATCACGATGTCAGGAGATCGAGACCATCCTGGCCAACATGGTGAAAGCCCGTCTCTACTAAAAATACAAAAAAATTAGCTGAGCGTGGTGGCACACACCTGTAGCCCCAACTACTCAGGAGGCTGAGGCAGGGGAATCGCCTGAACCCGGGAGGCAGAGGTTACAGTAAGCCAAGATGATGCCATTGCACTCCAGCCTGGGTGACAGAGCAAGACAAAAAAAGAAAGAATGAAAAAGAGAAAGAGATAAACAGAGAAAGAGAGAGGGGAAAGGGGGGAGGGGGAGGGAGGGAAGAAGGATGTGTACAATTTTGGAATACTTTGTTTTGTTTTGTTTTGTTTTGTTTTTTTGGAGACAGAGTTTCACTCTGTCACCGGGCTGGAGTGCAGTGGCAAGATCTTGGCTCACTGCAATCTCTGCTTCCTGGGTTCCAGCGATTCTTCTGCCTCAGCCTCCCAAGTAGCAGGGACTATAGGCACGCGCCACCATGCCTGGCTAATTTTTTGTATTTTAGTAGAGACGGGGTTTCACCATGTTGGCCAGGATGGTCTCGATCTCCTGACTTCATGATCCACCTGCCTTAGCCTCCCAAAGTACTGGGATTACAGGCTTGAGCCACTACACCTGGCCTTTGGAATAAATATTAGTAACATTTATTAAAATAAAAGTTGAAGATGGTCAAACATTATTTTTAATTTAACAATGTTTGCCATGTAATTTACCATATCAAATAATTCTGTTCTTCACTCTTTGGGATGCTGCATTGGCCCTCTGTAACATCCAAAACTTTGAGATAAAAAAAAAAAAAGACTATTTTTTAGCTCAAATGTGATTTTTGGAAGCTTGTCAAATATGTCAAAGGGTTGCCAGGCATGGTGGCTCATGCCTGTAATCCCAGCACTTTGGGAGGCCGAGGCTGGTGGATCATGAGGTCAGGAGTTCAAGATCAGCCTGGCCAAAATGGTGAAACCCCGTCTCTACCCATTAGCCAGGTGTGGTGGTGGGCACCTGTAATCCCAGCTACTTGGGAGGCTGAGGCAGGAGAATTGCTTGAATCCAGGAGATGGAGGTTGCAATGAGGCAAGATTGCACCACTGCACTCCAGCCTGGGTGACAGAGTGAGACTCGGTCTCAAAATAAATAAATATATATCTATATATATCTATATCTATATCTATATATATATATATATATGTCAAAGAGTTAAAATGCTTTACCAAAGTAGGATCACATGTCACCATGAAATAATAGTCATTCACTTAAAAAAAAGTGATAATAAAAGGATTTTAAAAAACAAAACAATTTACTGCTTGATATAAGAGACTGAGATTTCCAATCAAAACACCTAAGACAGCATGACAAAAATTATATCTCTACTCTCTTTGTTTTCAAATTTGTTCAAAAAGTGAACAAAAAATTTTACTTTGCCATATTATTAATATATAAAACTTTTGTTCCAGAGAAAATCAACTTTTAGTTTTGTATTAGTGTATTATCTATACTAAAGCTAATTTTAACAAAACTTTATAAATAAATCCACCAAATTTGTCATTTTTGACCACTCTAGATTTCCATACATGTTTTACAATCTTTTATAGTTAATTCTTTAACTTTTTATATTCTATTTTTGTCTGTATTCTTTTTATTTTTCAACAATCTCTAATTTCAAACTTATCGAGCAAACCAGCCCCCAATATTTCCACATAGGTTCTTTTCTATTTTCCCTAAGTGTTGGCTGGTCTGAGAAATAAAGAGAAAGAAATTTTACAGCTGGGCCTCTGGGGGTGTCATCACAAATTTGTAGGACCCTGATGGTGACTTTGAGCCGCAAAACCAGCCAGTTTCTATTAGGGATTTTAAAAGGGGATGGGGTGTACAAACAGGGAGTAGGTCACAAGGATCACATGCTTCAAAGGGCAATAAAGATCACAAGGCAAGGCAAAATTAGAATTACTGATGAAGTTCTATGTCCTACTGTGCACACATTGTTTTGATAAACATCTTAACAGGAAACAGGGTTCAAGAGCAAAGGACTGGTCTGACTAGAATTTACCAGGCTAGAATTTCCCAATCCTAGTACTGCAGGCGACCAGGGCGTATTTCAGTCCTTATCTCAATTGCATAAGACAGACACTCCCAGAGCGGCCATCTATAGACCTACCCCCAGGAATGCATTCCTTCCCCAGGGTTATCAATTATTAATATTCCTTGCTGGGAAAAGAATTCAGCAATATTTCTCCTACTCACACGTCTGTCTATAGGCTCTCTGCAAGAAGAAAAATATGGCTCTATTCTGCCCAGCCCCACAGGCAGTCAGACCTTATGGTTATCTTCCCTTGTTCCCTGAAATTCTGTTCTTTTTCAGGGTGCACTGATTTCATATTGTTCAAATACACATATTTTACAATCAATTTGTACAATAGTGGTCCTGAGGTGACATACATTCTCAGCTTACGAAGGTAACAGGATTAAGAGATTAAAGTAAAGACAGGCATAAGACATTATAAGAGTATTAATTTGGGGAACTGATAAAAAAGTCCATGAAGTCTTCACAATTTATGTTCTTCTGCCACGGCTCCAGCCAGTCCCTCTGTTCAGGGTCCTCGACTTCCCACAACACAAACTAGTGGAAATGTTCCCAATTTTTTTTAATCAAAAAGTATTTTTTACTTGTTTATACACTCTATGCAGAGCTGTTTTTCTTACATCTAGTAGTTTTAATTACATATGTTAATTACATTAACTCTGAACAACCAAATTTTTAGTGAAATCTCAAGGAAGTAATTTTGAACAGTTTCATACCAGTATTTGTGACAAAAACAATTTTATATTTTTAATAAAAGATGTTTTTCTCAAATTTACTGTTAACTAACTGATCTAAATCTATTTAGTTTTTTAAACATCATATAAAAATAAGATTCCAGTAAGTCACGGTGGCTCACACTTGTAATCCCAGCACTGTGGGAGGTCAAGACGTGAAGATTGTTTAAGCCCAGAAACTCAAGACCAGCCTGGGCAACATAGTGAAACCCATTTCTACAAAAGATACAAAACTTAGTTGGGCATAGTGCCCTCCACCTGGAGTACAAGCTATTCAGGAGGCTAAGGCAGGAGGATTGCCTGAGCCTAGGAGGTAGAGGCTGTAGTGAACCATGATGGAGCCACTGCACTCCATCCCAAGTCACAGAGTGAGACACTTTCTTAAACAAAAAAAGTGCTAATATATATAAACTTAAACTTGTGGGTTTCTTTGCTTTTGTTATTTTAATAGTTATTGGGGTACAGGTGGTGTTTGCTGGTGATTTCTGAAATTTTGGTGCACCCATCACCTGAGCAGTGTACATTGTATTCAATGTGTAGTCTTTTATTCCTCACCGTCTTCCATCCTTCTCCTCAAGTCTCTAGAGTCCATTATATAATTCATATGTCTTTACAGCCTCATAGCTTAGCTTTCACTTTTATGTGAGAACATACAATGTTTAGTTTTCCATTCCTGAGTTACTTCACTTAGAATAATGGTCCCCAACTCCATCCATGTTGCTGCAAATGCCATTATGTTGTTATTTTCTATGGCTGAGTAGTATTATATATACCATATTTTCATTATTTACTCATTGGTTGATGGGCATTTAGGCTAGTTCCATATCTTTGCAATTGCCAATTGTGCTGCTATAAATATGCATGTTGCAAGTTTCTTTTTCTTTCTTTTTTTTTTTAGATACAGTTTTGCTCTTGTTGCTCAGGCTGGAGTGCAATGGTGTGATGTTGGCTCACTGCAACCTCCGCCTCCTGAGCTCAAGTGATTCTCCTGCCTCAGTCTCCTAAGTAGCTAGGATTACAGGCATGTGCCACCATGCCTAGCTAATTTTGTATTTTTAATAGAGACAGGGTTTCTCCATGTTGGTCAGGCTGGTCTCTAACTCCCGACCTCAGGTGATCAGCCTACCTTGGCCTCTCAAAGTGCTGTGGTTACAGGTGGGAGCCACCACGTCTGGCCCACAAGTTTCATTTTTATATGACTTCTTTTTCTGTGTGTAGATACCCAGTAGTGGGATTGCTGGATAAAATCTTAGTTCTATGTTTAGTTCTTTTAAGAATCTCCATACTGTTTTTTTATAGTGGTTGCACTAGTTTGCATTCACACCAAAAGTGTAAAAGTATTTTGTTTTGTTTTTTTAACCACATCCATGCCAATGTCTATTTTTTTTTTTTTTTTTTT
>NW_012101987.1:2775208-2779342 GCF_000951045.1 Mandrillus leucophaeus | reverse complement strand
TTTTTTTTTTTTTTTTTTTGAGACAGTTTCACTCTTGTTGCCCTGTAGTGCAATGGCGCAATCTGGCCACTCTCACAGGAGTAAGGTGGTATCACATCGTGCTTTTGATTTGCATTACAAATCAAAGTCCCATTTATTCACCTTCATTTAATTGCAGTTGCTTTTGGGTTCTTGGTCATGAAGTCTTTGCCTAAGCCAATGTCTACAAAAGTTTTTCTGATATTATCTTCTAGAATTGTTAGTTTCAGGTCTTAGATTCACGTCTTTAATTCATCTTGAGTTGATTTTTCTATGAGAGATGAAGATCCAGTTTTATTCTTCTACAGGTACCTTGCCAATTATCCCAGCATTATTTGTTGAATAGGGCATTCATTCCCCACTTTGTGCTTTTGTTTGCTTTTTCAAAGATCAGTTGACTGTTAGTATTTGGCTTTATTTCTGGGTTTGTTATTCTGTTCTATTGCTCTATGTGCCTATTTTTATACCAGTACCATGGTGTTTTGGTAGCTATAGCCTTGTAGTACAGTTTTATGTTGGGTATTGTGATGTTTCTAGATTTGTTTTTTTGCTGAGTTTTACTTTGGCTATGCGTGCTTTTCTTTGGTTCCATAAGAATTTTATAATTGTTTTTTCAAGTTCTGTGAAAAATGATGTTATTCTGATGGGAATTGACTTGAATGTGTAGATTGCTTTTGGTAGGTTGGTCATTTTCACAGTATTTACTCTACCCATCCATGAATGTCAGATGTTTTTCCATTTGTTTGTGTCTCCTGTTATTTCTTTCAACAGTGTTTTGTAGATTTTCTTTTAGAGATTTTTCACTTCCTCAGTTAGGTATATTTATTTATTTATTATTATTATTATTATTTTTGAGATGGAGTTTCACTCTCGTTGCCCAGGCTGGAGTGCAATGGCAGGATCTCGGGTCACCCTGACCTCTGCCTCCCAGGTTCAAGCAACTCTCCTGCCTCAGCCTCCTGAGTAGCTGAGATTACAGGCATGTGCCACCATGCCCAGCTAATTTTGTATTTTTAATAGAGACAGGGTTTCTCCGTTTTGGTCAGGCTGGTCTTGAACTCCTGACCTCAGGTGATCCACTCGCCTAGGCCTCCCAAAGTGGTGGTATTACAGGCATGAGCCACCGCGCCCAGCCTCAGTTAGGTATATTTCTGATTATTTTATTTTATTTTTTGCAGCTGTTGTTAACGAGTTTGAGTTCTTGATTTGATTCTCAGCATGGTGGCTGTTGGTGTATAGCAGCGCTACTGATTTGTGTACATTGATTTTGTATCCTGAAAATTTACTGAATTTATTTATCACATCTAAAAGCTTTTTGGGTAAGTCTTTAGGGTTTTCTAGGTATATGATCTTATCATCAGTGAACAGTAACAGCTTCACTTCCTCTTTACCAATTTGGCTGTCCTTATTTCTTTCTCTTGTCTGAATGTTCTGGCTAGGACTTCCTGTACTATGTTGGATAGAAGTGGTGAAAGTGGCCATCCTTTTCTTGTTTCAGTTCTCAATGGGAATGCTTTTAACTTTTCCTTGTTCAGTACATTGCTGGCTGTGGGTTTGTCATAGATGACTTTTATTATGTTAAGGTATGTCTCCTCTATGCTGATTTTGCTGAGGGTTTTAATCATAAAGGGATGCTGAATTTTGTGAAAAGTTTTTTCTGTAACTATTCAGATGGTCATATAATTTTTGTTTTTAATTCAGTTTATGTGGTGTATCACATTTATTGATTTATGTACATTAAACCACTCATGCATCTCTGGTAGGAGATGCACTTTATCATTGCATATTATCTTTTTAACATGCTATTGTATTTTGTTGGCTAGTATTTTGTTAAGAATTTTGGGCAGGGCACGGTGGCTCACACCTGTAATCCCAGCACTTTGGGGGGCCAAGGCGGGTGGATCACGAGGTTAGGAGATCGAGACCACGGTGAAACCCTGTCTCTACTAAAAATACAAAAAATAAGCCGGATGCAGTAGCAGGCGCCTGTAGTCCCAGTTACTCTGGAGACTGAGGCAGGAGAATGGCATGAACCTGGGAGGCGAAGCTTGCAGTGAGCCGAGATCATGCCACTGCACTTCAGCCTGGGTGACAGCGAGACTCTGTCTCAAAAAAAAAAAAAAAAAAAAAAAGAATTTTTGCATCTATGATCATCAGGAATATTGGCATGTAGTTCTCTTTTCTTGTTATGTTTTATCCTGGTTTTGTTATTAGGGTGATATTGCCTTCATGAAATGATTTAGAAAGAATTCTTTCCTATTCTATTTTTTGGAATCGTTTTAGAAGAATTGGTACCAATTCTTGTTTAAATGGCAGATAAAATTCAGCTGTAAATCCATCTGGTCCCAGAGTCTTTTTTTGTTGGCAATTATTTATTACTGTTTCAATCTTGCTACTTGTTATTGATCTGTTCAGAGTTTCTATTTCTTCCTAGTTTACTCTAGGAGAATTGTATATTCCCAGAAATTTATTCACCTCTTCTAGGTTTTCTAGTTTGTACATTTCATAATGTTCATAGTAGCCTTA
Organism: Mandrillus leucophaeus; assembly: GCF_000951045.1. NCBI lineage: Eukaryota > Metazoa > Chordata > Mammalia > Primates > Cercopithecidae > Mandrillus > Mandrillus leucophaeus. The sequence goes on along the minus strand of NW_012101987.1, from coordinate 2,776,798 downwards.
AATAATCTTTTGTGTTTCTGTGGGATTGCTGGTAATATATCCTGTTTTGTTTCAAATTGAGATTATTTGAATCTTGTCTCTGCTTTTCTTGGTTAATCTCGCTAATGACCTATCAATTTTGTTTATATTATCAAAGAACAAACTTTTTCATTTATCTTTTGAAATTTTTTGTTTCAATTTCATTTATTTCTGCACTGATGTTTGTTATTTTTTTTTCTGCTGGGTTTGGGTTTGGTTTGTTTTTGTTTCTCTAGTTTCTTGAGGTATGAGCTTAGATTTTTAAATTTGAACTCTTTCAGACTTTTTGATATAGACATTGTTATGAACATTCTTCTTAGCACTGCCTTTGCTGTATTCCAGGAGTTTTGATAAGTTTTGTCACTGTTATCATTCAGCTCAAAGAGCTTTTATATTTCCATCTTGATTTCACTGTTGAGCAAATGATTATTCAGGAAAAGATTATTTAATTTCCATGTATTTGTATAGTTTTGAGGGTTCCTTTCATAGTTTATTTCCAGTTTTATTCCACTGTGATCTGAGTATTTGACATAATTTCTATTTTCCTAAATATATTAAGACTTGTTTTGTGGCCTATCATATAGTCTATCCTGGAGAATGTTTCATGTGCTGATAAAAAATACATATTCTGCAATTGTTGGGTAGAATGTTCTGTAAATATGTGTTAGGTCCATTTGTTCTAGGATATAATGGATATAGTTTAAGTTTATTGTTTCTTTGTTGACTTTCTGTCTTGATTATCTGTCTAGTGTTGTCAGTGGAGTAATGAAGTCCCCTGCTACAAATATGTTACTGTCTATCTAATTGCACTTTTTTTTTTCTTTTTTTTGAGATGGAGTCTCACTCTTGTTGCCCAGCCTGGAGTGCAATGACACGATCTCGGCTCACTACAACCTCTGCCTCCTGGGTTCAAGCACTTCTCCTACCTCAGCCTCCTGAGCAGCTGGGATTTCAGGCACCTGCCACCACACCCAGCTATTTTTTTTTTTTCCTTGAGATGGAGTCTCACTCTTGTTGCCCAGGCTGGAGTGCAATCATACGATCTTGGCCCACTGCAACCTCCGCCTCCTGGGTTCAAGCGATTCTCCTGCCTCAGCCCCTCAAGTAGCTGGGATTACAGAAACCCACCACCACACCTGGCCAATTTTTTGTATTTTTAGTAGAGACGGGGTTTCACCATATTGGCCAGGCTGGTCTTGAACTCCTGACCTCAAGTGATCCACCTGCTTTGGCCTCCCAAAGTGTTGGGATTACAGGCGTGAGCTACCACACCCGGCCAACTAATTTTTATATTTTTAGTAGAGACAGGGTTTCACCATGTTGGCCAGGCTGGTCTCCAACTCCTGACATCAGATCATCCACCCGCCTCGGCCTCCCAAAGTGCTGGAATTACAGGCGTGAGCCAGCTCTCCTGGCCTAAAGTTTTTTTTTTTCCTTTAAAAGTTTTCAAATATTTTCTATGATGAAAAATAAATAATGTGCTTTTCAGCTTTGATTTTCTAAACTCATCCTTCATCTTTTTACCAAAGTTATTCCATGTCTTTTCAAAATGCTTCTCCAATTTTTTTTTTT
>NW_012101987.1:2756718-2774935 GCF_000951045.1 Mandrillus leucophaeus | reverse complement strand
TGATCCGCCCGTCTCGGCCTCCCAAAGTGCTGGGATTACAGGCTTGAGCCACCGCGCCCGGCCTTTTTTTTTTTCTTGAAACAGAGTCTCACTCTATCTCCCAGTTCTGGTTACAGTGGTGTAACCAATCTTGGCTCACTGCAGCCTGGACCTTCCAGGCTCAAGCAATCCTCCTACCTCTGCCACCTAACTAGCTGCAACTACAGGCATGCACCAACCACCATGGCTGGCTAATGTCTTCATTTTTGTCATGAAAGCAAAATCTTATTATGTTGCTCAGGTTGCACTGGAACGCCTGAGCTCCCATAATTCTCCCATCTCAGCCTCCCAAAGTGCTAAAAATATAGGTGTAAGCCTCTGTGTTCTTCTGCAATTTTTTTTTTTTTTTTTTTTTTTTTGATACAGAGTCTGGCTCTGCTGCCCAGTCTGGAATGCAGTGGCACAATCTCAGCTCACTGCAACCTCTGCCTCCCTGGTTCAAGTAATTTTCCTGCCTCAGCCTTCTGAGTAGTTGGAATTGCAGGTGCACACCACCACGCCTGGCTAATTTTTGTATTTTCAGTAGAGACAGGGTTTCACCATGCTCTTGAACTCCTGACCTCATGATCCACCCACCTCGGCCTCTCAAAGTTCAGTGATTACAGGCATGAGTTGCTGCGCCTGGCCTCTTCTGCAATTTCTTAAGAGGATTTTTCCAGTGATAAACAGTAGTATATGAACACAAACCTAAAAGGAATCTGACTTATTCTGTAGAAGTGTCACTCTCCAGGATTTCAAGGGTCTAGGGCAGGGCAGTTACTTTAGTAGCATGATCTATGGAGGTGCATGGGCTTTGGCGTCAGATAAAGTTGATCCTGAGTCTTAGCCCAGTCACTTAGCACTCGTGGGTCTTTGGACATGTTTGTTGATATGGAGAAGTACTATATACCACATATGCAAAAAAGGTGGACTGACACTGATTGCAAAATGGCAGCAATTTTTCTTCCCTCTTGTATCTGTGCCCATTGTCCAGTACTTTTACAGCTGTTTCCATCAAGATCCAGAATCTGTCTTCCAAACCCTAGATCTGGCTGACTTTATTTGCTCAGGGTGGTAGAAACTTGTGAACATGACAGTGGGCTAGTTTGCGGCCAGGCACAAATGGTTTTGAATGCTTCTATTTTTCGTTCAGAATGCTGCAATCTCCATGAATAAAGCCCATGTTAGCAAGCTGAAAAATAAGATACCATGGGGAGGAGAAGCAAAGTGCCCCTGTTGACAGCCCCAGAAGCAGAAGATCACCCCCAGAAGTACAGCTGGCTAGTCGACAAGCAGCTGATGATACAAATCTGAAAGAGCTCAGCTGATACCAGAATAATGGCCGCACTCAGCCCAGCCTAAATGACTGACCATCTTAATTATAAACTAGTAAGTTTTGGGTGATTTGTTATGCTGCAATAGCTAACTAATACATGCACCCAGTGCAGATAGGATGCCAGGATTTAGTGACAAGTTGATTACTTGTTGCCTTCTAACAGTGGGCAGCCTCTAGGTACTGATTTCTTCCCCTAATTTAAAGTAGGATGTCTTGAAAGAGAATGTTGGGTAATGCAGAAATACAGGTAGACATGTATGCATGTGATTGGTGTTTATATTCGCATAGTTCCCACACCACAGGAGAAAGCAGATAACCACAGCCTTGCAATTAGGGTCAAGGCCAATTAGCAAAATAAGTTTGCCTGTAATCTATTTTCTCCGTATCTAAACATTGGAATTCAAGAGTGTGGGCAGAACTGAAGACACAGAGTTTTTTTCTCCTAAGCGCCATCATCCTATGTTCACAGCCTAATCTCTAAAAGAGAGGTGGGCAACAGGTGGTAAGCCGTAGTTTACCTGTGGTTATTTTATTTCTGCTGCCTCAGCTCCTTCTATGGCCACTATCTGTTCCAACCTCAGAACTGAAGACAGATGTTAGTAGGGAGAGGCCCTTCCTTAGCCTCTGGCCCTTCACACCACTGACATCAGAGTTGCTATGTGTAGCTCCTGGGTGTCTGGAATGTGCCTGGTCTGAACAGCGATATGCTAGAAAGGTAAAATACAGAGTTATTTTAAAAAATTTAGTTGCAAATATTTATATACTTCATTAATAATTACATATTCCTCATACATTAAAATGATAATATTTTGTATATATTAGGTTAATTACATTGTTACAATCAATTCAACCTGTTCCTTGTTGTTGTTGTTTGAGAGGGAGTCTCTGTCACCAGGCTGGAGTGCAGTGGCGCCATCTTGGCTCACTGCAACCTCTGCTTCCCGGGTTTAAGCGATTCTCCTGCCTCAGTCTACCAAGTAGCTGGGACTACAGGTGCGCACCACCACACCCAGCTAATTTTTGTATTTTTTTTTAGTAGAGACAAGGTTTCACCATGTTGGCCAGGAGGGTCTCGATCTCTTGATCTCGTGATCCACCAGCCTTGGCCTCCCAAAGTGCTGGGATTACAGGTGTGAGCCACCGCGCCTGGCCTCTTGGTTTCTTTTCTTTATTTTCTTCCCCACCGAGACACGGAGTCTTGCTCTGTCTGCCCAGGCTGGAGTGCAGTGGTGCGATCTTGGCTCACTGCAACCTCCTTCGCCTCCCGGGTTCAAGCAATTCTCCTGCCTCGGCCTCCTGAGTAACTGGGATTACAGACGCCCGCCACCACGCCTGGCTAATTTTTGTATTTTTAGTAGAGACGGGGTTTCACCCTGTTATCCAGGCTAGTCTCAAACTCCTGACCTCTTGATCCGCCCGCCTTGTACTCCCCAAATGCTGGGATTACAGGCGTGAGCCACCGCGCCTGACCCTTTGTTTCTTTTTGATTTTCTAGTTTGGCTACGAGAAAATTCAAAATTCACATGTGGCTCATATTTTATTTCAGAGGATTACCTCCTTTTTAAAATCTCAGGCTGCCTGCTCAAAGGACCATAAGCCAGGAAGGTAAAAAACCTGAAATTTAAAAACCTTTGTTATTATATCCTTTTCATTTATGTATAGTCATATGATGTAGTATTTACAAATGCATATGACTTTATACACAAGATTGAAGCAAATACCCTTTGGGGTGGGCCTATCAGCTCAGGGAGGAAGCCCTGCCTGAAAAGGCTGCAGCCTAGACGGTCACTCTTCCTGCATTCAGCCCAGCATCTAATTACATCTTCTGTCAGTCAGGGCCTGAGAGGGTGGGGTTTTAAACGCTATCCAATCAGCGAAGCTGGGCTGGGAACTGTCCAATCAGGCACGCAGCTTGAGCGGAGAGGACGGCTTCCGGGATGTGGCGGGATTTGTCGGATTCTTTGTCTCTAGCTGCAGCTGGAGCGCCGCGTCTCGTCTTCACTGCTGTGTCCTCTGCTCCTAGAGGCCCAGCCTGTGTAGCCCTGTGACCTGCAGGTATTGGGAATCCACAGCTAAGACGCCGGGACCCCCTGGAAGCCTAGAAATGGTGAGAGTGCGGAGTCCTACATCCCGAGAGAGGGGAAGGGCTGGTTGAAACCGGTGGAAAGTGGCTGTGGCCGGACTCGGGCCTCCCTGTAGTCGGCTTCACAATCTGTGCCCCGAGTTCTCCTTGCCCGGCTCGGCCTCAGTCGCCTTCAGCCATAAGATGGCGGTTGCACCGACAGCCGGGCCCCCAGGTGTCCTGTCTCTTCCCTGCATAGTGACTGTGGCCTTTCCTGGAGCCGTCTCTGGGGATCTCTGCATTCGCAGCGCCGCTTCTCTACCGGATTGTGCAGGGACTATGAGAGGGTCGTCGGGGGAGAATCCTGATTTGGTTCATGAATGGGAAGAACTTTGTTCCGTGGGGTTCCCAGTTCCTATTTTCTCCTATTAAAAGTTAGTGGGAGTCACTGCAAAAATATTAAAAGAATTTAATCGAAGAGTGGTTCTAGGCCGGGCGCTGTGGCTCACGCCTGTGATCCCAGCACTTTGGAAGGCCGAGGCGGGCGGATCACGAGGTCAGGAGATCGAGAACATCCTGGCTAACACCGTGAATCCCCGTCTCTACTGAAAATACAAAAAATGAGCCGGGCGTAGTGGCAGGCGTCTGTAGTCCCAGCTACCTGGGGGACTGAGGCAGGAAAATGGCTTGAACCCAGGAGGCAAAGCTTGCAGTGAGCCAAGATCGCGCCACTGCACTTCAGCCTGGGCGACAGAGCGAGACTGCCTCTAAATAAATAAATAAATAAATAAATAAATAAATAAATAATTTAATCAAAGAATGGTTCTAGAATTGTAGAGCACCGAGCTATGGTTTGTAGTTTGTGGTCTATGGGAGAGGCTTGAAAGAAAGTCTTTTGTAAAATGCATGATGAAGAAAACCAAATTTAGTAATAAGTTAGGTACAGTTATGTGGTTTCTTAATTTGTACATTAAAGGTGAAAATTTCCTGGTTATGTAATTGCAGCTCAATTGGCAGTTTATAGTTGAAGCCTGAATTTTGTTTCTCTTAATGTAGTAATTAAAAATAATGCGCCTGAGTTACATTTTTTAATTAAAGTAGGAACCCAGGGACTAGAGACATGTCAGTCTAATTGCCTGCCACTTAATTATTTTCACACTCCACAGGGAAGTGATTTTCTGCTGTATTTTTCACCTGGGTCCCAAGCAGGGTCTTAAGTCTAACCCCCATCCCTCATTACTCCAGCCTCATTCTGGCTTGCAGGAAGATACTAAATTTTCAGTTTCTTCTGGAGTTCCCAAATGCCAGCTTTTCCTCCCTAATTCATGTTGTCATATATTTGTGTTTTTTTTGTTTTGTTTTGTTTTTGAGATGGAGTCTCCCTCTGTCTCCCAGGCTGGAGTGCAATGGCACCATCTCTGCTCACCATAACCTCCGCCTCCCGGATTTAAACAATTCTCCCGCCCCAGCCTCCCTAGTAGCTGGGATTATAGGCGCGCGCCATCATACTCGGCTAATTTTTGTGTTTTTTGTAAAGACGGGGTTTCACCATGTTGGACAGGCTGGTCTCGAACTCTTGACCTCAGGTGATCCGTCCGTATCGGCTTCCCAAAGTGCTGGGATTACAGGCGTGAGCCACCGCGCCTGGCCACGTATTTTGTAGTGTACTTTTTATACCATATGTTAATTATTTTTTGGCAAAGCATTAAATGGTGCTTTTTTTTTTTTTTTTTTTGACGGAGTTTCGCTCTTGTTGCCCAGGCTAGAGTGCAAAGGTGCGTACTGGGCTCACTGCAACCTCTGCCTCCAGGTTCAAGAGGTTCTCATACCTCAGCCTCCCGAGTAGCTGGGATTACAGGCATACCCCACCATGCCCGGCTGATTTTGTGTTTTTTAAAAAAGAGATAAGGTTTCTCCACGTTGGTCAGGCTGGTCAGGAACTCCCTACCTCAGGTGATCCACCTGCCTTGGCCTCCCAAAGTGCTGGAATTACAGGCGTGAGCCACTGCGCCCTGCATAAATGGGGTTTTTGGGTTTTTTTGTTTGTTTGTTTTTTGAGAGGGAGTTTTGCTCTTGTTGCCCAGGCTGCAGTGCAGTGGCAGATCCCGGCTCACCTCAACCTCCGCCTCCCGGGTTCAAGCGATTCTCCTGCCTCAGCCTTGGAGTAGCTGGGATTACAGGCATGTGCCACCATGCCCAGCTAATTTTGTATTTTTAATAGAGATGGGGTTTCTCCATGTTGATCAGGCTGGTCTCGAACTCCTGTCCTCAGGTGATCTGCCCGCCTTGGCCTCCCAAAGTGTGGGGATTACAGGCGTGAGCCACCACACCCAGACAAATGGTGCTTTTAAGAAGATTTGTTATCTGTTTATAAATATTTTCCATGAAAAGAAAGCACATGATAATCCCCTCACACTGTATTGCAAAAAATCTCAGTGTGTTTTTTCCTTTTATCTTTTTAGGCACAGAGATGTTATCAGAATTTTTTTGGGTCAGAGTTCCACTTTGGAAAATTTATGGGGTGATGTGTCCTCAGCCACCATTTAGTTTTTTCCTGGTCCTGGGTTTCAGTATTATCTGGGGATAAACTGAGATATCTGCCATGGTTATGTCAACTGGAGTGTCTAGTGGATATCAGCTCTGGTTTATTTTCTCCCATAGGACGACCTGAGATATGGAGTGTATCCTGTCAAGGGGGCAAGTGGATACCCTGGGTCTGAGAGGAATCTTCTGGAGTACTCTTATTTTGAAAAGGTAACCCCGTGATATGTTAAAATTGTCTTCGGGACCAGCTTGACAAACATGAGGAAACCCTGTCTCTACTAAAAATACAAAAAACTTAGCTGGGCTTGGTGGTGCATGCCTGAATTTCCAGCTACTCAGGGTTGCTGATGCAGGACAATCACTTGAACCTGGGAGGAAGAGGTTGCGGTGAGCTGAGATCCTGCCATTGCACTCTAGCCTGGGCAGCAAGAGCGAAACTCCGTCTCCTAATAGTAATAATAATAATTATTCTAATAATGAATAAATTGTCTTCTGTCAACCCAGCTTCCATTTCATGGAGATAAATTGCTTGTCAGCCAATGAGATGCTGGTAGTGAGGGGAAAACACAGAAATGATTTCTGCCCCCTGGATTCTGTAAGGGAGCAGAATAGTGAAATAAATATAGTAAAAGAAAAAGTAAAAAAAAAAGTGAAAAATATGTGACCAAAAACTAGTATCCCAAAAGACAAACAACAAAAACAACAACAAACTGACTCCAGTGAGATGGCGTAAGAGCTTGCAAAGTAAAATGCACCTGGGACAGTCACCGAGAAATGGTGCAGTGTCTCCTGAATGGGTGGTTCTTGAGCACATAAGTGAGCAGGAGTGGGTGGAAGGATCTCTCCAGTAGTTGAATGACCTGACTTGAAACATGAGTCAGACACATCTGTTATGTAACCAGCACTGCCATTCCTAGATTTGTCCACCTTGAGATTTGTTCACTTATTTTCACCTCAGTTTTTTAGCTGTAACTTGCGTTATATTAGTAGGGCTTGAAAGGTAGAAAAATATTGACAAAGGGCATAAAAGATGTGGGTTTCAAAAAAAATTAATCATGTATTTCATTTGTCAAAAATTTTCACTTACCTTTTTCTTTCCCAGAGTGAGTTTACAAATTTTCTCAGGTGTGGTTTTTTTATGGCTGGGTGATTTCAAATAGAATTTCAAGGCTTAGCTTTTAGAATGCTACCAAAAAAGAAGAGGAAAAATCTCTATTCCATTTTTGCTGTAGAAAATGAATACATTTCCACAAGAAAATGTGGTGGATAATTGGTGAGTTACATAGATTCATAAAAACATCAGTTCCTTTTTTTCTCAGGGTAAATTTTTGACAGCGAATATCTCTGTTTGAATTCTGTTATCTTGATTTCTGAGTTTTATGCTAAATTTTATGAGATGAAACTTGGTACTGCCTAGAAGTGTTTCCACGTGACTAAATGTTTGCTGCATGATTTTTAATGGAATTAATAAAATAATACATTTATTTTCTGAAAGAAATACTCTTGCTTTTCTTATTAAGGTATAAAATGTAAGCACCTTAAAATTTTCTTCCCTTATATGAACACTGTGTTTGAGTAATTTTTTTGGATTTTTCAAACACTTAGTTTCAAAAACCAAGTGAGTAACTCTAACATGGAAATTAAAGCTTGAGCCCAGTGACTCAGAGCTAAAGCTCATATTGAGACTGCAAAAGGAGGTTATTAAAGGTCCAGTTAGTTTTTTCTGGAGAGCCTCTCCTGCAGGTGTTCCAGCCTGCTCACTCCAGTCATGGAAGAAGCCTTTCTGCTGAGAGAAGCTACAGAATCCTGGAAAGCTACAGGCAGATGAGTTAAGGTTAAGACAAAAGGGGACTGGGAGGGTCTTACTGACCATGAAGTTGTTATTGTTTTAAGGCAGTTTCTAGACTTTGTAATATGTTACAAAGTTAGATTTCTGTTAAAAAATTTGAATTCCAGACCCAGGCACGGTGGCTCAGACCCTGCACTTTGGGAGACCAAGGTGGGCAGATCACCTGAGGTCAGGAGTTTGAGACCAGCCCGACCAATATGGTGAAACCCTATCTCTACTAAAAATACAAAAATTAACTGGGCATGGTGGTGGGTTCCTGTAATCCCAGCTATTCTGGAGGCTGAGAGAGGAGAAATGGTTGAACCCAGGAGTCAGAGGTTGCAGTGAGCTGACACGATGCCACTGCACTCCAGACTGGGTGACAGAGTGAGGCTCCATTTCAAAAAAAAAAAAAAATTGAATTCTAGAGCCGGGCATGGTAGCTCACATCTGTAATCCCAGGACTTTGTGAGGCTGAGGCGGGCATACCACCTGATGTCAGGAGTTCGAAACCAGCCTGACTAATATGGTGAAACCCCATCTCTACTAAAAATACAAAAATTATCCAGGCGTGGAGACGTGCACCTGTAGTTCCAGCTACTTAGGAGGGTGAGACAGAAGAAATGCTTGAACCCAGGAGACGGAGGTTGCAGTGAGCTGAGATCATGCCACTGCACTCCAGCCTGGGCAATAGAGCGAGAATCCGTCTCAAAAAAAAAAAAAGAATTCAAAAAGAGGATTGCAACAGGAGGAATACCAATTATAAAAACTTTAAGGAATGCAATTTTAGGTAGACAAGGGCTGTTTTTCATAGAGTGGAGCCTACAAGATTAGAAAGTATGGAGGGGAATGGCAAATGGGGGGTTAAAAATCAGATTTCAGATCAGAGAATGTTTTATCCTGAAGTCAGCATGTTCTTAGGAGGCATGTAGAATGACATGGTATAATAGCTCAGATTGAGGGTAGCTCAAAATTCAGTAGTCTGAAAAATTTTATTTAGACCACTGAAGACAAATACAGCTGACTCTTTCAATGAGAAAAAGAAGAAAAGGTGCCAAGTTTTTACCAAAAAAGGGTCCGAGTCCAAACCTCAAGAGAGGGTCCTTGGATTTCACTCTAGAGAAGAATTCTGGGTGAGTTCATGGAGTAAAATGAAAGCAAGTTTATTAAGAAAGTAAAGAAATAAAAGAATTGCTTAATCCAGAGGCAGAGCAGTCCGGAGGCCTACTGGTTGCCCATTTTATGGTTCTTTCTTTTTTTTTTTTGAGATGCAATCTTGCTCTGTTGTGAGGCTGGAGGGCAGTGGCATGATCTCCACTCACAGCAGCTTCTGCCTCCCAGGTTCAAGCCATTCTCCTGCCTCAGCCTCCTGACTGACTGGGACTACAGCCATCCACCACCACACCCAGCTAAATTATTTTTGTATTTTTAGTAGAGACGGGTTTCACCGTGATGGCTAAACAAGGGGTGGATTATTATCCCAATTTTAAACCATATAGGGTAACTTCCTGATGTTTTTATGGCATTTGTAAACTGTCATGGCACTGGTGGGAGCGCAGCAGTGAGGATGACCAGAGGTCACACTCATTGCCATCTTGGTTTTGTTGGGTTTTATGCTGCTGCTTTACTGCAAGCTGTTTTGCTAGCCAGGTCTTTATGACCTGTATCCTGTGCTGACCTCCTATCTTATCCTGTGACTTAGAATGCCTAACTATGTGGGAATTCAGCCTAGTAGGTCTCAGCCCTATTTAACCACCCCCTATTCAAAATGGATTTGCCCTGGTTCAATACGCCTCTGACATTTCTCCCCTCTTTTGTACAAAAAACCCCCTTAATCACAAGAGGGATGAAAAGTCATCTTCTGTAACTACTTCATGCTGTATAGGGGCAATGATATTCTTCCTTAACTATTAGAGTCTTTTGTATTTGAGGTAGACCGGAGCTCAGTCAAAACTCATCAGTATGGTGAGGGCCATTCATAACTCTGAGTTTCAAAAAAGGGGTTCTGTCTAAGATTAATTAGTGTTTAATTTAAGAAAACATCTAGGTTGGGTAGGTTGGGTGTGGTAGCTCATGCCTGTAATCCCAGCACTTTGGGAGGCTGAGGTGGGCGGGTCGCTTGAGGTCAGGAGTTCAAGACCAGTCTGGCCAACATGACGAAACCCTGTCTCTACCAAAAATACAAAAAATTAGCCAGGCGTGGTGGGGCGTGCCTATAATCCCAGGTACTCAGGAGGCTGAGGCAGGAGAATCACTTGAACCCAGGAGGCAGAGGTTGCAGTGAGCCAAGATCGCACCACTGCACTCTAGTCTGGGTGACAGGGAGACTCCATCTCAAAAAAAAAAAAAAAAAAAAAAAGAATAGGAAACATCCAGAAAGTTTATCCTGCATTTCTACACAAAAAGTACAACTGCAATATATTTGACAAATTCAGGCAGCCGCTTCTTGGTAGCAAAAGGATCATTTCCAGAAGTCCCATCAGCTCTCAGGTTTCCCCTTTTAGAGGAGAAAAAGCTCCCCATATCCCTTGGTCCTATGGATGCCTAATTCTGTCACTCATAGGCACCAGCAAAGAGTGCAAGACAGATTAATCTAAAAGAATAGCAATTAACATCCAGTAGTGTGAAACCATTTCTTAGCTGAGAGGGACTTTGCTGAGAGGGGTTTCTAACCTAAATCTTAGGAAGGACTATAAACTTCCTAAGTTGGACCTTGAATCCAAGTACAGTCAAGCATCCTTGCCTTCTTTAAGAGGCTCCTTTAACCCACGCTGTCTTAGAAGAGACTCTGACTTTCCTAAGTTGTGCCTCCAACCTAATCTCATCCTTTATCCAGGTATAGGGACTCAAAGTCAGCCAGTTGGTATCCACAGATAATTTTTTGGGGGCAGGGACAGAGGTCTCTTAAGTACAGTCCTTTTGTGGTTGCCAGGAAAATGTTACCAGAAAGAAGTCTTGATTCAGACCCCAAGAGAGGGTTCTAGTATCTTGCTCAAGAAAGAATTCAGGGCAAGTCATAAAATGAAAGCAAATTTATTAAGAAAGTAAAGAAATAAAAGAAATGGCTTTCTCCATAGGCTGGTTGTGTATTTTTATGGTTATTTTTAAATTATATGCCAAATAAAGGGTGGATTATTTATATATCTCCTTTTTAGACCTTTACGATGTAACATCCTGATGTTGCCATGGCATTTGTAACCTCTCATGGCACTGGTGGGAGCGTAGCAGGAGAATGACCAGAAGTCACTCTCATCACCATTTTGGTTTTGGTGGATTTTATCCTGCTTCTTTACTGCAAGCTATTTTATCAGCCAGGTCTTTGTGACCTGTATCTTGTGCTGACCTCCTATCTCATCTTGTGACTCAGAATGCCTAACCATCTGGAAATGTAGCCCACCCAGTAGGTCTCAGCCTTATTTTACTCAGCCCCTATTCAAAATGGAGGCTGTGCACCTCTGACAGAGTCTGTGTCTGGCTATGTAATAAATAAGAAAAGAGAGCACCATCTAAGTCATAATGGGAAGGGTATTTCTTTCTATAAACTGTTCTTGTCCTATACATTTCTTCCATTTGACTTTTCATCAGTTGTATATTTTATAATAAACTGGTAAACATAACTACAGTGTTTTCCTGAGTTCTGTGAGTAGCTCGATCAGATAATTGAACTTGAGAAAGAGTCCCCAATGTTTAAACAGTAGCTCAGACAGACAGATGGGCCTATGGGGTTTGTGACTGGCATCTGCAGTGAGGACAGTGTTGTGAGACTGAGCCCCTGGAATCAGCGTCTGTGCTGACCCTGGGTGGTGTCAGAATTCAAATATTACACACCGAGTTGGTGTTAGAGAATTGCTTGGTATTCAGCAAACTCTACAGATTTGGTGCCAGAAGAAAAATATCACAGAGGCGTGGCCTGCAATGGAACTGTAGGTGTCTGAAAATGGAAGGCTCTGTTCTGTACAGACTGTCCCACTGCCCATTGTCTTGTGATTCCAGGTCTTCTCTTAGGGTGAGAGAATGAAAACTCGGAGGAAAGGAGCTCTAATGACAGACTCCCTTGTCTCACAGCTGCCACCACAGGATTCCCACCCACTCACAAACACACCCATTAGACATTGATGTGTCCACAGTCCTCCCAGGACTAGGCACTACCATCGGGAACTTCATCACAGCATTTTTGATCCTAGTGTTTCTTGCCAAAAAGCCACAAAAGTGTCTACAAGTCTCCTGGCATATCCCCACCCCCAGACACTGAATATGCAGCAGTAACCTGTTTTCTCCATCTACCTAGCATTATGGAGCACCTGTTCATAATCTCATCTACCTGCAAGGACACAGAAATAAATCAGAGTACAGCCCCACCGGGACCACTATCTGTAGAACAAACAGTTCTTTCCAGTTACACTGTGCTCTTCTGCACTCATGGGTTTTTCTTTTCTTTTCTTTTTGGTTCAGGAATACGCATGCAGGTTTGTTATACAGGTAAAATTGTTTCATGGGGGTTTGGTGTAGATTATTTTGTCAGTGAGTTCCTAAGCATAGCACCAAAGAGGTATTTTTTTCTGATCCTCTTTGTCCTTTTATCCTTCATCCTCAACTAGGCCTCTGTGACTGTTCCTTCTTTATGTCCATGTGTTCTTATTATTTAGCTCTTCCTTATAAATGATGACATGCATTTGGTTTTCTGTTTTGCATTAATTTTCTAAGAATAATGGTCTCCAATTCCATCCATGTTGCTGCAGAGGACTTAATCTTGGTGTTTTTTGTTTGTTTGCTTGTTTTTTGAGACAAATTTTTTTTTTTTTTTTTTTTTGAGACATAGTTTTGCTCTTGTCCAGGTTGGAGTGCAATGGTGCGATCTTGGCTCACTGAAACCTTAGCCTCCCAGGTTGAAGCAGTTCTGCCGCAGCCTCCCGAGTAGCTGGGACTACAGGTGTACCCCACCAAGCCCCACTAATTTTTGTATTTTTAGTAGAAACGGAGTTTCACCACGTTGGTCAGGATGGTCTCGATTTCCTGACCTTGTGATCTGCCCACTTTGGCCTCCCAAAATGCTGGGATTACAGACATAAGCCACCGCGCCCAGCCAGACGAATTCTTACTCTGTTGCTTAGGCTGGAATGCAGTGGCGTGATCTCTGCTCGCTGCATCCTCTGCCTCCCAAGTTCAAGTGATTCTCCTGCCTCAGCCTCCCGAATAGCTGAGATTACAGGTACTTGCCACGATGCCCAGCTAAGTTTTTGTATTTTTAGTAGAGACAGGGTTTTAGTATATTGGCCAGGTTGGTCTTGAACTCCTGATCTCAAGTAATCCACCTGCGTTGGCCTCCCAAAGTGCTGGGATTACAGGCATGAGCCACAGCACCCAGCTTTGTGTTGTTTTTATATGGCCACATAGTCTTCCATGATTTTTATGTACCATATTTTACTTTGATTAAATCTTTATTTTGTTTTTTGGAGACAGTGTCTCACTCTGTCACACAGGATGGAGGGCAGTGGTGCAATCTTGGCTCACTTCAGCCTCCACCTCCAAGGCTCAAGGCTTAAGGAATCCTACCTCAGCCCCTTAAGTAACTGGAACTATAGGCTCACACCATCATGCCTAATTTTTATTTTTTTATTTTTTGTAGAGATGCGGCTTTGCCATGTTGCCCAGGCTGGTCTTTAACTCTTGAGCTAAGGCATTCCATCTGCCTTAATCTCCTAAAGCACTGGGATTACAAGTGTGAGCCACCTCATGCTACCATACTATGTTTTCAATCTAGTCTACCAACAATAGGAAATTAGGTTTATTTGATGTCTTTGTTATTGTGGACAGTGGTGAAATGAACATGCATGTTTTAAGTTTTGCATTTAAGTCTTCAATTCATGTTGATTTTTATATATAGTGTAAGGAAGGGGGCCAGTTTCAATCTTCTACATAGTGCTAACTAGTTATTCCAGTACCATTTATTAAATACAGATTTCTTTTCACATTCCTGTCAGGTTTATCAAAGATCAGATGGTTGGAGGTGTGTGGCATTATTTCTGGGCTCTCTATTCTGTTGCATTGTTCTATGAATCTGGTTTTATGCCAGTATAATGCTGCTTTGGTTACCATAATGTAGTTTGAAGAGGGGCAATGTAATGCTTCCAGCTTCATTCTTTTTTTTTTTTGAGACATTGTCTCACATTGTTTCCCAGGCTGGAGTGCTGTGCCATGATCTCAGCTTACTGCAACCTCCACCTCCCGGGTTCAAGCTATTCTCCTGCCTCACCCTCCTGAGTAGCTGGGATTACAAGTGCACGCCACCACACCTGGCTAATTTTTGTATTTTTGGTAGAGATTGGTTTTACCATATTGGTCAGACTGGTCTTGAACTCCTGACCTCATGATCCGCCTGCCTCGGCCTTCCAAAGTGGTGTGATTACAGGTGTGAGCCACCATGCCCGGGCTATTGAAAGCTTTTAAAACATCTATTGAAATAACTTTGTGGTTTTTGTCTTTAGTTCTGCTTATATGATGAGTAACATTTATTGTGTGTTGAACCAACCTTTTGTTTCAGAGATACAACCAAGTTGATCATAGTGTGTTAGGTTTTTGATGTTCTCCTGGATTCGGTTTGCCAGTATTTTGTTGAGGATATTTTCATCAATGTCCATTAAGAATATTGGCCTCAAGTTTTCTATTTTTTGTTTTCTGTTTGCCAGAGTTTGGTATCAGAATAATGTTATTTTTATAGAATAAGTTGGAAAGAAGTCCCCTTTTCTCAATCTTTTGAAATAATACTAGAAGTGGTACCAACTCTTATTTTTACATCTGGTGGAATTCAGCTGTAAATTTTTCTGATTCTTTGATGTTTTTGGTGGGTAGGCTATTTGTTACTAACTCAGTTTTGGAGCTTGTTACTGGTCTATTCAGGGATCCAATTTCTTATTTGTTCAGTCTTTGGAGGATGTATCTTTGCTCCAAGGTTACAATCTGCAAGCTTGGCCCAGATGAATTCTCTACTGATATTCATGTTGCCTCAGTTTTTTTCTTTTAGGTAGACATATTACTTAGAATGTGCTAGAGCAGCCTGTATGAAGGGATCTCTCCTTTGATTGTACTCTGCTTGCTGTAACACCCAAGGATGCAGAGTCAGGTTGATCCCACCTAGAATCTGCACATAAGTTCTGGCCTCTGCCTGGGATTTCCAAGACAGGGCCAGACTTTGAATTGAGAATGTACTGAAAACCAACAGAAGGCATTTTCTGTATTATGAGATGTCAGTGTAGAAATCTTAAATCCCCCATTTGAGAGTATGGCTCTTTAAGCTTTTCAGTCTTGTTCAGTGACCTGCTACAGTCTGTGAGAGGCTCTAGGTGTAAGTAGAATCTGATGACAGAATCTGTAAGTGTAAACAAGCATCTTAAGAGTGAGAGATCAAGGCCACAAAGGATCCAGAGGCTTAGTATTCTTGTCCATCTTCTTACCCAAAAGCTAGCAAATCAGGATAGGGGATCCAGGTTCTGGAGCTCCAGCAAGGCAGTTCCATTGTCTATTTAGAATCAACCCGAGTTTCTCCAGCCTGGCTTATCACTGGGCCATCAGCCCTGGGTCACTGGGAACCCTCTCCTAATCATCTGGGTGTCCTTAAGACATTTGAGGATGTCAAGGGTAGAATTATATCAGGTTAACAAGAATGATTAATTCTGTTTCTGTCTTGTTGTAAGAGAAAGGAGATATCCTGTGTTTTTTTCTCCCTCATAACAACCAAGAGATAACATCGGTTGTTACCCAGATGAGAGTTTCTCAAGTTTTCTGGTACTGGGGTGAAAGAAAAAGAGGAGATCTGGTGACCCAAACAAACTAATTGCTTCCGTTTCATACGATCATTCAAAAAAATAGATGAAGCGGTCAAGGTCCCTGCCATCCAGGAAATTTTAGTCTAGACCAGCAACTGGATACAAGTTTGAATTAAGCATTAGGTGGTTGGTACAATGAATAGATGTGTGCAAAAACAACTTGGTCCGCTTCTTTTTAATATTGTTGTGACTTCTGAAGTTATCACCTGAAGGTATATTTATGCACTGAAGAGTTGTTACTATTATTTGTGTTTCTTTTACTTTTCTAAGAATACATATTTATCTTCTAATAAAATTATCCTAGAAAACTTTAAAATTTAAACATTTAAATTGCTTATTAGTATATGTTATAAAATTGACAGCAGTGACAAAAATAGATTGTGTTACATAACTCTGGGATTTAAGGTTTTTTTTTTTCTTTTTTCTTTTTTTCTTTTTTAGACAGAGTTTTGCTCTTGTTGCCCAGGCTGGAGTGCAGTGGCACGATCTCGGCTCACCTCAACCTCCACCTCCCGGGTTCAAGCGATTCTCCTGCCTCAGCCTCCCAAGTAGCTGGGATTACAGGAGTACACCACCACCCCAGCTAATTTTGTATTTTTAGTAGAGACGGAGTTTCTCCATGTTGGTCAGGCTGGTCTTGAACTCCCGACCTCAGGCGATCCACCCACCTCGACCTCCCAAAATGCTGGGATTACAGGTATGAGCCACCGTGCCAGGCCAGGATTTAAGTTTTCCTTAGGTAAGTTAGGAAAAACAAAACTGGAAATACCCTAGTGATGTAGAAAACAAGTTCTACCTAGTTTCTTTTCCCTGCCCCAGTTCTGATCAGATTCACCATTTTTGGAGGCCTTATTTAGGCCTGGCTCCACTCTGGAGTCTTTCCTTACAAAATGGATTTATAAAGATTCAAGTTTTCGGGGGTAAATCCTACTGACTTTCTAGAGCTGGTGCTCACAATATCCTGAAACCCAAAAACAGATACATAAGAAAAATAAACTATACATTTTAAGATCTTAATTTTTTAATTTTGTAGTAAAACCAGTACTTACAGAAACATTCCATTTAGCAACTTTTCTATTCCTGCAGATCCAGTAGGTGCTCTACAAGTCATGAACAAGTAAATATAAACACAAAAAAATTTCTCTAAACTACATTAAGCTCTTTCTATGTGTTTCTTTATATATCTTCATCTGTGTATATTTAGCTTTTAGTTATCTATATATCTTCATCTGTCTGTATATAGCTTTTAGTGCATATGTTTTTAAGAGAATCAATGACAGAGAAACAGAGAAGAAAATAATAATTCTGGGTCCTTTATCTAAATCCTGAGAATTATTGAACACTTACTATGAACTTTCAAGGTGTTATTAGGACATAATAACAAATAATAACACATAATGTGTTATTCCCAGCACTGTGCTCTCTAACGTACTATTGAGCACATAGTACCTGCTTAATAAACATTGCATTAGTTCATGTGTACTTGTTGTTTTTTAAATGCAGACTTATTCAGACATTGTTACCTTCTCTGTCCTCTGTAAACTTTAGAGAGCCATCAAAGAATATGAAACTTTACATTTTTTATCTTTCTTTGTGTATCAGAAATATTGTATTGTGACAAGAGTGTGGAGTGTAAGGGACACTGTGCTGTGCCTGTTTTCTCTAATGCTAATAATGAGCCCAGGGGGAGCAACATCAGCATTGACAGGGGACTTGTTTGAAACACCCATCCATGGACCCTTTTCAAACCTACAGAATCACATTACATAAAGTGGGACTGACATTACCAAGTGATTTTTGAGTTCATTAAAGCTTGAGAGGCAATGCTTAGCTAAGTGGTTATCAGCCCAGGCTTCTCATTAGCATTACATGGCCAATTTGCAGCAATCTCTTTACTTGTACCCTTTCCACAGATTCTGTGTATTGTTCTAGGTGAAAGTATTTGTGTTGTTTTAATTGTTTCTCATGTGACTCTAAGGCGAGACCAGAATCAAGTGTGTGGGGTTCAAGATACATTCATGAGAGTTAAGTACCACCTTTGCACTAAAAGGTAGTCACAGGTACTGTTCTGTTTGGTTTTGATAGGGAGAGGTCAATGTCACCCATATTTCCATTACTGTAGCAGAAATTGCTGGTGTTTGTGGCAAAGGCAGGCACCTGAAGACAGAAATAGAGAAACATATTTTTATATTCATCAAGCAGTTCATTGTTCCTGAATCTCTGCTGCTATAAAGGACAGAAATGGGTGGGCTTTTTCTACAGGTCTTATTTATTTTTTCTGTGGGTGTGAGGCTTGCAGGTAAACAGGTGGTGCTGACACCTTTAAAGGAATTTTTTCAAGATGCAGGCGTAACTTCTCCAGAGAATGTCATCTGAAAAGCATTTCCAAAGAAGATGAAAGAGGAAAAATGGCTTTTTTTTTTCACTCAGCTAAACATGTCTCAGATGAAGAGCTGTGTCCACTCTGCCTCCTGGAGTGCGATGCATTTAGTCCTTGCAAACCTTTACTTCTCTGCTTGTGTTTCTTTCCCCTAATGAGTTTAACTACTTTAAAAAATTCTTGTGATAGTCAAGGGTCTCTGCAAAATATTTCTCTCCTATATCCC
>NW_012101987.1:2746732-2756383 GCF_000951045.1 Mandrillus leucophaeus | reverse complement strand
CCTGTCTCGGCCTCCCAAAGTGCTGGGATTACAGGCTTGAGCCACCGCGCCCAGCCAATCATGACTTCTTATATGCCATGCAGAATTCTTACCATGAATTTATAATCTGCAGTATTAAAAATGTTTCCCTTGTTGCTGTTGAACGTGGGAAGATGTGGATACTCAAGATTTCTGTTGGGGGAATGTTCTTAGTAAAGACGGAGAACATGTAATGTTGAGGTTTCATATGTGTTCATTAGCTCTATTCAGAACAGGATTAAGAAAATCCTCATTTAAACAGGATGGCATTTATTACCCTGAAAGTTCTGAAAAAAAAATTATTGGGCGATGCTTTCTAGGGTGCTAAAGAAAGACTACTTTAAATTGTTATTAAAAATTTCAGAACATAGAAGATATCTGCATCTTAAACTCTGCATAAAATTGATTTTTCTGTATGGGTAAATTCAGACTATACTTTTTGGGGGGCAATATCTCAGCAGTGATGCTGTGTTATTTGGTGTGCATCAGCACATCATAAACATTTGTCCTCACGCAGTTGATTTTAAAATTTACTTCAAGAGCTCTCTGAAATATTTATTTCAGTATAGAGTTAATTATTTTTCTCTTCATTATTAAGTATCTTTATGTAGCTAAAGAAGAGCTGTGCATAAACCATCACATTTAATCTGGTAGCTGCCTTTCTTTCTTAGGTTTTGTTTGCATATGTCTATCTTTGGAAAATGAAGACTCTTTGTTTACAGGCCAGAAAAATTGGTAAAACTCAGACTCTTCCACTTACTGGATGTTTGACAAAATATTCTTTTTGGGCCAAACACATTGGCATTACTAGTGAGCTTGTTAGACATTCAGAATCTCCGACTTTATTTCACATCTTCTGAAAATAAAAATCTGCACAAGATCTCCAGTTTATTGTTCACATTGAAACTTGAGAGGGGCCGTCTAACTCAACATATCATTTTTGCCTGAAAAATATGCACTACTCATTCTTTGTGATGCAAATATAACACTAAAAAATGTACATGTTTGTGTTTATGCCTTTAGTTTTATACCTTATTGTTCATAAAATTATCATATATATACTAGTATTGTGGATCTTAAACCATTCTCTTCTCAGAGTTAGAGAATACATTAGAGAATATTTCTATGTTGAGAATGTTGGATGATTTCAGTCATTCCTGTAAGTCAGAACCAACTTTCTTTACTCTCTCATTTAACCTTAATTCAAATGATAAATTCTACCCGTGGACACTTGTAAATATGTGTGTATGTGTGTTTTTCAGGGGCCGTTGACATTTAGGGATGTGGTCATAGAATTCTCTCAGGAGGAGTGGCAATGTCTGGACACTGCTCAGCAAGATTTGTATAGGAAAGTGATGTTAGAGAACTTCAGAAACCTGGTCTTCTTGGGTGAGAATAACTTTAATGCACCATTCCTTATATACACTAAAGGTTTCATTTCTCCATTTTTGTAGAATAATTTTTGGTAATTTATGCTTTGCATAAATGAGTTTCTGATTCCTGTTTTCAAAAAATCTCGAGGAATTATCTGCGTAGAAAAAAAAATTTCCTCAAGATGTTTTATCTTAGCCTGAACTTTTTGCATTCCTGAGCTGGTCTGTACCCTTCACTCTAGAGTAGTGGTAGTTTCAGAAATTTAGTAGTATAAAATATTGTTGCCCGTATGTTAAAATCTATTTGCCACCACTAATTTTTGATTCATAAGTACTGAGTAGTGAAATTAAGGGCCTACAAATTTAAAATATTTTCTAAATGTTAAGAACTTTCTGTCATTAAATAGAATTTTGGGATGATTTTCTAGAATACTCTATTACATCCTCTTTACTAAGCACAGTAATAGGTAGGTAATTAGAGAATATGAGCAAGATTCATGTTACTTATTTTTAATAAACCAGGTATTGATGTCTCTAAGCCAGATCTGATCACCTGTCTGGAGCAAGGAAAAAATCCCTGGAATATGAAGAGACACAGTATGGTAGCCACACCCCCAGGTAGGTGAGAGTGAATAAAACAGTTGACATAGATGAAAGGTTGGAAGATTACAAAAAAAAAAAAAAATGGCAAGTCCCTATAATGTGATTTGGGAAGCTGTGTTCCAAAGCAAATAGATTCTGGGAAGCCTGAGGTGTGTGTTTCGGTTTTTTTGTTGTTGTTGCTCTCACATAGGGCCATCTTCTGTCTTAGGCTTTTAAATTCTCTAAGGAGTCTACTTTCCCTTCATTGATTTTCCTTCAAGTTTACAGTGAGAGCCAGAGTCCTCTATGGCATATAAGAGACTGCACAATCTGACTGCTTTTCCATTGTTTTGGGGGACACACAAATACCTGCATGATTTTGAGAAACTTTATGTTAAACTATTTTTTTAGTTCTCTCTTGCATCATGTCTAAAATGTGTGAGAATAGTCGTCACTGTTCTATTGGTTTTTATGTTAATTTTCTGCACATTCCATCCTTTTTTATTAGTATATTCTTGAAATATAGTCTGAAATTATAAATATGATGTCCCTCTGCTTTGTTCTTTTTCCTCAAGATTGCTTTGGCTATTCAAATTTATTGTAGTTTTTTTGTTTTGTTTTGTTTTTTGTTTTGAGACAGAGTTTCACTCTTGTTGCCCAGACTGGAGTGCAATGGCGCAATCTTGGCTCACCATAACCTCTGCCTCCAGCGATTCTCCTGCCTCGGCCTCCCAAGTAGCTGAGGCTACAGGCATGTGCCACCATGCCTGGCTAATTTTGTATTTTTAGTAGAGCTGCCTCAGCCTCCCAAAGTGTTGGGATTACAGGTGTGAGCCAGTACACCCAACCTTTTTTTCTATTTTATACTTTCATTCCATTTTGATCATAGAATATAATTCATAAAATGTCAAATTTAACAAATTTTTAAGACGCTGTTTTTGGCCTAACAGGTGGTCTATCAAAGAGAATATTGCATAAGCTATTGAGAAGGGTGTGGTTCCTCATATTCTTGAGGACTCTTCTCTATTTCTCTGTTAAAAATAATTGTACTGGCTGGGCGCGGTGGCTCACACCTATAATTCCAACACTTTGGGAGGCCAAGGCCAGCGGATCATCTGAGTTCGGGAGTTCGAGACCAGCTTGACCAATGTAGAGAAACCCCATCTCTATTAAAAATAGAAAATTAGCCAGGCATGGTGGTGCATGCCTGTAGTCCCAGCTACTCGGGAGGCTGAGGCAGGAGAATCGCTTGAACCCAGGAAGCAGAGGTTGCAGTGAGCCGAGATTATGCCATTGCACTCAAGCCTGGGCAACAAGAGCAAAACTCCATCTCAAAAAAAAAAAAAATTGTATTATACTGCCTTCAATTCCTCTCTTCACTTACTAATATTCTGTCTTGTTTTATTTTTATTACAGAAAGTGGGTTATTGAAATTTTCTACTATACTTATATTGCTGTCTAGGTGTTTCTTCCAGTCTGTCAATATTTGCTTTATATATTTGGAACCTTAGTGTGACATACACACAGACACACACACGCACACACAAATTTCTCATAGGTTCTCAGTTAATAAATCTATTATTGTTTAATGTCCTTCTTTGTCTCTTTGCAATTTTGACTTAAAATACTTCATGTAAGATATGACAGTTTTTGACTTAAGATGTAGATTTTGTAATACTATTTTGACTTCTTCTGCTCTCATTTGGTTAGTATTTGCATGCAATGTCTAAATCTATTTTGCCGCCTTCAGTATTTTTTATCATTAGATGTCAGCTGACCCTTGTAGAAAGGCAAATTGGATCTTGGTTTTTAATAATTTTAAATACATGTCTTTATTGAAAGTATGTCTCTTAATTGGAAAGTTTTCTGAAGCAAAGAGACTTACTAATTTTTTTGTTGTTGTTCTGTTTGATTCTTGTATCTTTGTCCTACATTTTCTCTCTTTCTGTTTCTCTTTGTGGCTGTTTTATTTTTACTTTGATATGCTTTTACTTCTTTCTTATTTTGTTTTCTGTATCTATACAGGTGTATTCTTTGTGGTTTGTGGGGGATTACATAAAACCTCTAAAAGATACAATATATTTCAGTCTGGTTAAAAATGAACTTTAGTTGCATGCAAAAATTTTTTCTCATTACATATGTTCTCAGATTTGTCATTGATACTGCTAATTACATTTTTTATTTTGTATATTTATTAACAGATATTTATAATGATTTCTATGCTTTTATCTTTCAAATTTTGGGGATTAGTTAAAAATTTCTTCTGTGCCATTATGATAATGCTAAGAAATTTATTTTTGTGTATGTGCATATCTTTCCCAAAAAATAATGTGTTTTAATATGATTTCGTGTTGCCTTGTTGAATCATCTTATTTTCATTGGAAGCAACTGCTTTCAGCACCTTTTATATGTAAGGAAGTGCCCATATACTTTTTAAAATTTGGTTATTTTTGAAGTTTTTTTTCTTTTTATTTAGCAGGACAAATTTGGTGATGGTGTTATACTCACTTGATAACTATTTTCTTCAGAAATTTGACTATACCACACAGTTTCCTTCTGTCCTGAAAAATTTTTGTTGAGAATCCACTGGCTATCTCATAAAAGTATTCTTGCAAATAATATCACTTTTTTTTTTTTTGAGATGAAGTATCACTCTTGTTCCCCAGGTTGGAGTGAAACAATGTGATTTCACCTCACTGCATCCTGGGTTCAAGCAGTTCTCCTACCTCAGCCTCCCGAGAAGCTGGGCTTATAGGCGTATGCCACCACACCCGGCTAAGTTTGTATTTTAAGTAGAGACGGGATTTCTCCATGTTGGTCAGGCTGGTCTTGAACTCCTGACCTCAGGTGATTCACCTACCTCAGCTTCCCAAAGTGCTGGGATTACAAGTGTGACCTACCACGCCCAGCCAACACATCACTTTAATCTTGCAGCTCCCAAGATTCTCTTTTCTGTGACTTTTAAAATTGTGCTTACATATATGTTTGATATAAGTATCTTTGTATCCTAGTTTGTCGAGTTTCTTCATTTTTATGTCATTTTTAAAAGATTTTTCAGTTATTTTTTATATTTTTACCTCCATTATTTGTTTTTTTTTGGTATTTTAAATATTTCTGTTCTTATTTCCGGTTTTCTGATTTTCTGTAGTTCTCTGTGTTCATATTTTACTCATTGAGTATTATTCAATTTATTTTTACTTTTAAAAATGAAGGTACACATCATTTTTCTTTCTGTAAATTTTATATTTTTGTTGGAACCACATTGCCCTGTTTTGTATATATTCTAATCTTTTATTAAAATTTGCACATTTACCCGCAAAAAAGGTTACCTGTCCCCATCTTTATGATGTGGCTTTCTCCTGGCACACTTCGAACAATTATCTGGGTTAGAGATTCTGAGAGTCTCTCAAACATATTCTTAGAATGTGTCTTGTTTGAAATTTTGTGTTTATTTTTTAGTTAAAGGAAATTATTTATCTTCTTTCTTAATACTCAGTAATCACTTGCTGCACCTGTGTTCTTTCTGTGGTACTGCAGTCTGTTCACTGCTATAACGTTTACCTTTGATCTCAGCAGACTCAAACTGTCATTCCAAAGTATACCACCATTTCTTTCAGCACTGTATGTCATGGGTGACAGAAACCAGTGTCTTCAAAGGCTCCCACAAGCAAGTAATAAAGATATATGAGCCGGTATTTTACTTGTGTTTTTATTTTATTTTCTTTTATTATTTTTGAGGCCACATTTTTTTAAATTGACAACTCAGTCTCTACATACGTGCAATATTGCATGAATTATAAGTGGATCAACAATTATATTATTGATACAAACTCATGAGCATTTACATAAAACTACCGCTCTAGGTTTTGGTGTGTTTTGTGCCGGCTACTTTAGTGAATAAAAGAAACATAAAGGAACTCAACTACTTGAATTCATGAGAATCAGCTTTCAAAAAAAGCATATATGTCATCTCATAGAATATTTAATACGTCAAACCCAGGAAAATCAGTAACTAAGTGACAGAAGGAACACTTTTAAAGAAACGTTGATGATAAAAATGTTAGGCTAAAATATTAACAACTTTAGCAACTGGACCAAGGAACCATAAAGTATATGCACACTGGGAATTTTAAGAAAAGATCCCCACGTTCTCTTGCACAATGAAGAACACATTCCAAAAACATAATTCTGGGTTGTTACAATGTCTTCTCTGCTACAAACCATAGTTTCAAAGATGAAAGAAACAGGATGGTAATTCACATAAAAGGGTTTTAAAATTCTTCCCACTCAAAATAAAATAAAAATAATATGATCTCCATTAAATTATAAAGAAATTATAGCAAAATGGTGACCAAATAAAGAACACAGACCATTTGCCTTCACTGACTGCCTCAGGGCAGATCATGTGTCACCTACAAGGAAGGGGAGATGCGGGTAGAGTCCCTACTCTCCCCGGGCCTGTGGAGTAGGGCTGGATAGGAGCCCTTTGGTTTCCCGGGGGTTTTGCTTCCTCACATAGGGAATTGAGGGAGGTGGGCTAGATGACTTTAAGAGACCCCTCAACTAAAAGAATCAAAGTCACCTTGAGATCCCATCTCTGAGCAGGCACATAAGGTGGCAAAAGAAATGGATTGAAAAACAGACGGATGATGTCTTTCTCACCTTTTAATACCATCACTGAGAACTAATCTGTACTATAGTTGAAGAAAATCTTTGCCCGGTACTATTAAAGGGTATGCAGTGAGGCATCTGACAATGAAATTTTTCATAAAAATGTGTAAAAAGGCTTTATTAGGTTTGGGTGGAAAGACAATGCACTGTCACGTTACTACTACCAGCAGTCAGGACGTCCTGTCTCAGATTTTAGGAGTCACCGATCTGGTTGGGAGAAATGCTGAGGGGGATGCATATTCAAGCCATTCAGTAGAGAGTTAGGGAGTGCACACTGTTCAGGAAATGGATAAACAGGTGCCCAGGAAGGCAACTTTAATGAAACTGGTTCTAAAATAAAGGATGCAAGAGACCTAAATGATCCAAAGAGAGTGATGGCTTCTCATTTTCTGTCCCCTAATGAGAATACAAACATTTCTTCTGGGATCTAACACACTAGCCTCATTTTCAAGATACATCACTTTATTTTCCCTACAAGGCAGCAGCACATTAAGCATGTGATAGTCACATGATTTCTGCAGTGAGCCCCAAGGCTTCCCCCAGCTTTCCTGGAACCTACGGCCAGAAGAGTCCTGAGATTTCAAATATTAAAGCTTTCTATACAGCCACAAGTCCCTTTGATGTTTGGGTTATTGAACACAAACTCGCTGGATAATTTGTCTTCAACATAGTCCATTTCTGTTCCTAAAAGTGTTAGCTTTGCTTTCTTTTTGATGAATACTCTGACTCCATCTTGAATAACTTCATCAGAATCTCCTTTTATCTTTGTATATTCTAGAGTATAAGAAAGGCCATTAGAGCCCCTGGTTCGGACACCGACTTTTACACCTAAATGCTCAGGCTTATCTTTTTTTTTTTTTTTTTTTTGAGACAGAATCTCGCTCTGTCTCCCAGGCTGCAGTGCTGTGGCACCATCTTGGCTCACTGCAAGCTCTGCCTCCTGAGTTCATGCCATTCTCCTGCCTCAGCCTCCTGAGTAGCTGGGACTACAGGCCCTGCCACCACGCCCAGCTAATTTTTTGTATTTTTAGTAGAGTCAGAGTTTCACTGTTAGCCAGGATGGTCTTGATCCCCTGACCTCGTGATCCACCTGCCTCGGCCTTCCAAAGTGCTGGGATTACAGGCCTGAGCCACCGCGCCCGGCCAGGCTTATCTTTAAGAAGTTGTTTTATCTTGTTTACTGCTGGAGGTGTCAGGGTGAGGGTGGCCCAGGTGGGCTGCAGTTTCCTCTTGCTCACAGCCTGGACAGTTGCCTGGATTAAGGAAGCTGACATCTTCGCCATCCTGGCACCCTAGTGCCTTGGGCCGGAGCTCGGCTCCCTCAGCCTCTCTCCATGGACACGGCGGGTGCGTTCTACCTGTGTGTTTTTTTTTTTTTTAAATATATCAAATGTTGGCAATTTACTTATTTTTTTTTCTTTCTTTTTTTTGAGGTATAGTCTCACTCTGTTGTCCAGGCTTGAGTGCAATGGTGTGATTTCGACTCACTGCTACCTCTATATCCTGGGTTCAAGCAATTCTCCTGCCTCAGCCTCCTCAGTAGCTGGGATTACAGGTTGAGCCACTATGCCTGGCTGGCAATTTACTTCTTTTTGTTTTGTTTGTTTTTTTGAGATGGAATCTCGCACTGTCACCCAGGCTGGAGTGCAATAGCGCAATTTCGACTGACTGCAACATCTGTCTCCTGGGTTCAAACAATTCTCCTGCCTCAGCCTTCTGAGTATCTGGGACTATGGGCACACACCACCATGCCCAGCTAATTTCCGTATCTGTAGTAGAGACGGGGTTTCACAATGTTGGCCAGGATGGTCTCAATCTCTGGACCTCATGATCCACATGCTTCAACCTCCCAAACTGCTGGGATTACAGGTGTGAGCCACCACACCCAGGGCAATTTACTTCTAAAAGCATTGTTATGTTGAGGAGCAGAAACAGCTGTGTTGGGTAAATGTAACAAACTTTTTTTTAATTATTATTGTATGTAACTTTTTGCATTGTGCTCACTTGGGGTACTTTAAACATTTAGCTCATTTATAATTTTTCTCAGATGTAGTTTGGTTAGTATGTTTTTGTTACATATATATGTCTATAAAAATTAGGGCCTTTCATATTTTGCTATATCATCTTGTATATGTAGTTTGTATAATGTTATAGGTTAGATTTGTAATCTATATTTATCTGAGTCTAGTAAGTGGAGTAATTTGATATTTTTATTTCTTTCAGTTAAATGTTCTCATTTTGCCCAGGACCTTTGGCCACAGCCAGGCATAAAAGATTCTTTCCAAAAAGCGATACTGAGAGAATATGGAAAATACGGACATAAGGATTTACAGTTAAGAAAAGGCTATAAAAGTATGAATGAGTGTAATGTGCACAAAGAAGGTTATAATGAACTAAACCAGTGTTTGACAACTACCCAGAGCAAAATATTTCAATGTGATAAATATGGGAAAGTCTTTCATAAATTTTTAAATTCAAATACACATAAGACAAGACATACTGGAAAGAAACCTTTCAAATGTAAAAAATGTGGCAAATCATTTTGCATGCTTTTACACCTAAGTCAACATAAAAGAATTCATGTTAGAGAGAATTCTTATCAATGTGAAGAATGTGGCAAAGCTTTTAAATGGTTCTCGACCCTTACTAGACACAGGAGAGTTCATACTGGAGACAAATCCTACAAACATGAAGAATGTGGAAAAGTTTTTAACCAGTCCTCAACTCTTACTAGACATAAGGTAATTCATACTGGAGAGAAACACTGCAAATGTGAAAAATGTGGCAAAGATTTTAAACAGTCCTCACACCTTACTAAACATAAGATAATTCATGCTAGAGAGAAACCGTACAAATGTGAAGGATGTGACAAAGCTTTCTGCCAATTCTCATACCTTACTAAACATAAGATGATTCATACTGGAGAGAAACCCTACAAATGTGAGGAATGTGGCAAAGCTTTTAATTGGTACTCACACCTCACCAGACATAAGATAATTCATACTGG
>NW_012101987.1:2734185-2746449 GCF_000951045.1 Mandrillus leucophaeus | reverse complement strand
ACCTTACTACACATAAGATGATTCATACTGTAGAGAAACGCTACAAATGTGAGGAATGTGGCAAAGCTTTTAACTGGTACTCACGCCTTACTATACATAGGAGAATTCATACTGGTGAGAAACCCTACAAATGTGAAGAATGTGGCAAAGCCTTCAGTGTATTCTCAACTCTTACTAAACATAAGATAATTCATACTGGAGAGAGACCCTACAAGTGTGAAGAATGTGGCAAAGCCTTTAATGTATTCTCAACCCTTACTAAACATAAGAGAATTCATAATGGAGAGAAACCCTACAAATGTTTAGAATGTGGCAAAGCTTTCTACCAATTCTCATACCTTGCTACACATAAGATGATTCATACTGGAGAGAGACCCTACAAACATGAAGAATGTGGCAAAGCTTTTAACTGTTCCTCACAAGTTACTAGACATAAGATAATTCATACTGGAGAGAAACCCTACAAATGTGAAGAATGTGGCAAAGCCTTCAACCAGTCTTCAAACCTTACTGTGCATAAGATAATTCATACTGGAGAGAAACCCTACAAATGTGAAGAATGTGGCAAAGCTTTTAAAAAGTCCTCAAACCTTACTAATCATAAGATAATTCATACTGGAGAAAAACCCTACAAATGTGAAGAATGTGGAAAAGCTTTTAACCAGTCCTCAACTCTTACTAGACATAAGAGAGTTCATACTGGAGAGAAACCGTACAAATGTGAAGAATGTGGCAAAGCTTATAACTGGTCCTCAAACCTTACTAAACATAAGAGAATTCATACTGGAGAGACACCCTACAAATGTGAAGAATGTGGCAAAGCTTTTAACCAATCTTCAACCCTTACTATACATAAGATAACTCATATTGGAGAATAACATTACAAATGTGAAAAATGTGGCAAACCTTATCACCGGTACTCATACCACTACACAGGAGAATTCATACGGAAGAGAAATTCTACAAATGTGAAGAATGTGGCAAAGGCTTTAACTGGTCCTCTACCCTTACTTGTGGGCAGCAACCCACCCAGGTGCTCAGGCGAGAGACTGAGGGCACGAATTGTTCCAGTATAATAAAATATATAAAATAAGAATAGTTATGCTAGATGTAGATAATAGATATGATTATATGTGAATATCATTAATCATTAGTTTGTAGCAATTACTCTTTATTCCAATATTATAATAATCCTTGCTCTATAATCATAAACCTAGGAAAAACCAGGCCATATGGATATAGGAGTTGAGGGAACGTAGCGAGAAGTTACCAGAAGACAAGTGTGAGTCCTCGGTCATGCCCAGACAGGGCCACTAGAGGGCTCCTTGGTCTAGCAGTAACACTAGTGTCTGGGAAGATGCCCTTCACCAAGCGGACCATGGTCTAGCGGTAGTGTCAGTGCCAAGGAAAAGCACCTGCTACTTAGCAGACCGTGAAAGGGAGTCCCCCTTTCCCAGGGGAGTTTAGAGAAGACTACTCCACTGGGCCTGCCCACAGTTATCCAGAGGCCTAACCATCTCCCTGTGATGCTGTGCTTCAGTGGTCACTCTCCTAGTCTGCTTTCATGTTCCATCATGTACACCTGGCTCTGCCTTCTAGATAGCAGTAGCAAAACCTCTGCTACAAAGAAATAACGGCATGGGCTGTGTTCTCTCTCTCTCTCTCTCTCTCTCTCTCTCTGTCTGTCTCTCTCTGTCTGCTCTCTGCCTCAGCTGCCAAACAGGGAAGGACCCTGTCCAGTGGACACATGACTCATGTGACCTTGTCAATCATTGGAGATGACTAGCACTCCTTACCCTGCCCCTTTCACCTTGTATCCAATAAATAACAGTGCAGCCAGGCATTTGGGGCCACTACAGGTCTCTGTGTCTTGGTGGTAGTGGTCTCCCAGGCCCAGCTGTCTTTTTTTTTTTTTTTTTTAAATCTCTTTGTCTTGTGTATTTATTTCTACAATTGCTCATCTCTGCACACAGGGAGAAAAACCCAACAATCCTATGGGACTAGACCCTACACTTACTAAAGATAAAAAAGAGTTTGGGTGTGGTGGCTCATGCCTGTAATCCCAGCACTTTGGGAGGCTGAGGCGGGCAGATCACCTGATCAGAAGTTTGAGACCAGCCTGGCCAATATGGCGAAACCCCGTCTCTACTAAAAATACAAAAACTTAGCCAGATGTAGTGGTGCACACCTGTAGTCCCAGCTGCTCTGGAGGCCAAGGTGGGAGAATTGCTTGAACCTGGGAGATGGAGGTTGCAGTGAGCTGAGATTGCTCCACTGCACTCCAGCCTGGAGGGCAGAGAGAGACTCTATCTAAAAAAAAAAAAAAAAAAGTTCATCCTAGAGAGAAACCATGCAAATGTGAAGAACGTGAGAAAGCTCTTAACCAGTCCTCACACCTTACTACACATAAGAGAAATCGTACTGGAAGGAAACCCTACAAATGTGAAGAATGTGAGAAAGCTTTTAACTGGTACTCACGCCTTACTACACATAAGATAATTCATACTGGAGAGAAAGCCTACAAATGTGAAGAATGTGGAAAAGGTTTTTATTGATTCTTACACTTTACTAAACATAAGATAATTCATTCTGGAGAGAAATTCTAAAAATGTGAAGAATGTGTGCAAAGGCTTTATTTGGTCCTCAACACTTACTAAAGAGAATTCATACCAGAGAGAAATCCTACAAATGTGAAGAATGTGACAAAGCTTTTAACCACTTCTCAACCCTGATGACACAAGGTAATTCATGCTGGAGAGAAACCCTGCACATATGAAGAATGTCTCAAAATTTTTTATAGATTCTTGTACCTTATTAAACATAAAATCCTACAGGAGAGAAATTATACAAATGTGAATAATGTGGCAAAGCTTTTAAGAAATCCTCATCCATTACTAAACAAGATAATTCATACTGGAGAGAAAACCTAAAAATATGAGGAATGTGGCAAAGTCTTTAATGGTCTCCTCAACTTTCTGCACATAAGATAATTTATACTGTAGAGAAGCCCTACAAATGTGAAAAATGTAGCAAACCTTTTAACTAATCCTCAACCCTTACTACACATAAAATAATTAATGCTGGAGAGAAATTCTGCAAATGTGGCAAAGCTTTTAACCAATTCTCAGACCTTACTAAACATAAGATAACTCATACTGGAGAAAAATCTTAGAAATGTGAAGGATGTGGTAAAGCCTTTATCCAGTCCTCAGGTCCCACTAAACATAACATAATTCATACTGGAGAGAAACTTTACAACTGTGAAGAATGTGGCAAAGCTTTTAACCAGTCCTCAAACTTTTTTGAACAAAATAATTCATACAGAAGAGAAACCCTACAAATGTGAAGAATGTGACAAAGCCTTTAGCCAGTCCTCAACTCTTACTAAACATAAGGAAATTATACTGGAGATTAACCTTATGAGTGTGAAAAATATGGCAAAAGCTTTAACTAGTCCTGTTATTATTATTATTATTATTATTATTTGAGATGGAGTTTAACTCTCATTGCCGAGGCTGCAATACAATGGTGCAATCTCAGCTCACTGCAACCTCTGTCTCCCAGATGTAAGTGATTCTCCTGCCTCAGCCTCCCGGGTAGCTGGGATTACAGGCATGTGCCACCATACCTGTCTAATTTTTTATGTTTAGTGGAGATAGGGTTGCTCCATGTTGATCAGGCTGGTCTCGAACTGCTAACCTTATGATCTGCTTGCTGCAGCCTCCCAAAATGCTGGGATTACAGGCATGAGCCACCACGCCCAGCCACTAGTCCTCAGATCTTAACATACATAAGATAATTCATACTGGAGAGAAACTCCACAAACCAGAAAGATGCAATAATGCTTTTGACAACACCTCAAACTTTTCTAACCATAAAGAAAATCATATTGGTGAGAAATCCTAGAAATGTGAAGAATGTGACAATGTCTTTAAATGGTTGTCATACTTGATTTTTTTCTTCTTTTTTTTGAGATGTAGTCTCACTCTTGTCCCCCAGGCTGGTGTGCAGTGGCGTGATGTTGGCTCACTGCAACCTCTGCCTCCCGGGTTCAAGCAATTCTCCTACCTCAGCCTCCCAAGTAGCTGGGATTACAGGCATCTGCCACCATGCCCTGCTAATTTTTGTACTTTTAGTAGAGACGGGGTTTCACCATCTTTCCCAGGCTGGTCTTGAACTCCTTACCTCAGGTGATCCGCCCACCTCGGGCCTCCCAAAGTGTTGAGATTACAGGCACGAGCCATCACTCCCTGCCTTACTTGATTAGATGTAAAATAATTCATACTGGGAAAAATTCCTACAAGTGAGAACAATGTGGCAAAGCTTTTAACCACCTTATTGCACAGAAAGCATTTATATTTGAGAAAAATTATACAAATATAGGCTGCAAAAAAGACGTTAATGTCTGCTTATATCTTAACACCAGAGAGTTCATACTTAAATAAAAGCAAGATAAGGGCAATTAGTGTCAAAAGATCTTTCAGAAAAATATAAGCCTTTAAAGTGAAGAAGAGTATATTGAAGATGGACATTACAAAGAGGGTTGTAGTACCTTTACTTGAATCAGATTTTATTGTACACATTTTGTACTAGAGGAAAGCTCTGAAGCAGTTGCTCAAGCTTTGTTCAACATCAAGGCATTTATATTGGAAAAGTGGTTGCAAATGTAATAAATTTGGAAAAACACTTTTCAAACATGACATCTTAGAAAACACCAGTTTATACTGAAGTATATTTTTGAAGATGCAGTAAAAATAAAAAAATATTTAATCCAAATTAGGGCTATGTAAATATTAGAGAATCTATAATAGAAATATACGAGGAACTGACACTTTGGATATACTAAGAGTTCTGAGTATAGAAAATAATCTAAAACTAAAGTTGGTAGAAAAAGTATTTGTATATAACTTTAAGAGGAGTAAAAGTTTTTTGCAGAGTAATAACTACTTTCAAAGTGTACTTTATTTCTTGAAAAAATTAGACTTTGAAAGCAAATGATGTAATTCAACACTCTATTTTCTGCTGTTTCTTCATTCTTATTCACTTGTGAAAGCATGTGATCAGTTGTTGCTGCATCAAAGGTAGGAGAGATTCTTTTCCATTCGTGGGCATTATTTATGATCTTTTCTGTGGACAAGTAAGGACATTAGAATGTAAGATGCGTGATGAAAAAGTGGAGAGGTTCTCTGTGGTTAACTTATACTCGAGTGATGTATGAGGTAGGTGTTAAGAATAATATTCTTTTGCATTATAAGAAAACTAGTATTGTTCTAGTCGTACTTTTATATATTAAAATGCAGTACATTTTAAAAATTTTACATCATGTGTGAAGTTAATGGTTTCAACATTTTAAACATGTTAATCTCTTGCCAGTGGCTTTAAAGTGTAGATAAGTTAAAGAATATTATTCCTGTTGGATAAATATTTATCCTTATTTTAATCAAATTAAATTTGTTGTTCTTAATTTTTGTGGGTATATGAGTATATATACTTATGCCATATATGGCATATTTTGATACATAAATACATAATCACATGATAAATGTATCCATCACCTCTAGCATTTATCCTTTGTATTACAGACAATCAAATTTTACACTTTTACTTATTTTAAAATGTACAATTATGGCCAGGCACAGTGGCTCACACCTGTAACCATAGAACTTTGGGAAGCCGAGGTGGGCGGATCACCAGGTCAGGAGTTCGAGACCAGCCTGGCCAACATAGTGGAACCCTGTCTCTACTAAAAATACAAACAATTAGCCAGGCATGGTGGCAGGCACCTGTAATCCCAGCTACTTAGGAGGCTGAGGCAGGAGAATCACTTGAACCTGGGAGGCGGAGGTTGCAGTGAGCCAAGATCGTGCCACTGCACTCCAGCCCAGGCAACAGCGCGAGACTCTGTCCCAAAAAAATATATACAATTAAATTGTGATTGACTACCAGGTTTTTTTTAATGGTCATAATAGAAAAGATATGCAAGTATAAATGAAATACATATATTTCTGGGTCCTGAATAGATATTTTTAAATTTTGTACATGTAT
Source organism: Mandrillus leucophaeus (assembly GCF_000951045.1). Lineage (NCBI taxonomy): Eukaryota > Metazoa > Chordata > Mammalia > Primates > Cercopithecidae > Mandrillus > Mandrillus leucophaeus. Next base: position 2,740,404 of record NW_012101987.1, on the reverse strand, counting down.
ATATATATTTGAACATGTGTCCTGTCTGCCTGCAAACACATACAGACTTCTAGTATTGATATCAGAGGGTTAAATATACTATACATTAGTCTAAAGATAAACCTTAGGTGTAAGGAAATTATGGAGTAAGTGAGTTTGTGTGAGTATAAGTTTGTACTTATTTTCAGAAGAAAAGAGCAATATTGGAAAAAATTATTTTAACAAGGTGACTAGTATAAAACTAAAAGCCTCAAAAATGCTGGAAGCAAATGTATTCTCTCTGCTCTATTGAATTTATTACTATAGTTATTGTACATGGAATTGTTTTTTAGTTTTCGTTTTGAGATAATTGTTAATGTATAGAACTGACTTTGATGTTGCTTTTTGTATTTTGAAAGTTTATACATTTGTTTATTTTTAATAGGTTTTAGTAAAGTCTTAGGCTTTTTGTTTGTTTGTTTGTTTTTGTTTTTGTTTTGAGACAGAGCCTTCCTCTTGTCACCCAGGCTGGAGTGCAGTGGCACAATCTTGGCTCACTGCAACCTCTACCTCCTGGGTTCAAGCAGTTCTCCTGCCTCGGCCTCCTGAGTAGCTGGAATTACAGGTATTGTGCCACCAGGCCCTGCTAATTTTTTTTTCTATTTTTTATAGAGATGGGGTTTCACCATGTTGGCCAGGCTGGTCTCAATCTCCTGACCTGAGGTGATCTGCCCACCTCGGCCTCCCAAAGTATTGGGTTTACATGCGTGAGCCACCAAGCCAGGCCAGTCTTAGCCTTTTCTATACTTCGGATTGTGTATAGCGATAAAAGATAATCATACAGGAATAATTAACTTCTTTTGTCCAATCTGGATGCCTTTGATTGTATTCTGTAATTCCTTTGTCTTGGATTAGTACTATTTTTGGTAAGACTGACTAGAGTGGGTATCCTTGTCTTGTACTAGCTGTTAAAGTAAAAGCTTGTGACATATCCCTTAGTATGTTATTAGCTGTCCGTTTTTTGGTTATATGTTGCTTTTATTGACTGAGGTGTACTTGATCTATACCTAATTTTTTCAGAGACTTATCATAAGGGAATGTCAAGTTGTGTCAAACTTCCATTGTGCATCTTTTTGTGTTTTTTTTTTTTTTTTGTATTTTGCCTCTGTTTTTTTTTTGTATTTTGCCTCTGTTTAAGTGTTAGAGATGTGAAATCACAATTAACTCTACATACATACAAAAAATCACCAGAGACCGCTATGAACATCTCTACGCATGCAAACTAGAAAATTTGGAGAAAATAAACTCCTGGATACACAAAACTTTCCAAGAGTCATCCAGAGTCCACTGATGCTGAAGTGTTCAGACACAAAATATTGATAAAAAGATAAGGTTTTATTTGTTAATTTTACTACAGAGCATTTGATTCCGGCAAGCTTTTTTCCTTGAACTTTGAAAACATGCTTTAGTTTTTATTTAGTTTGGAAAGCCAAATTTGGTCAAAAGTAAATATAACAACAAATGAATATTAATCATTTTGGAAGTGAATTCAAATTATTATGTGAAATATTAAATTTGGTAGAGATGCTTGTGTGTCAGAATTTTTTCAAAATTTGAATACATAAAGGGTAATAAAGCTGAAACTTGAAAAATATACATACTTTTATGACAAATCATTTTGTAATCATTTAAATTTTTAATTTAGCAGTTTTGGCTGTGTTTAAAATGTAGATATTGACATATCACAAAAAATAATGAAGAATGCAAAACAAAGCACGATAGTGTTGATGGCTACTGTGAGACCTCAGTTCTTACTTTCAAAAAGTTAAACAAGAGACACAAAACCGTGAAAATGAAGCATGGAGGGATTTATTTGCAAAGTAGAAATACTATTTTAAAAGTTAGGTGCAAAATTCCCCTGAGAGAAGGGATTCAGGGTGGGCTGCTTACAAGAATGAGCCAGCAAAGACTGGAACTAGAGAGACTCCATTTATGGGAGTCTTACGTAATTATTTACAAAGAAGTGGAAAGTGGTGTTATTAGTAAGCATATCTGGGTGGTCCTATTGGTGCACATACACAGTGGCTGTACATGCTTGTTTATATGTCACATATCTCATTAGCATCTTAAATCTCCACTCACATGTGTGTTTTTTACTATTATAATGAGTAAAAGGTCAGAGGACAAGTAAAGTAAAAATGTGCATGCTTTTTTTTTTTTTAGACAGAGTCTCGCTGTGTCACCTAGGCTGGAGTGCAGTGGTGGATCTTGGCTCACTGCAACCTCTGCCTCCCAGGTTCAAGGGATTCTCCTGCCTCAGCCTCCTGAGTAGCTGGGACCACAGGCACATGCCACCACACTTAGTTAATTTTTTGTATTTTTAGTGGAGACGGGGTTTCACCGGGTTAGGATGATAATGTGCATGCTCTTTACAGGAATATTTCCCCAGTGAAGAGAGCTTTGCTTGAATGAGCTGAAATACAGTGCAAATGTTGGGATTTATTGTGTCAACAATATGCTGTCACCATGTAATCATCATGGCTGCTGCATCCCGAGGACATGGTGACTTTCTTGCTACCCAGTCTACCTCAATAGTACTTGTCTTGGTTTATTTTCAACTGTCAACTCTGAGACTAAGATTTAGTTGTTATGTCAATATTGTCAAAAGTGGGAAAATCAAAATTTTAAAATCAAACATTTGAACTCGATTTGGGTCACCAGCTGTGTACCCAGGAAAAATCATTATACATTCCTGGAGCTTCGATCAAAATGTATGCGTAGGTGAATGTTAGTTTTTGGTGTAGGTTTTTGTTTGTTTACATTTTTAAAGATATTTTTCCTATTTTATGGTGATACTAAGCACACAAAACTTACCAAGAGCTCTATTTTACTGCATTTTTGAACCAAAAGGTTAAATACTTAAATATCGAAAATGACATTCTGGATTATTTTCCATGTGAGGGAATCTGCATTTATCAGACTACATTGCAGTTTTTCCTTACGTGGTGCAAGGTTATAAAAATGCCATCCAGTTTATTTCTTAGGTAACAGTAGAATGTGTTTTTCAGACAGTAGCATGAGAATTCTTGACATACTACCCTTAGACATAATGAAAGCAAATGAACAAATGTGTTGAAATTTGTCTTTATTCATAATGAATTAGAGGCTAATTCATGGCAACACATGTAGTTCAATCCAAATTTTTTTGTGTAAAATTTTGTTGAGCTGCATCCATCTATATAGGTAACACTAATTTGATAACAGCTTCTTTATAATAAGCTGGAACTCATTTTACCTGGTGGTTTTGTTTTAAATATGTGAGCTATATTATATAACATTTAAATAAGTAATAAAATTAATTCAGAGATTATAGAAAGAAAAGTACAGGCACACTATAAATGAATTGAAATCTGGCAACTGACACTGATGAACGGGTTGAGCAAATTTGACTAGACCTAAATTCCAATATTGAAATACAGAATTTTAACTAAAAACATCTTCAACAACATAATACACCTATGAGATTTGAAAAAATATATTGATTTGTTTACCTCTCATCAATCAATATTAGGTTAAATTAGAAAACTGTGAACACATCATACAAAAAATGAAATTAGTAAACTATCCTCAGACTTCATCTGATTAAAACAAGGCTTCTGGATATTTGAAAGCACCAAATTATCGATGAAAAATATCTATTTTGAACAGATCTTTGATCTTATATACATATTACTACTAAGTAAAACCTAATACAGCCATACAAGTTGTCAACTGCATTTTCAAAATTATGAGAACTTAGAATAAGTAAACTAAACCCCCACAGTTTAGATAAAAAATAATAATAAATTACTTTGTATTTGCCCTTGGGATGAAAATCACGATTTTTCATTTCGGAACAAACAGGAAATGCTGTGATGAGATTTCCTGTGCTAGGGATGGTGGGATCCAGTGGACCAGAATCGTCAGGACCTTACCATGGTCACTACTGTTTTTCCTCTTCTCTCATTCATTTCCTAGACTCCTTCATCAATTCCATTTCTATGTTGCAAATTAACGGTTTTGCGCAGCTTTAGCGTTTGCCTTTGATTTCTGCTAATTTTCTTTGTTCATTTTTCTTGTCCATCTCTGATGGCTGCTTTGCTGTTCCACTTCCAGGAGTTCGCGGAGCTTCACTCTCAGACGCTCCAACAGTCCGTCGATTTGGCTCAAGCTCTCCGGCAGTTTCTCCGGGTTCTTCTAATCCTGGTGTCTTTTTTTTTTTTTTTTTTTTCACTGTTCAAGGTTTATTGGGGGTTTTAGTTGGTATAACACTTGGATAGTTGGTTGTATTGTTTATATGTAGATCTTTTTATGTTATATGGTAATGTACACTACTGATATATATAGTTCACAAAATAAGATCCTTTGGAACAATTATGCACAAGACATACGATATTGGATTTACACACTGGATCCCAGGATGTGACTGACTGGGAAAAAATGTTGGACTAGGCATGTTCAGTGAAGGAGCCAGGAAATTATATAACACACAGTAAACATCCACCTGGCTGAAGGGACAAATGCAGCATGTACAGAATTGGCAGTGGTGCGTCAGAACTATTTCACACTAACCAGTTTAGGACTATGCAAGATTAATACCATCTAGCATCAGGATATAGCTGTGGATTTCACAAACCATTCCTATTTCTAACTTCAGGAGTTAATGCTTTTCCCAGTCCATCTTAAAATATTACTGCTTTAATCACAGATCAGATAAAAAGGACAACAAGCACAACCTCCAACTAGAATCCTGTTGTAGCCTAGACAGTGAAATGCTATGACATCAGAAGACTTAAAAATTGCAGCTCTTTTTGGATCCCCCAAAGTGTATCTGCACTCTTCTTCAAACGGGCCTCTTCCTCAGGAGTCAGAGTCACCTTCACAAGGTCTGAGATTCCATTCTGTCCCAAAATGCAGGGAACACTAAGGAAGACATCATCCTTTATTCCATAGAGACCCTTAATCATGGTGGAAACTGGGTGCACTCGCCTAAGATTCTTCATTATACTCTCTGCCAAATCTGCTACAGAGAATCCAATGGCCCAGGATGTGTAGCCTTTGAGTTTGATCACCTCATAAGCACTCTCAACCACCTGCTTGTGAACCTCTTTCCACTGTTCCTTATCTTTATCAGTCCCTAAATCTGGGTGCAGAGTTTTCAGGGAGACACCAACAACATTCATTCCACTCCATACAGGCACACTAGAATCTCCATGTTCCCCAAGGACCCACCCATGACAGCTTAATGGGTGAACTCCCAGTCTTTCCCCCATCAGGTAACGGAATCTGGCTGAATCCAGATTGCAACCACTTCCAATAACATGGTTTTTGGGAAAACCAGTTATCTTCCAAGCCACATAGGTCAAGATATCCACTGGATTTGAAACAATAAGCAACTTGCAGTTCGGGCTGTATTTTACAACATTAGGAACGATGAATTTGAAGATGTTCACGTTAGGCTGGACCAAATTAAGACGGCTTTCTCCCTCTTGTTGACGTGCCCCAGCCGTGATAATGACCAGCTTGGAGTTTGCAGTTACACTATAGTCTTTCCCAGAGACAATCTTTGGTGTTCTAAGGAAAAGGCTGCCATGTTGGAGATCCATCATCTCTCCCTTCAATTTGTCTTCGATGACATCAACAAGAGCAAGTTCATCTGCCAAGTCCTTCATTAAGATACTGATGGCACAGGCCATGCCAACAGCACCAACCCCAACAACTGTAATCTTATTCTGGGGAGTCTGTTCTTCCTTTAGAAGATTATGAATCAGCTGATCCTTGAGAGTTGCCATATTGGACTTGGAACCAAAAGGAATCGGGAATGCACGTCAGGCGGTTGTCCGGGACACGCGGCAATGAGATCCGGAATCGGCGGCAGCGGCTGCAGCACCAATCCTGGTGTCTTAGATTTATCAGCAGGACCTTGTTTCAGTGACCACTGCTACCGCCGCCTCCTGCCAGCGGGGCTGCTCCTACAGCAGCGGAAACGCCCATGCCCGAGGACGCCTTGGCTGTAACCCTTGGTCAGAGTCCAGCTTGGTGCGCAGAAACCCGACGTCAGTCAGACCATTTTGCGTAGCTGGACGAGCTTTCCTGGGCATGCGGGGCAGTTCCCCCATCATCTTTATGCTGTCACCTCCGCTTTCATCAGAGAGACACACAGGATGGTGCAGGAGCCCGGAGACACCATGGAAGAGTCCACGGTCGTGAGGAGGGGCTGGG
>NW_012101987.1:2722889-2732440 GCF_000951045.1 Mandrillus leucophaeus | reverse complement strand
TCAGATAAAAAGGACAACAAGCACAACCTCCAACTAGAATCCTGTTGTAGCCTAGACAGTGAAATGCTATGACATCAGAAGACTTAAAAATTGCAGCTCTTTTTGGATCCCCCAAAGTGTATCTGCACTCTTCTTCAAACGGGCCTCTTCCTCAGGAGTCAGAGTCACCTTCACAAGGTCTGAGATTCCATTCTGTCCCAAAATGCAGGGAACACTAAGGAAGACATCATCCTTTATTCCATAGAGACCCTTAATCATGGTGGAAACTGGGTGCACTCGCCTAAGATTCTTCATTATACTCTCTGCCAAATCTGCTACAGAGAATCCAATGGCCCAGGATGTGTAGCCTTTGAGTTTGATCACCTCATAAGCACTCTCAACCACCTGCTTGTGAACCTCTTTCCACTGTTCCTTATCTTTATCAGTCCCTAAATCTGGGTGCAGAGTTTTCAGGGAGACACCAACAACATTCATTCCACTCCATACAGGCACACTAGAATCTCCATGTTCCCCAAGGACCCACCCATGACAGCTTAATGGGTGAACTCCCAGTCTTTCCCCCATCAGGTAACGGAATCTGGCTGAATCCAGATTGCAACCACTTCCAATAACATGGTTTTTGGGAAAACCAGTTATCTTCCAAGCCACATAGGTCAAGATATCCACTGGATTTGAAACAATAAGCAACTTGCAGTTCGGGCTGTATTTTACAACATTAGGAACGATGAATTTGAAGATGTTCACGTTAGGCTGGACCAAATTAAGACGGCTTTCTCCCTCTTGTTGACGTGCCCCAGCCGTGATAATGACCAGCTTGGAGTTTGCAGTTACACTATAGTCTTTCCCAGAGACAATCTTTGGTGTTCTAAGGAAAAGGCTGCCATGTTGGAGATCCATCATCTCTCCCTTCAATTTGTCTTCGATGACATCAACAAGAGCAAGTTCATCTGCCAAGTCCTTCATTAAGATACTGATGGCACAGGCCATGCCAACAGCACCAACCCCAACAACTGTAATCTTATTCTGGGGAGTCTGTTCTTCCTTTAGAAGATTATGAATCAGCTGATCCTTGAGAGTTGCCATATTGGACTTGGAACCAAAAGGAATCGGGAATGCACGTCAGGCGGTTGTCCGGGACACGCGGCAATGAGATCCGGAATCGGCGGCAGCGGCTGCAGCACCAATCCTGGTGTCTTAGATTTATCAGCAGGACCTTGTTTCAGTGACCACTGCTACCGCCGCCTCCTGCCAGCGGGGCTGCTCCTACAGCAGCGGAAACGCCCATGCCCGAGGACGCCTTGGCTGTAACCCTTGGTCAGAGTCCAGCTTGGTGCGCAGAAACCCGACGTCAGTCAGACCATTTTGCGTAGCTGGACGAGCTTTCCTGGGCATGCGGGGCAGTTCCCCCATCATCTTTATGCTGTCACCTCCGCTTTCATCAGAGAGACACACAGGATGGTGCAGGAGCCCGGAGACACCATGGAAGAGTCCACGGTCGTGAGGAGGGGCTGGGCCGGGCAGCCTCAGGCCCAGCGCATAGCGGTGCCCCTCACGCCTGAGCAGAGATTAGCCACTGCCACCTCGGAGAGGACAGAGAGGCCTAGAGTCCCCAGCCCCTCTCTCTGCACCAGCAGAGGAAAAAATCATTTTCTAAAAAAAAAAAAAGAAGAAGAAAAGAAAAGTATGGAGAACTTGCAGATCTGACCCAAGCAAATTTTTTTATTCTTTTCTTTTTCTCTTATTTCTGCCTTTTCCTCTTAAATTGTTCTCTCCTGAAGTCAGATTTCATGTTCCATCCTAATGTGGCAATTTAAATGTAATTATGATGGTCACGAATTTGGAAACTAAAAATTTTAATATATTTTTACCCAGAAGTGCTGGTTTAACTTTAAACTTTCGATAGTGCTTTCTGAATTCTACATTTTATTATTTTCTATTTGATTCTGTTAACTAAACTATAGGAAATAAAAATAAAATCTTGATTTGCATAGTTTCATAATTTACAAAGAATATGTATTCATTCTTTTAAATGATAAATGTATGTCGAGCACACATGATATGCCATTCTTTTGGTAGCCTTAGAAAAAAAAAAATAGAGGCCAGGCACGGTGGCTCACACCTGTAATCCCAGCACTTTGGGAGGCCGAGTCGGGTGGCCTCTGTCACTGTCTCTACTAAAAATACAAAAATTAGCTGGGCATGGTGGCGGGCACCTGTAATCCCAGCTGCTCAGGAGGCTGAGGCAGGAGAATCACTGGAACTTGGGAGGCGGAGATTGCAGTGAGCCGAGATCGTGCTGCTGCACTCCAGCCTGGGCAACATTAAAAAAAATAAAATAAAGAGAGAAAGAGGAAGGAAGGAAGGAAGGAAGGAAGGGAGGGAGGGAGGGAGGGAGGGGAGGAAGGAAGGAAGGAAAGAAAAGAAAAGAAAGAAGTATTGGTCTCTACTCTCATGAACTTTCAGTATAACTTCATAAAATCATGCATTCCTGAGAAGTGGATACCTCTGAAGTTTCCTAAAGTCCTCCTAACCCAAAGTAACCAGTATCTGAATTTTATATTATCATTTACTTTATGCAATTTTGTCTATAAGCAATGTATGTTTCAGTGTTATCTGTTCTTTTGCTCTAGATAAATTCTACAAGTTTTTGTCGGTGACTTACTTTTTTATCTACAGTTGTTTCCTTCTATTTTTCCATGTCGCTTTGCATAGCTACAGTTGCCCATTTTCACTGCTGCATAGTGTGAATGTATGTCAATTTTTAAACCAATTCTATAGCCATGGTTATTTGTGAATTCCAGTTACTCTGTATTTTTGCCAACTCTTGGAATTACTAGACATATTGAGAGGTGAAGCCAGCTGGACTTCCTGGGTCAAATGGGGGCTTGGAGAACTTCTCTGTATAGCTAAAGGATTGTAAATGCACCAACCAGCACTCTGTAAAAATGCACCAATCAGCACTCTGTGTCTAGCTAAAGGATTGCAAACACACCAATCAGCACTCTGTAAAAACACACCAGTTAGCACTGTCTAGCTAAAGGATTGTAAACGCACCAATCAGTGCTCTGTAAAATGGACCAATCAGTAGGACGTGGGTGGGGCCAAATAAGGGAATAAAAGCTGGCCACCTGGAGCCAGCAGCGGCAACCTGCTTGGGTCACCTTCCATGCTGTGGAAGCTTTGTTCTTTCACTCTTCACTGTTAATCTTGTTGCTGCTCACTCTCTGGTTCTGCACCACCTTTGAGAGCTGTAACGCTCACCATGAAGGTTCATTGCTTCATTATTAAAGTCACCTAAACCACAAACTCACTAGAAGGAAGAAACTCCGGACACACCATCTTTAAGAGCTGTAACACTCACCGCAAAGGTCCACAGCTTCATTCTTGAAGTCAGTGAGACCAAGAACCCACCAAAAGGAATAAATTCTGGACACAATATTTTTTGACAAAGTGGAGAATCAGAATGGTATATCATTTATAGTTTTAATTAGCATTTCTACAGTTACTAATGAAGTTAGCATTTTTCAGAAGTTAATTGGTCAATTGTGTTTTAAGATGTGCCATCTGTCTATTTTTAATGTATTTCATTTCTTTGTGCATTCATATTCTGTAAGGTATATTGTCTAAATACTAATTTTTAGTAATATATGTTTTTTATAGATTTTTGTCCTAGTTATGATTTGCCTTTCCACCATCTTTATTTAAGCATGTTTTTATAAGTTCTTAATCAAAAGTTCTTAAAATTTAGTCTAATTTATAATATATTGTGCCGTGTTTAAGAAATTGTTTTACCTCACCGTTATAACAACAATATTATCCTGTATTTTCTCCTAAAAGTTTTAAATTTTCAATCTATATGAAAAATTGTTGTGTCAGTTGCTGTGCAGGAATCCAGTCTACCCAGGTAGAACCAATTGTTTAGGTACTAGCTTATTGATTTATTCTACTTTGCCAGTATAATCGTGATACTGAGCTCTCATTTTAATCTATTGGCTGGGACCATAGATGCAATATTTAGTAAAAATGTTGATAGCAGCATCCTTATAATGTTTATGACATCAAAAGACAAGCTTTCAATGGTTTATCATGTACATTTGCTGTAGTATATTTTAAATACTTTCTATATTTAGAAAATAAAAATTCCTTTTATTTTTAGTTTGCTAAAAGGTTTTTATCAAGCTCTTTTTTCTGTGCCTATTGTATATATACATTTACAAAGTTTAACTTATCTTGTACTCTTGAGATAAACTTATTCATGGTTTTACTTTTTTTTTTTTTTTTGAGATGGAGTCTCGCTCTGTCACCCAGGCTGGAGTGCAGTGGTGCAATCTTGTCTCACTGCAACCTCTGCCTCCTGGGTTCAAGTGATCCTCCTGCCTCAGCCTCCTGAGTAGCTGGGACTACAGGTGTGTGCCACCATCTCTGGTTAATTTTCGTATTTTTAGTAAAGACGGGATTTCACCATATTGGCCGGACTGGTCTTGAACTCCTGACCTCGTGATCCACCCAACTCAGCCTCCCAAAGTACGGGGATTATAGGCGTGATCCACCGCTCCCAGCCGGGTTTACTTATTTTACACAGAGCAAGGTTCAGTTTGTTAGCAAATGCTTTAAAACTTTAAAGTTTGTCTTTATGAATGATACTTTTATAGTTATTCATGTTTTGTCTCTGTCAATCTTTGGTATTGACTCTCAGAAATTGAGTTGTGCAGTGTTTTTACTTCTATTTTTTGAAAGGTTAAATAATATTAACAGTATGCTTTTCATTTTTAAACTTCAAATGTCTGAAAGACTTACCAGAGTTTTCTGAGACTGACATTTGTGCATATGTGTTAATTTCATCTGATCTCTCATCTTTACTAGTTCTGTCCAGTGCACCTAAGTTCGAATGTGGTTAGTGAGTTATTTTAGTTATTGTATTATTCATTCCACAACTTAGTTACTTTTAAAATTATTTTATAGTTTCTGATTTCCTGTAGATACTTTCATTTGTCTTATTTAAATATGGTAAGCCTAGTTGTTTTTAGTATTTTTGTTGATAAATCTAACATTGGATGTCTTTGTAGGTTTGTTTCTGTTATTTCTTCTTCTGATGTCTTTCACACTGTCTTCTTTATTGTGAGTTTTCTCATCGTTGGTTGCTTGCTAGTCACTGTTCATAGAAAATTACTTGCAAGTTTCATCAAGGACTGGATGAGATGTTACCTTCTTTGAGAAAGTTTGCTTTTGCTTCTTTCAGTTTTCTGAAAATTTTACAACATGAAACAATCATTTGGACAACTTTAAGTAATGTGGTTCATTCAAAATGTATATAACTGATGGAGAAATTTATGTAAGATCAATGTGTGCTGACAAGATTGTAGAAATTTCTTTCCCCACCTGCCCTTAACCTCAAGACAATCTTGTATGCCATTCCTCAGTGTTGGGAAGAAAGCGACTGTTTGGGTCACACATAGCCTTTGAACTCCCAGGTGAATTTTGAGAAGGTGTTTATAATAATTCCCAAGTGCTAAACATCCAAAAAGTACTTAATAAATGTTAGGTAACACCATTATGCTAGTAATCCTGAACACAAATTTTTAAGTGTTCAGTTGCACTATTGTGTTCTATGAAAAGAACGTTTTTGTTTAGAATATTTTCCAATAGATTGATTATGTGTTATAAATTGCAAATGTGTTTGTAGTTTGTATAAGGCAAATAATGAGATGTTTGGATTCAAAGATGCGTAAGATCAAACACTAAGAAAATTTTCTCTGTAGTTGAGGAGAAAGAGTATGTTGAAAAAGCCAATGCAGTTCATGGGTTGCAAGTTTCTGCCTCCTACTCCCACCTAATCTGCCTGTTCCTGGCTGCCAGCAGCCAAGATTTGCTTTACAATACTGAGGAAAAAGTATTAAGAAAGCCAACCCCACAGTCTGTTTACACACACAAATATAAAGCAATGTTCTTCTCTAATGTGAGGAATATGTTCAGGAAAGCTAAAAATGATTTCAAAGTAAGAAAGTAAAAAGTTGGCAGCATGAGCACATCTAGCCCTATAGGCTGAGTTGCTTTTGGAGTCAAGAGCTAACACGAAAGGCAAGAGAAAGATTAGAAAATAATAATTTTGCCTTTGAGTACTTTATATGTTTTATATTTCCATGAATTCCATAAATAATAAAATTGTATGAATGCGTTTTTTCTGTAAACATTATTTTGGATATAGTGTCCTACTCTGTTGCACCGGATGGAGTGCAGTGGTGAGTTTACAGCTCAACTGCAGCCTCGGTGTACAATGCTCAAGTGGTTCTTTCACCTCAGCCTCTCAAGTAGTTGGGACTACAGTTGGGTACCACCATGTACAGCTAATTTACTTCATTTTTAGTTTTGATAAGATCTCAATATGTTGCCAACACTTGTCTTAAACTCCTGAACTCACACAATCTTTCTCCCTCATCTTCCCAAAACATTGGGATTACAAACATAAAGAGGCACACTTTACCCATATAAGTATTTTTAAATATTACAGAGAGCCCATCGGGAGGCTAAGACAGGAAGATTGCTTGAACAAAAGAGTGTAAGATCTGCCTGGGCAATGTAGCAATACCTCATCCCTACAAAATGAAACAACAACAAAGAGAATGGTGATATTCATGTGAAAATCACTATATTCCTATCCTCAGTGCCCTTTTGAAGATGAACTCTGTATAAGTTTGTTTTATCTTTACAAAGATTTGCATGTGTATGTGTGATTTTATGTACCTTTTGAAGTAGTATTGCATGTGTGTTTCCTTGGGTGAGATAGTGTGTTCAATGGTTAGAAGAGCAGGCTCTCACTTTGGGAGGCCGAGGCGGGTGGACCACGAGGTCAGGAGATCGAGACCATCCTGGCTAACATGGTGAAACCCCGTCTCCACTAATAATACAAAAAAAATAACTGGGCGTGGTGGTGGGCACCTGTAGTCTCAGCTACTCAAGAGGCTGAGGCAGGAGAATGGCGGGAACCTGGGAGGCGGAGCTTGCAGTGAGCCCAGATTGCACCACTGCACTCCAGCCTGGGTGACAGAGCAAGACTCCTTCTCAAAAAAAAAAAAAAAAAAAGAAGATATTGTTTCAATTTTATGTCATTAAATTAAAAGTTAGATAAAAACTACTATTTTTCCAGAAAAGTATGTGGCAAAAGTGACTGAGGAAGAAATTAAAAAGATAAATAAAAAGTCAAAACAAAAAAAGTGTTTTTTCGAGATGGAGTCTCGCTCTGTTGCCCAGGCTGCAGTACGATGGCACAATCTCAGATCACTGCAACCTCTGCTTCTCGGGTTCAAGTGATTCTCCTGCTTCAGCCTCCTGAGTAGCTGAGATTACAGGTGCCTGCCACCATGCCCAGCTAATTTTTGTGTTTTTAGTAGAGACAGGGTTTCACTTTGTTAGCCAGTCTGGTCTCGAACTCCTGACCTCGTGATCCACCCGCCTTGTCCTCCCAAAGTGCTGGGATTACAAGTGTGAGCCACTGCACCTGGCCTAAAAATAAAAAAAATTATGTTTTTAATTTTATACAAATTAAAAAATCTATTATAAAAGAACAACTTGATGAATGTTTACACAGTGCATATACCAGGAACCCAGCACCCAGTGATGGAAGAGTGTGAGCAACCTGGGCACTCTCCCTCCTTTATTCTCCTTTTCAGTCACTGTTCCTCTAAGAGTAATTTACATTCTGGCTATTTATACAATAAATGAGATTTGCCTGTTTTTGAACTTAAATTGACACAGTATGTTCTCATTTTTGGCCAGCTTATTCAGCTCAACATTGTGAGATTGATTTCTGTCTGCCTGTAGTTGTGGTTTGCCCATATTCATTGATCTACAGTGATCCATTATATAAATACACTACAAACTATTTATTCCACTTTTTATGAACATTTTGGTGATTTTCCAGATTTGTCAGTGCTTCTATAAACAGTCTTGTGCATTTTTTAAAGAAAAATGTGTGTAATTATATAGATATATAACCACAAATCAAACTAAAATGTATTTGTATCTTCAGCTCATATAGGCATTGGTGAGCCCTCTCGATTCTCCCACCTCAGCCTCCCGAGTAGCTGGAACTACAGGCATGTGCCCCCATGCCCAGCTAATGTTTTGTGTTTTCAGGAGAAACAGGGTTTCACTATGTTGGCCAGACGGGTCTCCAACTCCTGACCACATGATCTGCCCGCCTCAGCCTCCCAAAGTGCTGGGATTACAGGCGTGAGCCACCAAGCCCGGCCTACCTCCTTGGTTTAATGTATTTCTAAGTATATTATTTTTTGTTTATGGCTATTGTAAAGAAAACTGTTCTTGATTTTGTTCTCACCTTGTATGTTATTGGGGTAAGGAAATGTTAGTCATTTGTGTATATGAATTTTGTATCCTGAGACTTTGCTGAAGTCATTTTTAAGCTGATGGGTCTTTTGGTAAAATCTGTAAAGTTTTCTAGGTAGAGAATTATATCATGAGTGAAGATAATTTCATTTCTTCTTTTCCTATTTGGATGCCATTTATTTCTTCATTTCGTTAGATTACTCTGACTGGGACTTTCAGAACTATGTTGAATAGGATTGTTTAGAGTGGATAGTATTGTCTTACTTTTATTCTAATAAGAAGTGCATGCAGCTTTTGCCTGTTCAGTATGATGTTAGCTGAGGATTTCTCATAGATGGCTTTTATTATTTTGAGGTATATTTCATCAATGCCTAGTTTGTTGAGAATATTTTCATGAATGAACACTGGATTTTCTTGAATGCTTTTTCTGCATCTATTGTGTTAATCATATACTTTTTTGCTTTTAATTACATGAATCACTCTTACTGACTTGTATATGAAGAAATATCCTTCCACAGGTGATATAAAGCTCACATGATGGTGGCAAATTAACTTTTTGATTTGCCTGTGAACTCAGCTTGCTAGTATTTCATGGAGGATTTTTGTTTCAATGTTCACCAAAAATGTTGGCCTGTAGTTTTTTGTTGTTGTTGTTGTGTCTTCACTAGACTTTGGTATCGAGATGATAGAGATTTTATGTAATGAGTTAGGGTAGAATTCCACTGGGATTTTTTGGAATACATCCAGTAGAATTAGTATGAGCTCATCTTTCCATATGTAGTAAAATTTGGCTGTGATTTTATATAATCCAGGCCTTTTTTTTTTTTTTTTTTTGAGATGGAGTCTCACTCTGTAGCCCAAGCTGGAGTGCAGTGGTGTGATCTCAGCTCACTACAACCTTCGAATCCAGGGCTTTTTTGTTTGTTTGTTTGCTTGTTTTTTGAGACAGAGTCTCGCTCATTCCCCTAGGCTGGAGTGCAGTGGCACGATCTCGGTTCACTGGAACCTCCCAGGCTCAAGTCATTCTCCTGCCTCAACCTCCTGAGTAGCTGGGATTACAGGCGCTCGCCACCACGCCCGGCTGATTTTTGTATTTTTAGTAGAGACAGGATTTCAATAGGTTGGCCAGGCTGCTCTTGAACTCCTGACCTCAGGTGATCCATCAGCCTTGGCATCCCAAAGTGCTGGGATTACAGGCATGAGCCACC
>NW_012101987.1:2713587-2715725 GCF_000951045.1 Mandrillus leucophaeus | reverse complement strand
CAGCCTGGCCAACATGGTGAAACCCTGTCTCTACTAAAAATACAAAACATTAGGCAGGCCTGGTGGCATGCGCCTGTAATCCCAGCCACTCAGGAGGCTGAGACAAGAGAATCACTTGAACTCGGGAGATGGAGGTTGCAGTGAGCCAAGATCGTGCCGCTGCACTCCAGCGTAGGCAACAAGAGTGAAACTCCGTCCCCCCCAAACAAACAAACAAACAAACAAAAAAACCCTATATATTTTGGACACTATTCAGCCAAGTTAATGACAAAGACATAGTATTTGAAACATTGTTATCCTTCTATAATGTTTTAAAAATACATTTCTTAACCCTACAGATAAAATGTGCCCTGTAAAACATGATGTTTTGAAGTCTATTATATACACTGTCAAATGCTTAATTCTAGGTCATTAATGCTTTACCTCACGTAGTTAACATTTTTATGGTGAGAGCCTGTAACATCATCTTATCATTTTTCAACAATACAAATACACTATTATGAACTATAGTCACAGTGTTGTACAAACAATATCTTGAACTTATTCCTCCTACTTAACTATAATTATGTATTCATTGACATCTTTACAAGTCTCCGTTTTTCCTAAATACCTTGGCAACTTGTGGTCACCATTTTACTTTGTACTTCAATGAGATTTAAGTTATTTATACTCTAAGTGTAGGTGAAATCATGAAATATTAATCTTTCTGTGCCTGGCTTATCTCAACTAATGTCGTCTAGGTTAATCCATGTGGTTAAAAATAATAGAATTTTGTTTTTAGAGATGAAGAGTATTCCACTGGGTCTTTATTTACTCATTAGATGTTGAGTGTTGCAAACAACATAGAAGTACAAACGTTCCTTTTTTGTGATTTTATTCATTTCGGATACATATTTAATAGTGCAATTGCTGTATTATATGGTAGTTTTCTTTTTCTTTTTTTTTCAGATGGAGTTTCACTCTTGTTGCCCAGGCTGGAGTGCAATGGCACGATCTTGGCTCACTGCAACCTCCGCCTTCCGGGTTCAAGCAATTCTCCTGTCTCAGCCTCCCAAGTGACTGGGATTATAGGCATGTGCCACCACACCTGGCTAGTTTTGTATTTTTAGTAGAGACAAGGTTTCTCCATGTTGGTCAGGCTGGTCTCAAACTCACGACCTCAGGTGATCCGCTTGCCTTGACCTCCCAAAGTGCTGGGATTACAGGCGTGAGCCATCACGCCCGGTTTTATTTTAAATTTTTTGAAAAATCCCTATTTTGTTTTCCAAAATGGCTGTCCTCATTTACACTCATACAAATAGTGCACAAGCATTCCCTTTTCTTCACATCTTTATCAACGCTTTTGAATAAGTCATTCTATCGGAAATGAGTGTATATCGTAGCTCTTTTGGCTTGACTTACAATGATAATAATTTGATGATAATTGACATTGAGAATTTTTTAACGTATCTGTTGTCTGTATGTATGTCTTTTCTTGAAAAATATTTAAGCATTTGGCTCTTTTTTTTTTTTTTGAGATGGAGTCTTACTCTTCTCCCCCAGGTTGGAGTGCAATGGTGTGATCTCAGATCACTGCAACCTCCACTTCCCGGCTTCAAGTGATTCCCCTGCCTCAGCCTCCTGAGTAGTTGGGACTACAGGGGCCCGCCACCATGTCAGGCTAATTTTTGTATTTTTAGTAGATGTGGGGTTTCACCATGTTGGCCAGGCTGGTCTTGAACTCCCCAGGTGATCAGCCTGCCTTGGCCTCCCAAAGTGCTGGGATTACAGGCGTGAGCCACCGCACCTGGCCTTGCTCATTTTAAATAGTTATATGTTTTTTGTTGTATAGTCATTTGAGTTTTTATATATTTTTCATATTAACACCTTGTCACGTGTATGATTTGTACATATTTTCTCTCATTTTTTAGTTGTCACATCTACTGATTTCATCAGATTCTGTGCAGCAGCTTATGAATTTGAAGTAATCTGACTCATCTATTTTTTCTTTGCTTTCCTGGGGTTTTGAGGTAAAATCACAAAGCCACTGCCGGCCAGGTGTGGTAATTCATGCCTGCAATCCCAGCACTTTGGGAGGCCAAGGTGGGCGGATCACCTGAGGCCGGTTTGAGACCAACCTGGCCAACGTGGTGAAACCC
>NW_012101987.1:2711049-2712242 GCF_000951045.1 Mandrillus leucophaeus | reverse complement strand
GGAAGGAAGGAAGGAAGGAGGGAAGGAAAGAAGGAAAGAAGGAAGGAAGGAAGGAAAGAAGGAAGGAAGGAAGGAGGCATTCCTGTCTTGTTCTAGGTCTTAGAGTAAAAGCTTACAACATTTCCCTGTTTAGTATGTTGCAGGCTGTGCATTTTTTTCTTCATGGCATTTATTGGCTTGAGATGCATTTGTCCTATACTTATTATTTTTTTAAGATTTATCATGAGGGAATGTTGAATTTTGTCAAACTTTTATTCTGCATCTATTTAAATGTTAGAGTTGTGAAATCACAACAATTTCACCTAAATAGTAAACATCCTCAGAGACTACTATGTACATCTCTATGCATGCAAACTAAAAAAAATAGAGAAAATAGATAGACTCCTGGATACACCTAGCCTCCCAATATTGAACCAGAAAGAAACAGAAGTCTTCAACAGAACAACAATGTGTAAAGTGTATAATAATATTGAATTAGTAATAAAATAAGCTACCAACCATAGAAAGCCCTAGATAAGATGAATTCACAGCCACATTTTATCACATATACAAAGATAAGCTGGTACTAATCCTACTGAGTGTATTCCAAAAATAAAGGTGGAAGTCCTTTCTAAATTATTATTTGAACCCAGTATCATCTCGATAGCAAAACCTAGTGAAGACACAACAAAAAAAGACAAGTACAGGCTAATATTCTTGGTGAAAATTGAAACAAACATTCATGAAGTACTAGGAAGCTGAGTTCATAAGCAAAGCAAAAAGGTATTTTGCCACAAGCATGTAAACTTTATGAATGCAAAGATGTTTCATCATATACAAGTAAATAAGTGTGATTCACTATGTAAAGATTATTTTAAAAAAATGATTATCACAATAAATACAGACAAGGCATTCAAGAAAATTTAATATTCATTTATAAAAATATTCTCAAGAAACTAAGCATTGAAGAAATATGCCTCAAAATAATAAGAGCCGTCTATGACAAATCCTCAGCCAACATCATACAGAACAGCAAAATATGGTTGAAGTCTCCTTAAGACTTAAGCATAAGAGGGCCAGGCACGGTGGCTCATGCCTATAATCCCAACTCTTTGGGAGCTGAGGTGGGTGGATCACCTGAGGTCAGGAGTTCGAGACCAGCCTGGTCAACATGGTGAAACCCTGTCTTTACTAAAAATACAAAAAAAGTAGCT
>NW_012101987.1:2707254-2710552 GCF_000951045.1 Mandrillus leucophaeus | reverse complement strand
TCCAGCCTGGGCGACAGAGCGAGACTCCGTCTCAAAAAAAAAAAAAAAAAAAAAAAAATTACCTCAGCAAAGTCTCATGATACAAAATAAGCACACACAAATGAGTAGCATTTCTGCACCAATAACATTCAAGCTGAGGAAAAAAAAATCAAGAACATGGTTCTATTTACAACTGCCACAAACAAAAAATAATATACCTAGGAATACATTAAATCAAGGAGGTAAAATATCTCTACAACAAGAACTACAAAACACTGCTGAAAAAAATGAGACAATGCAAATAAAAAGGCATTCCATGCTCATGAATTTAAATAATCAATATAATTAAAATGTCCATGATGCCTAAAGCAACCTACAGATTAAGTGCTATTTCTATCAAGCTATCAATGCAATTTTTTATGGAATTAGAAAAATAAAACTATTTGAAAAATCATATGGAAAAATAAAACAGCCCAATCAGCCAAGCAACATTAAACAACAAAAAAAATCTTGGGGCCGGGTGCAGTGGCTCACGCCTGTAATCCTAGCACTTTGGGAGGCTGAGGTGGGCAGATCACGAGGTCAGGAGATTGAGACCAGCCTGACCAACATGATGAAACCCTGTCTCTACTGAAAATACAAAAATTAGCCGGGCGCGGTGGCGCATGCCTGTAATCCCAGATACTCAGGAGGCTGAGGCAGGAGAATCGCTTGAACCTGGGAGGCAGAGGTTGTAGTTAGCTGAGATTGTGGCCACTGCACTCCAGCCTGGGAGACAGAGCAAGACTCTGCCTCCAAAAAAAAAAAGAAAATATTGGAGGCCTCATATTACCTGGCTTCAACCTGTACTACAAGCTACAGTAATCAATATAACATGGGTTGGTACAAAAATACATATGTAGACCAATGGAAAACAAGAGAAAGACCTGAAATGAGGCTATATTTCTATCCCCAATTTTTTTCTGACAAAGTCAACAGAAGTAAACAAGGAAAAAATGGTACTGGGAAAACTGGTTAATCATATGTAGAAGGAGAAAACTGAACCCGTACCTCCCACAATATAAAAAATATAACTCAAAATAGATTAAAAACTTAAATATGAAATTTTAAGCTATAAAAATCCTAGAAAAGGCCGGGCTCAGTGGCTCACACCTGTAATCCCACCACTTTGGGAGGCCGAGTTGAAGGGATCATAAGGTCAAAAGATCGAGACCACCGTGATCAACATGGTGAAACCCCGTCTCTACTAAAAATACAAAAAATTAGCTGGGTGTGCTGGTGCGCGCCTGTAGTCCCAGCTACTCATGAGGCTGAGGCAGGAGGATTACTTGAACCTGGGAGGCAGAGGTTGCGGTGAGCTGAGATCATGCCATTGCACTCCAGCCTGGGCAACAGAGTGAGACTTCATCTCAAGAAAAAATAAAAGTCAAAAAATTGCAGATGTTGAAGTTGTGGAGAAAAGGGAATATTTACATATTCTTGGTTGAAATGCAATTTAATGCAACCCTTGTGGTAAGCAGTTTGAAGATCTCTTAAACAACTGAAAATAGGACCAGGTGCAGTGGCCTCATGCCTGTCATCTCAGCACTTTCGGAGGCCAAGGCGGGCTGATCACGAGGTCAAGAGATCGAGACCATCCTGCCAAACGTGGTGAAACGCCGTCTCTACTAAAAATACAAAAATTAGCTGGGGGTGGTTGTGTGTGCCTGTAGTCCCAGCTACTTGGGAGGCTGAGGCAGGAGAATCATTTGAACCTGGGAGGTGGAGGTTGCAGTGAGCCGAGACTGCACCATTGCACTCCAGCCTGGGCAACAAGAATGAAACTCTGTCTCAAAAAAATAAAATAAAATAAAACAAAAAGAACTGAAAATAGAATTGCGATTTGACCTGTCAAACTCATTACTGGGTATATACCAAAAGAAGAATAAATTATTTTACCCAAAAGACTCCTGCACTCACATGTTTATCACAGCACTACTCACAATAGCAAAGACATAGAATTAAACTAGGTACACGTGAATCTTACTGGATTAAAAAAAAACTTAGATACTTGTACACCATGCAATACTATGCAGCCACAGAAGAGAAAGAAGTAATGTCCTTTGCAGCAACATGGCTGCAGAAGATGTCCATTATTCTAAGCAAATGAACAGAAAACAGAAAAATGAATAAGACAGGTTCTTATTTATATGTGGGAGCTAAACATTGGGTGCACATGGAAACAAAGATAAAAACAACAAACACTGGAAGTTCCAAAAAGAAGAAAAAAGACAAGAAGCAGTGAAAAACTACTGATCAGGTATGATGTACGCTACTTGGACAGTGGGATTATGAAGTGCTCAAACCTCAGTATAATGCAGTATACCTATGTTACAAATATGCACATGTACTCTCAATCTGTAATAATAAAATGCTTTGTGGATAATGACATGTTAGACTTCTCCAGTTCTGGGTTCATTGTTGGAATTAGGGGTGAAAAACTCAATATTGTGCTCCCTTTGGAAATAGAGGTGAAAGTTTCTGTGCCAGGTCTCTCAACATTCTATAAGCTAACATCTCTGAAAGTTCTTCGCCTATAGCCAGAGAAGTGTTTTATTCCCAAGTATGCAGCTAAAATAAGTGACTCTGATCTTTATTTGTCATTTATTAGCTTTACTTTAGACTATAGATTTAATTTGTTACTCTACTCATTGGGGAAAAAATCAAAATTGGTTTAATCATCTTTCTTTTTTATAATGAGCCATTTTTGAAAATGTGAGATTGAGAAAGGGCATGGTGGCTCACGCATGTAATCCCAGCACTTTGGGAGGCCAAGGTGGGCAGATCATGAAGGCAGGAGTTTGAGACCAACCTGGCCAAGATAGTGAAACCCTGTCTTTACTAAAGAATATACAAAAAATTAGCTGGGCATGGTGGCAGGTGCCTGGAATCCCAGCTACTTGGGAGGATGTGGCAGGAGAATCACTTGAACCCAGGAGGCGGAGATTGCAGTGAGCCGAGATCATGCCACGGCACTCCAGCCCAGGCAACAGTGTGAGACTCCATCTCAAAAAAACAAAGAAACAAAAAATGAAAATGTGAGATTGTGAAAATCATGCTAAATTTCTGAATTAGGAAAAAAATTCATCTAAAATAAGCATAAATGTCTTATGACCATAGCTAGAGAAAAACAAAATAGAGTTATGGTTATTTAAGACACACTGCTGCAACCATTAGGTCATTCTGGTGAAGAAAGAAATAATGAGTAAGAAGATATTTTTAGAATACTTTTCTCATTCTATTTTATTTGTCTTTATTATTTGCCATATAGAAGTCTGTT
>NW_012101987.1:2700969-2706029 GCF_000951045.1 Mandrillus leucophaeus | reverse complement strand
CCTCCCAAAGTGCTGGGATTACAGGTATGAGCTACCACTCCTGGCCCAAAAATCAAGTTCTACATACTATGTAAGGGTGGAAATCTTGGTTTTAAAATTTCTGTTCATTTCTACTAAATTAGCTGTGCATGGTGACATGTGCCTGTAATCCCAGCTACTTGGGAGGCTGAGGCAGAAGAATCGCTTGAACCAGGGAGTTGGAGGTTGCAGTGAGCCAAGATTGCACCACTGCACTCCAGCCTGGTGACAGAGTGAGACTCCATCTCAAAAATAAAAAATTAACAAACAAAAAAAAAAGCTGTGAAGCAAAAGCACCAGGTAACGTGTAAAGCAAAACTGATCAGATTAACAGCAGACTTCTGAGTAGAAACTCTACAAGTTAAAAGGAATTGGAACCCTACTTCTAGTCTCCTTATACAAAACAATTATCAGCCAAGAATTTGTATCCAGCAAAACTAAACTTCATAAACGATGAAAAGATACAGTCTTTTTCAGAGAAACAAATGGTGAGATAATTCACCACTACCAAGCCAGCACTACAAGACTGCTAAAAGGACCTCTAAATCTTGAAATAAATCCTGGAAACATGTCAAAAGAGAACATCTTTGAAGCATAAATCACACAAGAGCTATAAAACAAAAATAGTATAAAAACAAATTATATCAGACAACAAATAGCAGAATGAATGAAATACTACGTCACATCTCAATACTCACATTGAAAGTAAATGGCCTAAGTGCTCCACTTAATAGATACAGAATTGCAGAATGGATGAGCATTCACCAGCCAAGTATCTGCTGCTTTCAAGAGACTCACCTAATACATAAGGACTCACATAAGGTAAAGGGATGGAAAAAGACATTCCATGCAAATAGACACCAAAAGTGAGCAGGAGTAGCTATTCTTACATCAGACAAACTTTAAAGCAACAGCAGTTAAAAAAGACAAAGTGGAGCATTATATAATGATAAAAGACCCTAGCCGATAGAAAAATATCACAATCCTAAATATATATGCACCTAACACTGTAGCTCCCAAATTTATAAAATAATTACTCCTATCCCTAAGTAATAAAATACACAGCAACACAATAATAATGCGAGACTTTAAACTCTACTGACAGCACTAGATAGGTCATCAAGACAGAAAGTCAACAAAGAAATAATAGAGTTAAATTATTCTAGAAAAAAATGGACATCAGGTATTTACAAAACACTACTTAAAAACTGAATATACATTCAATTCATCAGCACATGGAACTTTCTCCAAGAAAGACCCTATAATAGGTCACAAAACAAGTCTGAATAAATTTAAGAAAATTAAAATTAATATTAAGTACTCTTTCAGACCATGGTGGAATTAAACTGGAAATCGCCTCCAAAAGAAACTTTCAAAACCATGCAAATAGATGGAAATTAAATAACCTGATCTTGAATGATCATTGGGTAAAAAATAAAATCAAGATAACAATTAAAAAATTATTCAAACTGAAAAACAATAGTGACAAAACCTATCAAAACTTATAAGATAGAGCAAAGGTTGTGTTAAGAGAAAAAAATTATAGCTTTAAATACTCACATCAAAAAGTCTGAAACAGCACAAATACACAATTCAAGGTCACACTTTAAGGAACTAGAGAAACAGAAAAAGTCAAACTTAAACCCAGCAGAAGAAAGGAAAGAACCAAGATCAGAGCAGAACTAAATGAAATTGAAACAAACAAACAAACAAACAAAAACCAAACAATACAAAAGATAAATGAAACAAATCCTGGTTCTTCCAAAAGATAAACAAAATTGATAGACCATTAGCAAGAGGAACCAAGAAAAGAGGAGAGGAGATTCAAAAAAGCTCAATTAGAAATAAAATTGTAACAGGAATTAAAAGAAATTAAAGAATGTATAAGCAGAAACTCAGTTGTATGTAAGAAAACCCAACTCCCCATGAGAAAGAGAAAGAGCTGAAGTCCTTTAAAACTAATTGCATGTTTTTCTGTGGCTAGTGAGCCTTATCTCTCCTCCCTTCCCAGGCATTGTGAAGACCCTGTTTCTCTAGCTGTGCAGCTGCAAGGTCACTAGATAGATAAGTCACAAAATGTATTATTCCTTAAAAAGTAAGAAATTATGTAGGCCGGGTGCAGTGGCTCATGCCTGTAATCCCAGCACTTTGGGAGGCCGAGATGGGCAGATCACGAGGTCAGGAGATCGAGACCATCCTGACCAACACGGTGAAACCCCGTCTCTACTAAAAATACAAAAATTAGCCGGCGTGGTGGCGGGCGCCTGTAGTCCCAGCCACACGGGAGGCTGAGGCAGGAGAATGGCGTGAACCCAGGAGGCAGAGCTTGCAGTGAGTGGAGATCGCGCCACCGCACTCCAGCCTGGGCGATAGAGCGAGACTCCGTCTCAAAAAAAAAAAAAAAGAAAAGAAATGATGTAATGCGTATCTTAATTAAATAGCTGTCTTTGTTTCTTGCTTCTGTAGTATCCTTCCCCCTGCACAGATCTACCCGCATCCCACAAAATGCTTAAGATGTAACTTAACTCTTTGTCTGGGGCTCAGTCCTTTGGATGTTAATCAGACTGGACTGGTACACCTAAATAATTAATAAATATCCTCCTGAACCTCATTGATCTCTCCAATTCCTTAAAAATCCCTCTACATTTTTGGGGGCTCATCCAGGATTGGAGACAACAGATTTACTGTCTCCTTTGCCTGCGGGACAGGAGCCCCAAGGCTGGAGGAGACCTGGCATCCAAGATGCACCACAGGGGAACTTCACTCAGACGAAAACCAGCTCTCCCTGTGTCACAGCACCCTGCCCAACAGCACAACAGAACCGTGGATGGGGCTGCAGGATGATACCAGCACTTCAGCAAATGCAGTAAGGAGCAAGGGCCCAAGGCAGGGAGGTTCATCCATAAGGATGAAGAGGAGCTTGATCACCTCCCAGGGAATGACCACTAATCCAGCCCAGAGCGGCTGGGGGAGGCAGGAATGGCTTGTTAATTTGGATGAAACTTGTGTCCCCACTAACAAAGTGAGTCCCCTGAAAACAAAATATAATAAATATGACCTTTGTCAGGGAAACTCAAGGAGACATAAGATGAAAACTTCAGAAGCTGGAAGGCTTTGCAGGGAAAAATATTAGTAAACTCCTGGAAATAGCAAACAAAATATACATAAACTGGGAAGAAGAGGCAGACAGGAAGGAAAAAAAAAGAAAACAGAAATAGAAACAAAGAGACAGCTCAATTTATAGCTGTTACGCTAACAGAAAGTAACCCTGGATTTGCTAGAGGGCATGGCCAAGGCAGAGGCCAAGGAACAGGGCAGACAAGATGGGGAGAGGAAAGCTGGTCCGGATTGGACAGTAATCAATGTGCAAGGTACAGGCAAATGATCTACTGGAAAGATGAGTGCCCTGAAAAGGAAAAGGATGGAAATGATGGTCCGTGATCAACACCTGAGTGCAGCGTTCGGTTGCTAGAAATGGCATCTCAAAGGAAGTTCCCGATCTGATCGACTTAGCGGGGGCCAATAATTTTAAGGACTGAGACAGACTGGGCCCCATCTTTCTAGGTCCCGGGGAGCCTATGGTCTCCCTGGAAGTAGGGGGCCAGTTAATGTATTTTTTGATCAATACCAGTGCTCATTTCTCTGTGGTAACTCACCCAATTAGCCCCCCAACAACGAACTGTGTCACTATCATAGGGGATTATTGGGGCCAAAAAAGAGACTTTTTTTTTTTTTTGCAAATCCAGGAGATGTGTAATTGGAGGACAAGAAGTGCAGCATGAGTTTCTATCTATGCCAAATTGTCCAGTGCCCTTATTGGGAAAGACTTACTCCAGAAACTTCAGGCACAAATTTCTTTTACACCTAAAGGGAATATGACCCTGGAGATAAGGAAGCCAAAGGCAATGGTGTTGACTCTAACTGTCCCAAGGGCTGAGGAATGGCGGCTCTATGAACTATGTACCAGGAGGCTGCCAGATCCAGACCTACACAATATGTGCGGAATGCTTTTCAAGGTACCAGGTGTATGGGCTGAGGACAACGCCCCTGGATGTGCTGTAAACAGACCCCCGGTTGTAGTAGAGTTTAACCCTCGTGCTGCCCCCATATGAATCTGTCAATAGCCACTATCCAGAGAGGCAATTGCTGGAATAACACAACATCTAAATCGGCTTTATGAACACGGCATTATAGTGAAATGTAGGTCCTCCTGGAATACTCCTCTGCTGCCCGTGCTCAAGCCAAACGGTGAATACAGGCCAGGGCAGGACCTCCATCCAGGTGGGAAACAAGGCCACTGTCACCATCCATGCCCTAATACCCAACCCATACACAATGTTGGGACACATTCCGGCTGAGGCCACGTGGTTCACGTGTCTGCACTTAAAGGACGCTTTGTTTTGCTTGAGGCTTGCTCCCCAAATTCAACCTATATGTGCCTTCCAGTGGGGGCAATCGTAATACACCTGGACAAGGCTGCCCCAGGGGTTTAAGAATTCTCCCGCTATCTTCGAGGAGGCTTTGGCTACCGACCTTGAGGCTTCTGCGCCACCTAGTGACAATTTTGTGCTATTACAATACATTGATGACTTGCTGCCACCACAAGGGAGGAATGCCTCCCACGAACAGAGAGGCTTCTTCACCTGCTGTGTGAAGCTGGTTATAAAGTGTTGAAGGACAAGGCAAAAGTCTGTTTTGGTGAGGTTGGATATCTAGGATTCATGGTATCCCAAGGTCAGCACAGGCTTGGAAGTGCACGCAACGAGGCTGTATCTGCAGTTACAAGGTGGCAGGTCAGGGAGTTTCTAGGCACGGCAGGATTCTGCCCAATCTGGATTCCAAACTTCTCCCTTATAGAAGGCCCTTATATGATGCTACTAAAGGTGGGAAAAGAGAGCCTCTCCTATGGGAAAAGGAACAGGAAAAGGCCTTCAAGGATATAAAGAAAGCTCTCATCCAGGCCCCAGCACTAGGGTTGCCAGACGTTAAAAAAAAGCCCTTATTTTTTATATGGATGAACAAAGGGGAATGGCAGCCAGAGT
>NW_012101987.1:2697554-2700149 GCF_000951045.1 Mandrillus leucophaeus | reverse complement strand
ACAGAAAGTAACCCTGGATTTGCTAGAGGGCATGGCCAAGGCAGAGGCCAAGGAACAGGGCAGACAAGATGGGGAGAGGAAAGCTGGTCCGGATTGGACAGTAATCAATGTGCAAGGTACAGGCAAATGATCTACTGGAAAGATGAGTGCCCTGAAAAGGAAAAGGATGGAAATGATGGTCCGTGATCAACACCTGAGTGCAGCGTTCGGTTGCTAGAAATGGCATCTCAAAGGAAGTTCCCGATCTGATCGACTTAGCGGGGGCCAATAATTTTAAGGACTGAGACAGACTGGGCCCCATCTTTCTAGGTCCCGGGGAGCCTATGGTCTCCCTGGAAGTAGGGGGCCAGTTAATGTATTTTTTGATCAATACCAGTGCTCATTTCTCTGTGGTAACTCACCCAATTAGCCCCCCAACAACGAACTGTGTCACTATCATAGGGGATTATTGGGGCCAAAAAAGAGACTTTTTTTTTTTTTTGCAAATCCAGGAGATGTGTAATTGGAGGACAAGAAGTGCAGCATGAGTTTCTATCTATGCCAAATTGTCCAGTGCCCTTATTGGGAAAGACTTACTCCAGAAACTTCAGGCACAAATTTCTTTTACACCTAAAGGGAATATGACCCTGGAGATAAGGAAGCCAAAGGCAATGGTGTTGACTCTAACTGTCCCAAGGGCTGAGGAATGGCGGCTCTATGAACTATGTACCAGGAGGCTGCCAGATCCAGACCTACACAATATGTGCGGAATGCTTTTCAAGGTACCAGGTGTATGGGCTGAGGACAACGCCCCTGGATGTGCTGTAAACAGACCCCCGGTTGTAGTAGAGTTTAACCCTCGTGCTGCCCCCATATGAATCTGTCAATAGCCACTATCCAGAGAGGCAATTGCTGGAATAACACAACATCTAAATCGGCTTTATGAACACGGCATTATAGTGAAATGTAGGTCCTCCTGGAATACTCCTCTGCTGCCCGTGCTCAAGCCAAACGGTGAATACAGGCCAGGGCAGGACCTCCATCCAGGTGGGAAACAAGGCCACTGTCACCATCCATGCCCTAATACCCAACCCATACACAATGTTGGGACACATTCCGGCTGAGGCCACGTGGTTCACGTGTCTGCACTTAAAGGACGCTTTGTTTTGCTTGAGGCTTGCTCCCCAAATTCAACCTATATGTGCCTTCCAGTGGGGGCAATCGTAATACACCTGGACAAGGCTGCCCCAGGGGTTTAAGAATTCTCCCGCTATCTTCGAGGAGGCTTTGGCTACCGACCTTGAGGCTTCTGCGCCACCTAGTGACAATTTTGTGCTATTACAATACATTGATGACTTGCTGCCACCACAAGGGAGGAATGCCTCCCACGAACAGAGAGGCTTCTTCACCTGCTGTGTGAAGCTGGTTATAAAGTGTTGAAGGACAAGGCAAAAGTCTGTTTTGGTGAGGTTGGATATCTAGGATTCATGGTATCCCAAGGTCAGCACAGGCTTGGAAGTGCACGCAACGAGGCTGTATCTGCAGTTACAAGGTGGCAGGTCAGGGAGTTTCTAGGCACGGCAGGATTCTGCCCAATCTGGATTCCAAACTTCTCCCTTATAGAAGGCCCTTATATGATGCTACTAAAGGTGGGAAAAGAGAGCCTCTCCTATGGGAAAAGGAACAGGAAAAGGCCTTCAAGGATATAAAGAAAGCTCTCATCCAGGCCCCAGCACTAGGGTTGCCAGACGTTAAAAAAAAGCCCTTATTTTTTATATGGATGAACAAAGGGGAATGGCAGCCAGAGTGTGCTTTTTTGTTGTTGTTGTTCTTTTTGGGTTTTTTTTGAGACAGAGTCTAGCTCTGTCACCAGGCTGAAGTGCAGTGGCAAGATCTAGGCTCACTGCAACTTCTGCCTCCTGGGTTAAAGCAATTCTCCTGCCTCAGCCTCCTGAGTAGCTGGGACTACAGGCGTGTGCCACCACACGCAGCTCATTTTTTGTATTTTTAGTAGAGACGGGGTTTCACCATGTTGGCCAGGATGGGTCTCGAACTCCAGACCTCATGATCCATCCCCCTTGGCCTCCCAAAGTGCTGGGATTGCATGTATGAGCCATCACATCTGGCCAGCAGTCAGAGTCTTAACTCAGTTGTTGGGCTTTTGGTATCAGCCAGTAACATACTTATCCAAAAGACTGGAATTGGTAGCCTTAGGTTGGCCCCATTGCTCCAGGGCATTGGCGGCTACAGCAACCCTTATAGAAGATGCCAACAAGCTAGCCCTAGGTCAAAAGTTAATCATTAGAGTGCCACACACTGTAGTCACTTTAATGGAGCAAAGAGGACATCGTTGGCTGTCCAAACCTAGAATGCTAAAGTATCAAAGGCTTCTGTGTAAAAATCCCCAGCTAACACTAGAGACTGTAAATATCTTGAACCCAGCTACCCTGCTGCCTGCGGAGGAACCCAATCGGAAGGACGGTGGGTTGCCTCACTGCTGGCAGGACTTTCCCCACTGTTGCATAAATACGGTGGACAAAGTGTTCTTGAGCCGAGACCATCTCAGAGATTCCCCCTTGGAGAGCCCAGATGTTGAATACTTCACTGATGGTAGCA
>NW_012101987.1:2694650-2697159 GCF_000951045.1 Mandrillus leucophaeus | reverse complement strand
AAAAGCTGTAAGGCACAGGGCAACAGAAAGGCAGACCGAGAGGCTAGGCAGGCAGCAATGAGCAAGGCTTTTCCTGAAGAAAGAACTCTAGCAATGCCTCTCCTTATAGTGTGTCTTTTGCCAGAGGTACCCAATTACTCTTCAAGTGAAAAAGCTTGATTTGGTCAAGAAACAGGAAAATATACTAAAGGTGGATGGTGGCTGTTTTCTGACGGAAGGTTAGCTGTCCCAGAGACAATAGCCGCAAGGTTTGGGAAGCAGATCCATCAAGGAACACACATTGGAAGGACGGCTATAGAGACTTTGATAGATCAACACTTCTATGTGCCACGGCTCTCTGCCATCACCCGTGCTGTTTGCAAACAATGTCTATCCTGTGCCCGGAATAATCCAAAACAAGGACCTACTCGACCCCCAGGAATTCAGGAAATGGGAGCTGTGCCTTGTGAGAACCTGCTTGTAGACTTTATTGAGTTGCCTCAAGCAGGAGGTTACCAGTATATGCTAGTGTTTGTTTCACCTTCTCGGGGTGGGTTGAGGCCTTCCCTCACCAGAACTGAAAAGGCACAAGAGGTGACAAAAGTGCTACTAAATGACATCATACCAAGGTTTGGATTGCCTTTAACCCTAGGATCAGACAATGGTCCTGCATTTGTGACAGAAGTAGTACAACAGCTGACTCAAATTTTAAAGATCAAATGGAAACTGCACACAGCTTACCGACCACAGAGTTCAGGAAATGTGGAATGAATGAACCATACACTCAAACAGCTACTAGAAATGTTTCGCCAGGAAACTCACTTATGATGGAATCAGGTCTTGCCCATGGTTCCCCTCCAGGTCAGGTGTATACCTACAAAACAAACTGAGTATTCACCCTATAAAATATTGTTTGGAAGGCCACCCCCAATCATTAATCAAATTAGAGGGGATTTAAAGAAGTTAGGAGAGCTAACCCTTAGAAAACAGATGCAGGCTTTAGGAGTGGCATTGCAGGACGTGCAAGGCTGGGTAAGGGAAAGGATACCTATAAGTCTAACAGACCCAGTGCATCCACATAAGCCAGGAGACTCTGTCTGGGTTGAAGGGTGGAATCCAACAAACCTGGGGCCATTATGGGATGGGCTCCATATTGTGATCATATCCACTCCCACTGCTGTTAAAGTTGCAGGTGTCACACCTTGGATTCACCATAGCCAGCTGAAACCAGCAGCAGCAGTGTCTCCCAAAGATGACCAGTGAATTAATCAATAAGACCCAGATCTCCCCACCCAAATAGTCCTACAGCAAAACCCAGCCACTGGAAAGAAGGACAACTGCTCTCCTCTGACCACACGGGAGGCTGGTCAGTCTATGCACGACTGAAACTTGAGGATTCTGCAAGCTCTGCTCTAGTCACATCCCAGAAACTGACTAGTCTACACACAGCCAAAGCTAAGGGGACCATCTCTGGATAAGTAAATGTGAATACAATTTACAAGCCTAGTTATAATTCTGTCAATACTGATTGTTCTGTTGTTATGTTATTACTGCAAATGCTATAAATGTCTATGCCCAGAGGAAAGTTTGCCATGCCCATGTGTAGTGTAAACGTGTTTCTATTACATACACTAATGTTGTTACCATTTCTGCCTATACTAAAAAGGGAGAAATCTCTAGAAGGATGCCCACACGGTATACTCACTACCTGGGTAAGGAATGTCATAGTTAAAACTCTACTGTAAATACACAGGAACCAAGTTAGAAACCTGCACATACAACCAGACCACCTATTCAGTCTGTGACCCAGGAAATAATCAGCTGTATGTATGTTATGACCCTAAGCTCTTACCCTATGAATTCTGGTTTGAGGTACATCTTAAATCAGAGGGAAGAAAAAGAAGGAGAGCTTACAGCTCGAACCAAAGGAGCCCCTCCCACCTATAAAGGACCTATTTCCTTATACTTTGATGCCTGCCATGCCACGTAGGTTCATAATCCTAAAAAACCGGAAGCAGTCTGCAACGCTTTGACACAAGAGAGGCTTAGCAACAGCAGCCCTAAACATCTGTACGGAGAACCAACAAATCGAATGCCCAGACTGTAACATTCAGTGGTCTATGCTAACACAGCTCCAACACCTATATTCAGGAAGGACTGCTCTGCTAAGTAGTATGTCAACCAAACCAGATTGCAAGGCAAGGACAGGCAATACTTTAAATTTTACTATCTTAAAACCAAAGCTACCTTTTTGGTCTACAGGACAGACAGCACTATTACGAGTTAATAGACAAGGAACAGGTCTTGGAGTTGCACTAATTGCCAAAAATGCTAGAAGGACTCAAATGTGCCCAGCTCTGCAATTCAGGGTCCATAAGTCATTCGATAAGCATTTTGATCAGTCAGAGCCTGAACTTCCCCCATCAACCGAAAATTATTTGCTCAACTAGCTAAAAACATAGCTGGCAGCTTAGCAATTTCCTTATGCTATATATGTGGAGGAACTAATATGGGGGACCAGGGGCCATGG
>NW_012101987.1:2692755-2694600 GCF_000951045.1 Mandrillus leucophaeus | reverse complement strand
TACCTGGGTAAGGAATGTCATAGTTAAAACTCTACTGTAAATACACAGGAACCAAGTTAGAAACCTGCACATACAACCAGACCACCTATTCAGTCTGTGACCCAGGAAATAATCAGCTGTATGTATGTTATGACCCTAAGCTCTTACCCTATGAATTCTGGTTTGAGGTACATATTAAATCAGAGGGAAGAAAAAGAAGGAGAGCTTACAGCTCGAACCAAAGGAGCCCCTCCCACCTATAAAGGACCTATTTCCTTATACTTTGATGCCTGCCATGCCACGTAGGTTCATAATCCTAAAAAACCGGAAGCAGTCTGCAACGCTTTGACACAAGAGAGGCTTAGCAACAGCAGCCCTAAACATCTGTACGGAGAACCAACAAATCGAATGCCCAGACTGTAACATTCAGTGGTCTATGCTAACACAGCTCCAACACCTATATTCAGGAAGGACTGCTCTGCTAAGTAGTATGTCAACCAAACCAGATTGCAAGGCAAGGACAGGCAATACTTTAAATTTTACTATCTTAAAACCAAAGCTACCTTTTTGGTCTACAGGACAGACAGCACTATTACGAGTTAATAGACAAGGAGCAGGTCTTGGAGTTGCACTAATTGCCAAAAATGCTAGAAGGACTCAAATGTGCCCAGCTCTGCAATTCAGGGTCCATAAGTCATTCGATAAGCATTTTGATCAGTCAGAGCCTGAACTTCCCCCATCAACCGAAAATTATTTGCTCAACTAGCTAAAAACATAGCTGGCAGCTTAGCAATTTCCTTATGCTATATATGTGGAGGAACTAATATGGGGGACCAGGGGCCATGGGAGACCAAATAATTAATGCCACAAGATAACTTCACTTCGCCTAACCCTCCCAGTGAACCAACAGCCTCAGACAGTGTTTGGTTGTTAAAAACCTCCATAATCGGAAAGTACTATATCACCTGATGGGGAAAGGCTTTCACAGAGGCAGTAGGAGAAACAACATCACTACCCGGGTAAGGAATGCCATAGTTAAAACTCTACTGTACCATACCTGCTATAAATATGCAGGAACCAAGTTAGAAACCTGTACATACAACCAGACCACCTATTCAGTCTGTGACCCAGGAAATAATCAGCTATATGTATGTTATGACCCGAAGCTCTTACCCTATGAATTCTGGTTTGAGGTACACATTAAATCAGGGCAAGAGTATTATGATGAGACTAAAAACAAAACTCTATGGAGAAACGCCCAGAATGACTCCTACTTACCAGATCCAAACCCTTTCTCTCAATTCTCTACTCTAAGCCACTCTTGGCATCAGCTAGAGGCTCCAAATGTTTGGAAAGCACCCTTTGGCTTATATTGGATCTGTGGAGCACGGACATATCGGGAACTGCTGGCTAAATGGACAGGGACATGTGTGTTAGGAACAATTGAGCCATCCTTCTTTCTAATTCCTCTAAAGGAGGGAGAACTCTTAGGATATCCAGTTTATAATAAAAATGAAAGAAGAGCTACAAAAAGCATAATCACAAAAATAGACACAAATGTCCAAAAGGATGTGGACACAGGAGACTGGAAAGATAATAAATGGCCTCCTAAAAGAATCATTAAATAATATAGACCAGTTACCCGGGCGCAAGACGGGTCATGGGTGTACCATATCCCCATCTATATGCTCAGCCGCATCATAAGGTTTCACACAGTCCTTGAAATCATAACCGCTGGGTGCGGTGGCTCATGCCTGTAATCCCAGCACTTTGGGAGGCTGAGGTGCGTGAATCACAAGGTCAGGAGATTGAGACAATCTTGGCTAACATGGTGATACTCCGTCTCTACTAAAAATACAAAAAAAA
>NW_012101987.1:2665803-2692460 GCF_000951045.1 Mandrillus leucophaeus | reverse complement strand
TCCTTTAGATGTTAATCCAACTGGGCTGGTGCACCTAAATAATTAATAAGTATCTTCCTGAACCCCATCGGTCTCTCTGATTCCTTAAAAATCCTGCTACAAAATGAAAGATATTACAACCAACATCACAGAACTACAAAAGATCATTCAAGGCTATTGTGAACACCTTCACATGCAAAAACTAGAAAACCTAGAGGAGGTGGATAAATTCCTGAAACAATACAACCCTCTAGCTAAAATCAGGAAGAATTGTTAACCCCGAACAGACCAATAACAAGCAGCGAGATTGAAATGGTAATAAAAAAAGTACAGGCCGGGCGCGGTGGCTCACGCCTGTAATCCTAGCACTTTGGGAGGCTGAGGCAGGCGGATCTCGAGGTCAGGAGATTGAGACCATCCTGGCTAACACGGTGAAACCCCGTCTCCACTAAAAGTACAAAAAATTAGCCAGGCGTGGTGGCAGGCACCTGTACTCCCAGCTACTCCAGAGGCTGAGGCAGGAGAATGGCATGAACCTGGGAGGCAGAGCTTGCAGTGAGCTAAGATCATGCCACTACACTCCAGCCTGGGCGACAGAGCAAGACTCCATCTCAAAAAACAACAACAAAAATGAACAACAACAACAACAAAATTGCAACAAATCCAGGACCAGACAGATTCACAACTGAATTCAACCAGAATTTTAAAAAAAATTGGTACTGACACCAAGAAATATTGACACTATTTTAAAAGATGGAGAAACAAGAAATCCTGCACAAATTATTCTATGAAGCCAGTATAACTTTAATACAAAAACCAGGAAAAAACATAACAAAAAAAACAGCTACAGATTAATATCCCTGATTAACATAGATGCAAAAATTCGAAACCAAATACAAGCTAACTGAATCCAAAAGTATATTAAAAAGAAAATCCACCACATCAAGTGGGTTTTACACAGGAAATCCAGAAATAATTTAACATACACAAATCAATAAATGTGATACACCACATAAAAGTAATTAAAATTAAAACGTTGGTGTTTAAAGACTGTAAATGCATATTTACAAATTTATCTGATACGGCCTTGGAGGAGAAGTTCCAGTTTAAAAAAATGACAGTTTGTGTTTAATAAATAAAGGCATGAGAGGAAGTAAGTAGCAAGTTGAATGACAGGTATTTGAGATGAAAATCTTCAAAATCCAGGTTACAGGTGTACTGTTTGGATTTAGTGTAGTCTTGAGTCTAGTGTCCACAAAGAATTATTCAAATGAAATTTAGAAGAATTATAAGTATGACATTGAATTAAATCCCTTAGATATTTTGATAGTAAAATTAATAGCCATGAAGCCCTCAACTTCTTATTTGAAATTAAGTTTCTTATTTGAAATTAAATTTCTTATTTGAAAAGTTGACATTTATGAGCTCTGAAGATTGCTAAATTAAATAATTTATAGCTCCAAAAACAAAAATATACTTGTATATGTCATGGAGAGAAAAAATGCAAAATTTATAATGGAGTTACATTAACCTTGTTGTTTTCTTTCACTAATTTCTTATATGGTATAAATTAAAGTTCAGACATTTATGGGGAGAAAAGGCCCTCCCACCACCACCCTGCCACCTGCTAGCTCTGATGGAGTTGGAAAAGTTAGTCTGTGGTGCCAAGATAGTAATGAGTCCTCAGACGTTGTATACTGTAAATTATGGTATAATGCCAAATGCAGCAAAATATTCCAGCTATAAGTTACAAGTTTGGTCACTTTGAAGCTTGACATTTTAGTTTGCTATTACGTTAAAAACATCTACATAGGTGTTAGTTTCTCAGGAGTATATCGTTAGTGTTGACTTTTCCTGTAAAACAAAATGTTATCCTTCTTGGCCTGCCTTGCATTGTATAATAGACTTCTTTGTTGTCTCTCATGCTCCTTGGGTTACTTAATGGTTTATGTAGCCATAGAAAGCTATCGGTAACAGTTTCATGCTTATACCAAAGAATTAAATCTGATCCTTAATATCTGATATCTTTCTGGTACTTTACTGATAAGGGATTATTGGAAGTCAGTCACAGAACTTGAAAATAAATTCTAGGTCTTCTTAGCTATTTGATCCTTTTCATATAGGCCAAGAACTCATTCCAAAACATTTTTGCAAGTATGAGTGCCTACATTTGGTCTAGAAATAGTACATTTTAGTCTGATTTAGAATTACTGGTAGTTTATTTTAAAGCAAGGAAAAGCAGTTGGGCACAAGTTTGCTGTTTTTAGAACGGTTTGTGAAAATATGGTATAAAGGTGTTTTCCTTTTCATGTTCTTAACTGTTATTGTATAGAGCTGACAATGCCATTTTTTTGGAAACCCTTAAAAATTGCCCCAAATATTGACATTGAGTGTATCAAATAACAAATTGTCTTTGATATGTTAAACTTTTTTTGCTCTTCATGCATCTGTCATTTAATTTTACATGTAATATTTTGCCTTTGGTACAACTAAATTAAAACTCTTGAGTGCTCACATGTTGTATATAAACAAAATAATATGCTTTGTTGAAGGAAAATTATCTTCATTGGAACGTGGTTGTAAACATCCTTGTTTAGTTCTTAAAAGTTTTTTTTTTAAATGGGATGCAACTTAAAATTTTCTTTGCATCAATGTATATGCAAAACATTGGTGCAGTGCATCACAAAATGAAAGTTTGTATTTAATGGGGAGGTACTCTACACTGTACTTTTTGGTGTTTTTTTGGAAAAGTTACATTTAGATCTATTCTGAAGCTGTTCAGTTTTAACAAATAAAATGTTACAGGTTTCACATAAAAAAGAAAATAAAAAATTACATAATCAAACATAATCATCTCAATAAATGCAGAGAAAGCATTTGACAAAATTCAGCATCGCTTTATGAATAAAACCCTCAGCAAAATCGGCATACAAGGGACATACCTCAATGTTAAAAAGCCATCAGATGTTCACTCTCACAACTTCTATTCAACATCATACTGGAGGTCTTAGCCAAAGTAACCTGACAAGAGAAAAAAAATGAAGGGTCCAAATTGGTAAGTAGGAAGTCAAACGGTTGCTGTTTGCTGATAATATGATGGTATACCTAGAAAACTTTAAAGACTCCTCTGAAAAACTTTTAGAACTGATAAATGAATTCAGCAAAGTATCAGGATACAAAATTAATGTACACAACTCAGTGGCAATCTACAAATTCCATGCAATTTCCATGAAAATACCACTATTATTCTTCACAGAAGTAGAAAAAACAATGGAATCAAAAAAGAGCTCACGTAGTCAAAGCAACACTAAGCAAAAGGAATGGGTCTGGAGGCTTTGCGTTACCTGATTTCAAGCCATACTATATGTTATAAGGCCATGGTCCCCAAAACAGCATGATACTGGTATAAAAACAGGCACATAGACCAATAGAACAGAAAAGAGAACCCAGAAATAAATGCAAATAACCTGCTCCTGAATTTTTTTTGAGACAGTTTCTCACTCTATTGCCCAGGCTGGAGTGCAGTGGCATGATCTTGGCTCACTGCAACAACCACCTCCCAGGTTTAAGCAATTCAACCTCCTGAGTAGGTAGAATTACAGGCACAAGCCACTATGCCTGGCTAATTTTTCTATCTTTAGTAGAGACAGGATTTCACTATTTTGGCCAGGCTAGATTTGAACTCCTGACCTCAAGTGATCCATTCAACTCAGCCTCCCAAAGTGCTGGGATTAAAGGAGTGAGCCACAATGCCCAGCCTCCTGAATGAGTTTTGAATCAACAATGAAATTAAGATGGAAATTTAAAAACTCTTTGAATTGAATGACAATAGTGACACAACTTACGAATTTCTCTGGGATACAGCAAAAGTGGTGTTAAGAGAAAAGTTCATAGCAGTAAATGCCTACATCAAAAAGCATTTGTGCTTTAAAAATATTAAATATTTTAGCACAAAAATATTTAGCACATTTTAGCACAAATAAACTATGGAAGGTCACACCTCAAAAAACTAGCAAAACAAAAACAAACCATATCCAAATGCAGCAACACAGAAAAAAATAACAAAGATCAGAAAAGAACTCACTGAAATTGAGCAAAAAAATACAAGGAGATAAAATGAAACAAAAAGCTGGTTGTTTGCAAAGATGAACAAAATTGATAGGCCAATAGCAAGATTAACCAAGAAAAGCAGAGAGAAGATCTAAATAAGCTCAATTAGAAATAAAACAAGATATTACAGGCAATACCGCAGAAATACAAAGATTATTGAAGGCTACCATGAATATCTTTTCATGCACAAACTAGAAAACCTAGAGG
Organism: Mandrillus leucophaeus; assembly: GCF_000951045.1. NCBI lineage: Eukaryota > Metazoa > Chordata > Mammalia > Primates > Cercopithecidae > Mandrillus > Mandrillus leucophaeus. The sequence goes on along the minus strand of NW_012101987.1, from coordinate 2,688,164 downwards.
AGATGCATAAATTCCTGGAAATACACAATCCTTTTAGATTAAACCAGTAAGAAAGAGAAACTCTGAACAGATCAATAAGAGGTAACGAGATTGAAACAAAAAATTGCCAAAAAAAAAAAAAAAAAAGTCCAGGAGCACAGGTATTCACAGATATTTTTATCATCAGACATTCAAAGAATTGGTACCAATCTTATGAAAATATTCCAAAAGATAAACAGAGAATCTTCTCTAAATCATTCCATCAAGCCAATGTCATCAAAGTACCAAAACAAGAAAAAGGCATGACAAAAAAAAAAGAAAAACAAAACAAAACAAAATATTTCTGATGACTGTAGATGATGAAAAAATTATCAGCAAAATCCTAGCTAACCAAATACAACAGTATATCAAAAACGTAATACATCATGATCAACTCTATTTCATACCAGAAATGCAGGGATGGTTTAATATATGCGAGTCAATAAATGTGATATACCACATAAACAGATTTAAAAACAAAAATTTCATTTTTATTTCAATAGACTCAGAAAAAGCATCTGACAATATCCAGCATCACTCAGCATTAAAATCCTTAGCAAAATCGATACAGAGGGGACATAGCTTAAGGTAATAAAAGTCATCTATGACAAATCCACAGCCCACATTATGCTGAATGGGAAAAAGTTGGAAACATTACCCCTGAAATAGGGAACAAGACAAGGATGTCCACTTTCACCACTTCTGTTTGACATAGTAATGGAAGTCTTAGCCAGAGCATTCAAACAAGAGAAAGAAATAAAGGGCATCCAAATTGGAAAAGAGGAAGTCAGACTGTGACTGTTCATTGATGATATGATTGTATACCTACAAAACACTAAAGACTCATCCAAAAAGCTCCTAGATCTGATAAATGAATTCAGTAAAGTTTCAGGATACAAAATCAATGTACACAATTCAGTAGCACTGCTATACACAAACAGCAACCCAAACTAGGAATCAAATCAAGAACACAACCCCTCTTACAACAGCTGCAAAAAAAAATAAGAAGAAGAAGAAAGAAGAAGAAGAAGAAGGAGGAGGAGGAGGAGGAGGAGGAGGAGGAAGAAGAAGAAGAAGAGGAAGAAGAAGAAGGAGAAGAAATACATTTAAGGAGACAAAAGATTTCTACAAGGTAAATAATAAAACACTACTGAAATAAATTATAGATGACACAAACAAATGGCAACAGATTTCATGTTCATGGATAGGTAGAGTGACTATATGAACATGACCACAATGCCAAAAACAATCTACAAATTCCATACTATTCCCATAAAAATAGCATCATCATTCTTCATGGAACTAAAAAGCGGAGACAACTGTAAAATTCATATGGGACCAAAAAAGCCCACATAGCCAAAGCAAGACTAAGCAATAAGAACAAATCTGAAGGCATTGCATTACCAACTTAAACTATACAACAAGGTGATAGTTAACAAAACAGTATAGTACTGGTATAAAATAGGCATATAGACCAATGAAACAGAATAGCAAACCCAGAAATGAACCCAAATACTTACAGTCAACTAATTTTTAACAATGTTAACAAGAACATAAAGTATAAAAAGGACACCTGAGGCCAGGTGTGGTGGCTCACGCCTGTAATCCCAGCACTTTGGGAGGCTGACACAGGTGGATCACCTGAGGTCAGGAGTTCGAGACCAACCTGGTCAACATGGCAAAACCCTGTCTCTACTGAAAATACAAAAAATTAGTCAGGCATGGTGGCGAGCGCCCGTCCCAGCTGCTTGAGAGGCTGAGGCATGATAATTGCTTGAACCCCGGAGTTGGAGGTTGCAGTGAATCGAGAGTGCCCAAAGGATTATAAATCATTCTACTATAAAGACACATGCACACATATGCTTATTGCAGCACTGTTAACAATAGCAAAGACTTGGAACCAACCCAAATACCCATCAATGATAGACTGGATAAAGTAAATGTGACACATATACACCATGGAATACTATGCAGCTGTAAAAAGGGATGAGTTCATGTCCTTTGCAGGGACATGGATGACTGGAAACCATCATTCTCAGCAAACTATCACAAGAACACAAAACCAACCACTGCATGTTCTCACTCATAAGTGTGAGTTGAACAATAAGAACACATGGACACAGGGAGGGGAACATCACACACCAAGGCCTGTCAGGGGGTGAGGGGCTAGGGGAGGGGTAGCATTAGGAGAAATACCTAATGTAAATGATGGGTTGATGGGTGCAAGAAACCACCATGGCACGTGTTTAGCTATGTAACAAACCTGCACATTCCTGTACATGTACCCCAGAACTTACAAAGTATTGAACAAAATTAATATCCATGTAGGGTTTTTTCTACCCTGATGTACTTGATTCAATCTATTCAAGATATTGAATATATATCACTGAAGATACATAATATGAATAAGCTACTTGAAATCATAGAAATGGTGTTTGCTGGAATTATCACATTAAAGAAAAATGTCAAGGTTTTTTTTGATAGAGCTTTAGGAAGCAATTTCAAAATTCCTGGTAAAATAAAAGTTGCACCTACTCTTGAATTCAGCAATTCCTCTTCTAGATACATTCTCTGCAGGAACCCCTACCACATGCAGGTGGAGACACGAGCTATTCATTTTAGTGTTGTTTATGACAGAAGAAAACAAAAAGCCTAAATGTGCCTCAACAGGCAAATGAATGAATGAACTGTAATAAATTTTTACTAAATGAACTTAAGCCTACAAGTATCAACATGGATAAATCCCCAAAAATTCATGTTGAGGGGGAAAGTTACACAACCATATTAGAGTATCATACCACTTATAGCATATTTTAAAACATTACAATAACCTGAATATTATCTGTCCATCATATATATGCAGCAATGTTATTAAAACAGTAAATAATAAACATCTCAAAAAAATTAGGTGGATGCAGTGACACACAACCGTAATCCCAGCTACTCAAGAAACTGAAGCAGGAGAATGGCTTGAATCCCGGAAGTGGAAGTTGCACAGAGCCGAGATCACACAAAGGGAGACTCTGTAGGGGAAAAAAAAAACACTTTTAATATTCTAATTAATATATAGAATTGAAACAACTATATACAAGAGAAACAATTCTGTATGTAAAATGTATAAGAAAAGTAGGATATGTTTTTGGTAAGAAAAGTTACTAGCAGACGTGAGAATATGGGTCTTGTTTAAGGAAAAGTGATTTTGCCTGGTCTAGAGGTTTTTAAGGACTATTTTAACTTGAGGGGATAGAAATAATAGGTAAATCTGAATGGATATACAAACTTGGAAAAGACAATAAAAAATTGTAAGATGTTATAAATGTGTACGGAAATCTTACCTTGCAGTCAAAACTGTTTGACATTGAATAGATTTGTGTATACGATTTTCTTAAAATTAGCTGTAATATTAAAAATACACTAATACAAAACTAAAAATTTTGATTAAATCAAGTTTTTCTTAAAGTATTGATTTGCTCTCAATGAGATTTCAAGAAATATTAACTTTTAATTTTGAAATCTGCTTTTTAAAAAATTCTCAGATTTATGTCTCAGAATTTCAACTTTTCCTGTATCTTGATACGTGTATGATTTGAAGATCACATCATTGACTTCTCTTCCTTTTTCCCTTGAAAAGACATATCTTTTTGCTGGGCTGCAATGATACCTGTTTCCTTCAACTTTGAAGTTCATTCAACTTTTTCTTCAGCTCCTGTAACATTTTCCCCCTAGTTCTAATTCTCCTGTTATGGCATAACACTATAATGTTTATCTTAAAAGCAGTATTTTCCTCAAATGTAACATGATTTTGTACTTGTGACTTTTTGATATGAATTGTTTCATGTAGCCAGGGAACTTCCCACTTTGTCATTAGGAGTCATGTGTCTCCCTGCTCAAGGTACTAGTTTTCTTGTTCACCTTTTTCTATAATGCAACATTCTCACAAGACCCTGGACACATTCTTCCTGTGTGTAATCAAATGCAAGTACCCTTTTTATCAGGTTTGACTTCCAAGTTATCTAAATGAACATTCTATAAAAAGAAGCAACCACACTACAGGAGGTTTTTCTTTACCTTTTTGATGACTGGCCTAAAAGTAAAGATTTTACATTTATCAAGATAATCCTGTGTTGTCTTTATTGGTTTTTCTGGTTGCTTGGGAAAACTGAGCAGTAACAGTGTTAAGGTTTTTATATTGGTGGAACTTTCTGTATTGCTTTTGGGGTCTTTTGGTTATCACTCTAGCTAAATGAATAACTATGCTTTTGGGGTCTTTTGGTTATCACTCTAGCTAAATGAATAACTATTATTTTAAAATGACCTGTAATTCTGTTTTGATTAAGTGTTTTGGACCTTTGACATCTTCAGTAAGACATTTGGAAAACTGTAAGTAGGCATTATCAAATCATAAATAACATTGATCTTCTTTTGGTTACATATATGGATATGTTATCGATATAAAATTTCCAAAAATTATAAAGATTTATAAAAATCTAATGTGATATTGGTCACACTTTGTGTTAAATCTTTTCTAATGTTATATCTGTATAGATATATTATTAGTCTAAGTATCCCAAGGATTTCATACAATTTACAAAATTCTGCTGGTCCTAATATGATGCTGTTAGTCATAATTCTATATGCTTCATATAATTAAAAAATTAAATTTCTCGCCAATTGAATTCTTTCATCAGATTTTAATCATGGCTATTCCAAGTTTTTGTCATCCAAGTTACTCTTTTGAATTCTTTTCTAAAAACAATTGCAATCATCTATAATTAAAATTACTTTTCATGAAAAGGATTTTGACAAATACTCTTAAATACAACTCTGATAACTTCAGAGATTATACCATTGGACTAAAAAAAACTTTCCGGGACTCTATGGTAAAAAGCTGCATGAGGATTGCTGACCCGATATTCAGCAGAAAAGAGGAAGCAGTAAAAGAAATGAGCTTTTCATGTGAAGCTTATTTTGCACACAAATTTATCATACTATGATTTGTCTTTGGTAAAAATGGGGAATCCGAGACAGAGAAATTACACTTCGAAAGAAAACTATAACACACATGTCTCTGCTACCATTAAACCAAATATGTAACTTTCAGAATGTGCCAGGAACTTTATGTGCACCTCCTGCATATACGTTTGTTTGTCAATATATCAACCACCCGTGGGCTTGGGAATGTGTTGACAGCTGGCACATGAGAGATACTTGTCTATTAGGTTATCTGGTTACTCCCGTTTCTATCTGTATTTCCAGTGTCACTCAGCACTGAACCAGTTTCTTAGAATTGTTTTCCAGGACTAGACAAACCCTACCTGAAAACCAAGAAGACAGACTTTGGCCTGTGTTTGGCAGATATCTATCACCATGGTGGGGAGTGGTCCCTTATGAATATAGGGTTAGAAATCTGTCAGTCACTCTAGATAACTTAGCGAATGAGGCAACTGAAGCCTTAGCTACCCAACACAAATTTTAGACTTTTAAGGCAGGGTAGTTCAGGATAACAGAATATCCTTAGACCACATATTGGTGGAGCAGAGAGGAGTTTGATGTTATTATAGCTAACACAGCATGTTGTGTTTACATCAATACATCTTCTGAAGTTAAAAGACATTTAGAAATAATAAGACAAACTTATTGGCTACCACAAATTCTTAGAGAAGAAGGAGGTACCAGGTGGTTCTCAGATTTATTTTCCCTGACCCCACACAGAATTTGATCTATGCTCCAGGGCATAGTCAAATTGGAACTTTATCTACTGTTAATATTCATTGTTGTATATCTGGTCATCTGGTAATGCTGCTTCCAATGCTATGTCAACACTGTTTTTCAAAAGCAATGCACTAGTGATGCAAAATGTCAGTGTTGAACCAGACATTAGAGAATATCTTCAAATTAATATGAAACAATTTGATTCCTCACATTGAGACCTGCACCCCTAGTCAGAAGGAAGAAGCTAGAGTGGACATTTTCCCTAATTCCTCATGATGGAAAAATGCACGTAGGACAAGGGGGATTAAATTTATTGCCCAAGGAATTTAAAAAAAAAACAAAACTAATGATGTTACAGCCTAAATTTCCATGGCATGTTTTATACTACCTTCCCCTAATTTGCACACGCAACATGAGTCAGCATATAGAGGTAACTGCTCATGCCCAAGGACCTTCCAGACTTCCCCTCTCCCTCCACCAATAACCTACTCATCTCAGAAGACACCCTCTGTACCTTTTCTAATACAAACGCTGCCTTGAAGCCAGCGTGGGGAGGCAGACTTGAGCTTGACACCTGACTCCTTAGGAGTGAACTTGCAGTCTAAAGCTTTTCTTTTCTCAAAAACCCAGTGTCACAGCATTGGCTTCTAGCGTATCAGACAGCGAGCCTCTTTTGCTTCATAACATGATTTATCTAACTTCTATGAAGTTGGAGAACTGGACAAACTGACGTATGTTAATAAAAATCAAAACAGGCTGCATGAGGTGGGATGGGTGAATATTAGCTGAAAAGTTACAAGGGAGTATTTTAAGTGTTAATGAACATGATCTATATATTGATAGGACTTGTCAGATACTTTAAGTGATATAAAGTTTTAAAAATCTGTAAAGCTGCCAGGTGCAGTGGCTCATGCCTGTAATTCCAGCATTTTGGGAGGCCGAGGCAGGTGGATCATGAGTTCAGGAGATCGAGACCATCCTGGCTAACACCTGTCTCTATTAAAACCTGTGAAACCTGTCTCTACTAAAAATACGCTGTCTCTACTAAAAATACAAAAAATTAGCCAGGCACGGCGGTGGGTGCCTGTAGTCCCAGCTACTCGGGAGGCTGAGGCAGAAGAATGGTGTGAACCTGGGAGGCGGAGCTTGCAGTGAGTCGAGATCGTGCCACTGCACTCCAGCCTGGGGGACAGAGCAAGACTCCATCTCAAAAAAAAAAAAAATCTGTAAAGCCATTCACTTTACGCCTGCAGATTTTACTACATTTTAATTTTATAATAATATAAAATAACAAAAAAGAGGTAAAGAATAATCATTAAACAGTAATAGAGATAAGCATCTTTTACTTACAAATATCCCCCTGTCACTAAGCATATAACTGACCAACCTAAGATGTCAGTTGCTGGTTGAGTTCCAAGCAGAATGTTAGGGCATTCTCTGGGGTTTGTTATGGCTTCAGAATCCATGGTTACTGGGCAGAGCCCTGTGGTGGCTGCAGTGCCATGGAGCGGCTGCCATCCTCTGAGGGGTTGGGCCCTGGGCTGATCCTTGGGAAGCTGGGCAAAATGGTGGTGGAGCTGCTGTTCCCTGACCTGAGTCCACGCCTCACCTTCTGCCATCTCCAGGAAAAGACACCGGTGTGTCCGTCTCTCATCAGCTTATTGGTGGGTCTGTTCCTTAGGAGTTAACTTTATGGAAAGCATAAAAAGTAGCTTGTGGAAACACTGGATTCTCAGATATAGAAGGAATGCCAATTCAGTGACAAGTTTAGTACTGCCAAAGAGGAGTACACAGAGGTCAAGTCATCTTTACAGAATGTCAGGGTAGACAAAGTCTTTTTAGATACACCCAGCCTTATAGATGCTTACAAAATATTAAGAATACCAAGTCAATGCTATTGGGCGGTGAGAGTGGTGAGTGTGAGGATTAGGCAGTGGTCAGAGTGACCTAACTCTGTGAAAAAATGGCCAGAGAGGATGTGGGAAGGGGTGAAGGCCACCATGGGTCTGATGATGCATGGAGCCATTGCTATAATAGAGTCTAATTTTAATATAAAAGGTCAGAGGCTGCCATGTGAGAAATAGGGCAAAGTAGGGAGACTGGGTGGGAGAATGTGACAGTGATTGAGGCTGAGGATGGCGATGACTGGACCCGGGGAAGCAGTGGAGGTGGAGATGGAGAGATGGGGTTGGGCTCAGGATCTGTGCTGCAGGCAGAGGCCATGGGACTTGCTGATGCCTTTGGGTGCAGAGAAGAGGGGAATCAGGATGAGGACAAGGTGTCCTGTGTGAGCATCTGAGTGACGGGGTGTCCTTCACTGCAACAGAGAGAGATGGCAGAGGAGTGCATCTGGATGATAGTTGTTTGGGAGAAGAGTGAAAACTTTTGACACCAGAGTAGAAATACAAAGTGCTCCAAGAAATATAATGTAAAAGATTCAGAGGAACTATCATGGGGACAGCTATCAATGTGATGGGTCATGACAGAGTGAAGTTACTACAGCAGAGAAGACATTCAAGATCACCAATATAAGGCCAGGCGCGGTGGCTCAAGCCTGTAATCCCAGCACTTTGGGAGGCCGAGACGGGCGGATCACGAGGTCAGGAGATCGAGACCATCCTGGCTAACACAGTGAAACCCCATCTCTACTAAAAAATACAAAAAAAAAAAACTAGCCGGGCGAGTTGGCGGGCGCCTGTAGTCCCAGCTACTCGGGAGGCTGAGGCAGGAGAATGGCGTGGACCCGGGAGGCGGAGCTTGCAGTGAGCTGAGATCGCACCACTGCACTCCAGCCTGGGCGACAGAGCAAGACTCCGTCTCAAAAAAAAAAAAAAAAAAAGATCACCAATATATTCCACAGGATAAATCCAATGGTCCTGTTGTTGGCCAGAGCCCTTAGGTTTTCCAGTATCAACAATACCATAGAGTCTCAAGAGTGACCTACCCAAGTCTGTTCCTGCAAGCTGGGGCTTGAGTTTTGCAGAATCTCCATAGCTCAGCCTCCACCACATACATGTGTATCCATGTCCACATGCCATATACATGTGCATATTGATGAAGATGAAGATTCTCTCTTTGACCAGGCTCTAGAGAGGCATTCCTGAGTTCTTTTCTAAACTTAGGGCTCAACCTTGGCCCAGGAAATGTAGACTCATCACCAATTATTGAGTCCACCTCTTCCCTTGTATTTAATGGCTTAAACAGACATTCACGTAGTTCTATCACCTCAAGGCTGTAGTTTTGTACCTATTAACAAACCTGTCTCCTTTCCCCTGTGCCCTCCCCTCCCTATCCTCTCACAACCACTATTCTATATTTCCAAGAGAACAAGTTTATCAATTGCATGCATGAGTGGGATCAAGTGGTACTTGTCTTTTTCTGCCTGGCTTATTTCACGTAACATAACATACATAGGAGTGTGGATATCTCTTGGACATACTGATCTTATTTCTTTTGGCTAATATACCCAGTGCTGGGATTGCTGGATCATATGACACTTATTTTTAAATTTTTTTGAGAAACTATTATATTATTTTCTATAACTGTTTATAAGTGCTCCCTTTTCTCCATATGCTTACGAATACTTGCTGTCTTTTTATTTTTTGAGGGGAGACATTCTGACTGAAGTGACACATTACCATGGAGCTGTTGTTTTGATATGCATTGTCTTTGTTTTTTCCTTAAATAGGAATCTTTTTATTATTTTTTACTGATTTTATAAGTAACACATTCTCATAGTAAGAAATTTAAACAATTTAGAGATGAGTATTGAATTTAAACAATTCAAAACTCCCATAAACATGTTCCTCAAAAAAATCACTGTTGAAAATTTGATGCATATTTTTTGATTTTTTATTGTATTTTTAGTTCCAGAATACATGTGCAGGATGTGCAGGTTTGCTACGTAGGTAAATGTGTGCCTTGGTGGTTTGCTGCACAGACTATCCCATCATCTAAATATTAAGCCCAGCATCCATTAGCTATTCTTCCTGATTCTCTCCCTCCTCCAATTCCCCTACCCTCTGACATGCCCAAGTTTGTGTTATTGCCCTTTCATGTGTCTGCATGTTCTCATAATTCGGTTCCCACTGATAAGTGAAAATATGCAGTATTGGGTTTTCTGTTCCTGGATTAGTTTGCTGAGAATAATGGCCTCCAGCTCCATCCATGTCCCTGCAAAGGACATGATCTCATTTCTTCTTATGGTTGCATAGTATTCCACAGTGTATATCTACCACATTTTCCTTATCCGGTCTCTCATTGATGAGCATTTGGGTTGATTCCATGTCTTTGCTATTGTGAGTTGCACTACAATGAACATACTTGTACATGTATATTTGTAACAGAATGATTTATATATTTTTGGGTGTATACCTAGTAATGGGATTGCTAGGTCAAATGGTATTTCTGTTTCTAGATCTTTGAGAAATTACCACACTGTCTTCCACAATGGCTGAACTAATTTATATTCCCACCAACAGTGTAAAAATGTTTCTATTTCTCCACAGCCTCTCCAGCATCTGTTGTTTCTTGATTTTTTAATAATCGCCATTCTGACTGGTGTGAGATGGTATTTCATTGTGGTTTTGATTTGTATTTCTCTAATAATCAGTCATGTTGAGCTTTTTTCATGTTTATTGGCTTGAGGTACATTTTCCTGATGATTAGTGATATTGAGCATTTTCTCATATATCTGTTAGTCATTTGCATGTCTTCTTTTGAGAAATGTCTATCCAAGTCTTTGGCTTCTTTGGAAATCAAGGTTTTGGGGCTTGTTGTTGTTTGTGAGTTGTTTGAGCTCCTTATGTATTTTGGGTATTAGCTCTATGTCAGCATTATCATTTGCAAATATACTTTCTCACTCTGTGGGTTGTCTTTTTGCTCTGTTACCTATTTCCCTTGACATGCAGAAGCTTCTCAGTTGCATGTAATGGCATTTGTCTATATTTGCTTTGGTAGTCTATGCTTTTGAAGTTTTATTCAAAAAGTCCTTGCCTAGACAAATGCCATGGATATTTTTTCCTATGTTTTCTTCTAGTAGTTTCATAGCTTCACATTCCAACACTTAAGACTTTAATTCATTTTGAGTAATTGTTGCATGTGGTGAGAGGCAAGGGTGTAGTTTCATTTTTCTGCATGTTGATATCCAGTTTTCCAAGCACCAATTATTAAAGAAGTTGTCCTTTTCTTATTGTGTGTGCATGGCACTTTTGTTCAAAAGTCAGTTTGCTGTAGATGTGTGGATTTATTTGTGGGCTCTCTATTCTGTTCCATTGGCCTATGCATCTACCATGTTGTTTTAGTCCTTAAAGTTTTGCAGTATGTTTTGAAGTCAGTTAGTGTGATGCCATCAGCTATTTTTTTTTTTCCATGATTGTTTGGCTATGTGTGGTCATTTGTGGTTCTATACAAATTTTGGATTTTTTTTTTCTATTTCTATGGAGAATGTCATTGCCATTTTGATAAGGATGACATTGAATCTGTAGTTTGCCTTGAGTAGTATGAACATTTTAGCAATATTAGTTTTTCTAATGCGTGAATATGAGGTTTCTTTCTATTTGTGTGTGTTTATTTCTATAATCAGTATTTTGCAGTTTTGATTATAGAAATATTTCACTTTGGTTAAATTTATTTCTAGGTGTTTTACTCTTTTGGAGCTGTTGTAAATGATGTTATTTTGTTTTTTCAGAAAATTTGCTATTGGTGTGTAGAAACACTTTTTTATCAGGTAATTTTACTGAATTTCTAGAACACACAAGAGTTTACGCTTTATAAATAACTCTAAGAGAAATACATGAAAGAAAGACTTCCAAAACATCTCATTACCTTGTTGACATTAACGTTCTCACAATGAGGAGATCCCCAAATATTGGGAACCAGCCCCCAATATTTCAATGTAGGTTCTTTTCTATTTTCCCTAAGCGTCTGCCAGTCTGAGAAATAAAGAGAAAGAATACAAAAGAAATAAATTTTACAGTTGGGTCTCCATGGATCATACCACATGTTGGCAGGTTCAGTGATGCCCACCTGAGCTGCAAAACCAGCAAGTTTTTATTAGCGATTTTCAAAGGGGAGGGAGTGTACAAATAGGGTGTGAGTCTCAGAGACCACGTGCTTCAAAGGCAATAAAATATCACAAGGCAAATGGGAGCAGAGCAAGATCACAAGGCCAGGATGAAATTAGAATTACTAATGAGGTTCCATGTCCCACTGTGCATGCATTGTCATTGATAAACATCTTAACAGGAAACAGGGTTCAAGACCAGAGAACCAGTCTCACTAGAATTCACCAGGCTGGAATTTTCTAGTCCTAGCAAGCTTGGGGGCACTGCAGGAGACCAGGGCATCCCTTATCTTCAACTGCATAAGACAGACACTCCCAGAGCGGCCATTTTAGAGGCTTCCCCCTGGGAATGCATTCTTTTCCCAGGGCTGTTCCTTGCTGAGAAAAAGAATTCAGTGATATTTCTCCTATTCACTTTTGCAAGAAGAGAAATATGACTCTGTTCTGCCCAGCCCTGCAGGCAGTCAGGCCTTATGGTTATCTCCCTTATTCCCTGAAAATCACTGTTATCCTGTTCTTTTAGGATGCCCAGATTTCATATTGTTCAAACACCCATGTTTTACAAACAATTTGTACAAATAATGCAATCATCACAGGGTCCTGAGGCGACATACATCCTCAGCTTACGAAGATGACAGGATTAAGAGATAAGTAAAGACAGGCATAGGAAATTATAAGAATATAAAAATATTGATTGGGGAAGTGATAAATGTCCATGAAATCTTCACAATTTATGTTCAGAGATTGCAGTAAAGACAGGTGTATTATAAAAGTATTAATTTGGGGAACTAATAAATGTCCATGAAATCTTCACAATTTATGTTCTTCTGCCAGCTTCAGCTGGTCCCTCCGTTCGGGGTCCCTGACTTCCCACAACACCCTGGCCCCGAGTCAATGTGGAAAAGCCTTCTTGTAGAGCTCACATCAGAAAAGTCAGGTATATTATTCAAGTATTAATCAAAGGAAAGCAGAAGTGGCTACCTAAGATCATATAATGTAGACTTCAAAGAAAAGAAAATTACCAGAGACTTAAAAGAATATGATATAATGATAAAAGAATCAATCTATCTAGAAGACATAATCTAAAATATTTATGCACCAAACAACACAGCTGCAGAATTAGGAAAGTGAAAAAGTGATAGGACTGAAAAGAGAATTAGATAAATACTATTCAGCAATAAAGAGAAATGTATTTGAGGCACAAAAACAACTTGGAAAAATCTTCAAGAAATTATGCTGAGTGGAAAAAAAAAGTCAATCACAAAACTTTCTATATTTTCCTGGGAAGCTAAATTTATGAAAATAGAGAAGAAATTAGTGGTGGCAAAATATTAGGTCTAAAGTAAGTATGGTAGGCAACAGGGGGAGTGGGTTTGGTTATAAAAGGACAAGAGGAGATATTCTAGTGCTGGAACTGCTTACTATCTGAGTACTATCTACAGGATGGCAGAGAGGGAAACTCTGGACCATTCTTCCTCTGAAACACATACCAATTAGCAAAAATTAGCCCTCAAATTCTATTGCTGAGAATTATAAATTAATTGAAATACTGCTGTACTGTGGGAGAACGAATATAGTTTTTGTGGAGTCCTTTGGGTTTCTTTATATAAGATGATGATGTCTGCAGACAAGAACAATTTTGACCTCTTTTTGTAAATCAATTTGGGTGCTCTGAATTTGTTGATGTGAATATGTTCTTTATCATGTTGAAATATGTTCTATCTATACCTAATTTGGTGTTTAACTAATTTGTTAGCTGTGGTTTTGTTATATATCTTCTTTATTGTGTTGAAATATGCTCTTTCTATACCTAATTTGTTGTTATTATGTTGAAATGTGTTCCCCCATACCAATTTGTTGAGGAAAGTTGATGTGTTAAATTTTATCAAGTATTTTTTCTGCATCTATCGAGATGATCATATGTTTTCATCTTTCATTCTGTTTACACAATATATCTCTTTTATTGGTTAGCATATTGGGAACTATCTTTCCATCTCTTAGATGAATTCCTGGATTTCCTAGCCCTTGCAAAGGTACTTTTGCATATGGATGCTTGCAAACTTGATGTTTCTATGGGAAGATGGTCACTGGACAGTTGTATTTTGCAAGTTGGTTCACCCCTCTCTCTCTTAAAGATTATTTCCAAAGATGCCTTTCTAATTTTTCTAGAACTGATTCTCAAGTCTCTGACATTGAGGGTTTTTAATGTTAAATATTTGTGTTCCAATGGATTTATGTTTTGGAAGATAAATTTCTCTTAGACAAGGGAAAAGAAACAACTGTGGTGTTCATATGGAGGAGATGGGGGAGGACAGCCCTTCCACTGTTCTCAGGTGTCCAGGGCCAGATTTCCTTACCCTGAGCTCAGCTCACCCCACGCACACCTACTGGGAAGTAGACAAAGAGGAAGGAGCAGGGGCTGTTCATCATTTGGAAGTCATGGGGTGTTCTCAGGAGAGCAGAGGACCTTCAGGGAGACTCAGGTCTGTTTGACAAACGAGGAAGCATTCGTGCCACATGAGTGCTGACACAGCAGTTTTCAAGGTGTTTTCTGAGCATGAATTCCCCAAGATGCACAAATGAAACACTGCCCAAACCTCTTGGGAAACTGTGACCTCTCATCCTCTTCACAATAACACAATGGACATTTGCATTTTCTGAAACAATGTGACCTTGGGACTAACTTAGACAGTGCGATTTATTAAAATCCAAGCAACTTGCATTTATATAACATCTGGAAAGCACTGTGTTTATGCATCTCAAATCTTAATTATAGTCCATGTTGCTTGCAACTCAGAAAAGTGGGTGAAGCATGTTTTCTGTCTCTGTCAGACCCCAGCAGCCAGAAATGTATTGCCTCCTCTCTACCTTTCCAGGTGAAAGAAGTGCTGTATTTGCTACATACTCAGTGCCGTGCTCACTTCTGAAATGTACATTCTGCTATCTTTCTCGGTATCAGGTCTCTGAAGGCCTGCCCTAAACTCTTTCTTTCCTATACAGCTAAATTTACCACTCAGTTAATCACTTCCTTTATGAGGTCTTTCTCACTCCACATCCTGCCAACCTAGCCTCCCTCCTCCCCAGCCTGGATTGAGTGCCCTCCTCTATACTTATCTCTACCATTCAACAAATAAAAGTAAAGAGGTGCTTCTTTATCACTTGCTTTGTTCTAGGCACTTAAAAGTGCTCAATAAATACTTGGGAGTGAATCTGCAACTAGTATGTTTGCTCTGTGAACAAGAGTATTTTATTTTACTCATAGTTGCAGCTCTAGCACCATGTAAGCAACTGCCAATAAATACATTTGTTTGACAAATAAGTATATGTATTATGTGCACATAAAACTCCTAATATTCTCATAAATCAAAATACTAGTTAGTTAAATAAATTAATTAGTACATTAATAGACGTGATTGGGATAGGGAAAGGGGCTGTTTGAGTCTAGTCCATACTTGAAGATTTACAAATATGGTGGAAACTAAACAACATACTTCCTTTAAATGCCTACAGTAAAAAAAAAGAAAGACCTCCAGTCAATAACCTAACTTTATACCTGGAGTAATTAGAAAAAGAGTAACTAAACCAAAAGCTAATAGAAGAAAGGACATAATAAAGATTAGAAATAAAATACAGATAGAAATAAAATAATGAAGACTAAAATAAAGGAGAGAACAGAAAAACAATAGACAGAATTTAAAAACCTAATGTTGACTCATTGAAAAAATTGGAAAAATTGACAAATATTTAGCCACACTGGCAACAACAAAAAGGGAGATGACAGAAATAACTAAAGAGAAATAAAAATGCAGATATGATTTACAATCCTAAAAGAAACAAAAAGAATTAAAAGAGAATACTATGAACAATTATAAGTCAACAAATTAGATAACCCTGATGAAACAAACAAATTTCCAGAAACATAAAAATTGTCTACGCTGACTCAGGAAAAACTGGAAAATCTCAAAATATATGTAACAAGTAAGAGAGTGAATCATTCATCAAAAGCTGCCAACAGAAAAAGTCAATGAAGGCAGACCTTCATAGGTGAATTCTACCTAGAATTTAAAGAAGAATTGAAACCAATACTTCTCAAATTCTTCCCAAACATAGAAGAGGAGGGAATATTTTCTATTGTATTCTAATATGCCAGCATTATTATCCTGAGTATATTAGCCAAATAAAGACATGACAAGAAAAAATTACAGAGCAGTATCCCCTAAAGATAGAGATATAAAACTACACATATGGATACACACATACAAACAAAAATACAAGAAAGATGTATGTATCTATTAGTACGTTAAGAGGATTGTACATCATGGCCAAATGGGGCTTATCTTAGAAATTCTAGTCTGGGTCAACATAAGAAAATCAAGTAAAATACCACATTAATAAAGTAAAGGGAAAAAACACAGTATAATCTAAATTGCTACAGAAAAGGTATTTGAAAAAATCCAACTTCCATTTATGATAACGAAGAAAACAAGGAATACAGTTTCTTCAATGTGAAAGGAGCATTAGTGAAGAATCCACAGCTTACATTATAGTCACTCATGAAAGAAAGTTTTCCTCTGAATATCAGGAAGAAGACAAAGATACCCACTTTCACCAGTGCTATTTAACATTGTATTGGACATTCTACTCAAGCAATTAAACAAGAAACAGAAATAAAGACATCCATTGTAAAGGAAGAAGTAAAACTATATATACTTACAGGTGAGATAGTCCTAAAGATAGAATATCATAAAGAATCAACAAGAAAGATACTATAGCTAATAAACATTCAGTAAAGTTTCTGGGTACAAGCTCAACACACAAAAATCATTTGTGTTTCACATTTGCAAAGACAATCTGAAGAGGGAGTTAAGAAAACAATTCTATTTATGGCAGCATCTAAAAGAATAAAATACCTAGAAATAAATTTAACCAAGAAGGTGTAATACTTGTATACTGAAAACTACAAAACATTACTGAAAAGTACTAAAGAAGGCATAAATAAATGAAATAGAATCTCATGCTCATGGTTTGGAAGATTTCAGATTGTTAAGATGACAATACCATTCAAAATAACCTACAGATTAAACACAATTCCTACAAAAACTCATCAACATTTTTGCAGAAATAAAAAACTGATCCTCAAAGTCACGTGGAATTATAAGGGGCCCTGGGTAGCCAAGATAATTTTTAAAAAGAAAAACAGTCAGAGGACTCACAATTTCCAATCTCAAAATTACTAAGTTTCTAATTAGAAAGCTACAGTTATCAAAACAATGTGGTCATAGCATACGTATAGACATATAAACGAATGGAATACAACTGACATCCCTAAAATAAACTACCCATGGCCAACTGGTTTTTGACAAAGTTGTCAAATCCATTCACTGGGAGAAAAAAAAGTCTCCAACAAATGATGCTGGGTCTACTGAATTTCCACATGAAAAAAATGAATTTATAGACTACCTTAAACCACATACAAAAATTAATTCAAAATGGCTGAAATATTGCAGGATTGATAAGGAATCAGAGAGACCAACGAGGTTGAGGAGGATATTTATTATTTAGGTGCACTGACCCAGTCGGATTAACATCCAAAGGACTGAGCCCTGAACAAAGAGTCAAGTTACCTTTTAAGTATTTCGTGGGTGGGGGGAGATTTGTGCTGGGGGAAGCATATTACAGAAGCAAGAAACAAAGACAATTATTTAATTAAGACATGCATTACATCATTTCTTACTTTTCAAGGAAAAACATGTTTTATGACTTGAGTTTATCTGTCTAGTGACCTTGCAGCTACACAGCTAGAGAAACAGGGTCTTCACAATGCCTGGGAAAGGGAGAGATAAGGCTCATCAGTCACAGAAAAATAGGCAGTTAATTTTCAAAGGACTCCAGCTCTTTCTCTTTCTCAGGGGGAATTGGGTTTTCTTACATACAACTGAGTTTCTGCTTACACATTCTTTAATTTTTTTAAATTCTTGTTTCATAATAACCTAAATATAAGAGCTAAAACAGTAAACTGTTTAGAAGAAAACATAAGGTAAACCTTTGATTTGGTGCTGGATTCTCAGATATGACGTGAAATGCATGAGCAACAGAAGAAAAAATAAATTAAAAATACTTCAGTGGTACACCAAAAAGCTAAAAAAAAAAATTACCCCTTGATGCAACAATTCAACTCATATATATATACCCAAAAGAATTGAAAATAGGGAATTGAACATATGATAATATGCTAATGTTCACCAAAGCATTATTCATGATGGCCAAAAGATATACATGAGCAGATGAATGAATAAACAAAATACAGTACACACTACAGTGAAATATTATTCAGTCAGGAAAGAAAAAGTTCTGACACTTCCTACATATAGGTGAAACTTGAAAGCACTATGCTAAGTAAAACAAGGTAGACACAAAAGAGCAAATATTGTCATAATGCTACTGACATGAAATACTTACAAAAGTCATATTCATAGAGAAAAAGTAGATCAGAGGTTACCACAGGCTGGTGAGAGGGGGAAATGAATAGTTATTGTTTAATGGTTTTAGACTTTCTGTTTGGAGTTATGAAAACATATTGGAAATAGAAAGTGAAGATGGTTGCACAACATTGTGAGTGCAATTAATGCCACTGAATTGCACACATAAAAGTGGTTAAAATAGTAAATTTCATGTTATGTGTATTTACCACAATAGAAAAAAAGATATTGTCAAAATGTTTCAGCATAATTTGTTGAATTCCTGCAATTAATTTCTTTTTTTTTTTTTTTTTTTTCATTTTAAACAAGAAGTTTGTTTAAACAACAAGATGCTTGACTTGAAAGGAAAACTATCTAGGATTCTTTTTTGTTTTAGAGTAATTTATCCCTACTTAAAGACAGATTGTCCTACATGTATCAGCTACATACAAAAAAGTTAAAAAATTGTCCTTGGCTTTACAATGATAAATGAAAAACATTAAAATTCCTCAATTGAACAAGGCATGCAAGGATTTTTATGTTGTGTTTTTGTTAAAACAGTGAGAGCAAAATAACTTACTGGAATATAAAGATAAGAGCTGAATGAGCATGCCACTAATGGAGAAAGGGGGTATTTTCACAGAATCAGTATTTTTCCACATCCCATCTCCACTTGATGTCAATCAAAACATAACATTGGCTGTTTAGTTAAAAAAAAAAAAAGCAGTATGCTTGTGCACATATACCAGTTACTTTATGTACAATAAAGGAATGGGGAGGGGGAAATGAAAGAATAGAGAAAACTATACGGTAGTAGTCAGGATGTGGTGGAATCAAATTGCAGTTTTCTAATTGAGAATGTAATCTTGGTCTTTAAAGAACAGAGTTCTGGAGTAAAGAAGCAGGTTCCCTTTTCACTAGACACCTCCCATCTGCTATTGGAATACATCAATTGTTATCTTCATCCTCCATTTCCAACTGTGCAGGTGTGTCTGTTTCATTGATTGGCTGCCCATCGAATCGGAATCTGATCTGCCTCATTGATAATCCCTGTCGTTCACATTAGGCTTTCATTAGTTTACTAAGTGGTATATGCCTCTTAATCTTAAACCGCACCACAGAACCATCCTGCCCCGCCACCTTCAAATGAATATGATCGTTGTTCTCAGTCTTGACTCCTTCCTTGGGCTTTTCGTCGACCATGGGGAGCGCCTTAGTCTCCTCAGCTGCAGCTTCACAAAAGAGGTACCACGTTCGCACCAAACGAGCACACAAGCAGCACCAGGAGCGGCAGAAGAAGGAGTCGGCAGCGGTGGACGAAGGAGAGCTTGAGAGGTTTTTTTTGTTTTTTGTTTTTTTGATTCGGAGTCTCACTCTGTCGCTCAGGCTGGAGGGCAGTGGCATGATCTTGGCTCACTGTAACCTCCACCTCCTGTGTTCAAGTGATCCTCCCACCTCAGCCTCCATAGGCACACACCACCACACCCAGCTAATTTTTTGTGTTTTTTAGTAGAGATGGCGTTTTTCCATGATCTCAAGCTATGTGTGCACCTCAGCCTCCCCAAATGCTGGGATTACACGTGTGAACCACCAAGCCTGGCCCTGCATAGAATTTCTTCTGCATTTTTATCAACAATCCATTTGGCATATGTCTTAGTTCCAGTGGCCATAATAAAATACCACACACTGTGTGGCTTAAACAACAGTTATTGTCTCACAGGTGTGGGGGCTGAGAGTCTGGTATCAGGATATCAGCATGGCAAGATCCAAGTGAGGGCCTGTTTCCATCTTGCAGATGACCACTGCGTGTTCATGTGGCCTTTCCTCTGCACATGCATGTGAAGAGAGCAAGCTCTCATTTCCTTTTCCTATAAGGCATTAATCTCATCTTAAGAGCCCAACTCTCATGAACTAATCTAACCGTAACTACCTCCAAAAGGCTCCATCTCCAAATACCACCATATTGAGGACACAGGCTCCAACATGTAAATTTGGGGGAGACACAAACATACAGTCTATAACAGCATATTTCTGAGTCAATGTCTAGATTTTCCATTCTTTTTCCTTTTTTCTATGTGTGGATTCCATCAGTGTGTATATTTCATTAATACCCTGTTCTGTGGGGGTTCGGTCAGGCTGGTGGGAAAAAAATTAGTTATAATAGCCACAAACCCTCTTGGAAGGCCTGAGAGTTTGCATAAGCTCCAGTAATAAATCTGCCTGAAGGCAGCCAGAGTCTCTCTGCAGCAGCCAGAGAGCTTAAGGTTCAAATACAAATGAATGTAGAGTAGTTTATCTAACTAACTTGTTTACTCATGTGGTCTTAAGACTAACCTTTGTTTTACGGCAGGTGCTTAATTGCTTTCTACTCGGAAAGTCCACAATGTCAATTACCCTCTAGTGGTGTTTACTCACGACCTTTGTCAATTAATATCTACTGAATAAATGCAAGTCTCGCTAGCTGAGTGAGGCTGTGGCTGCTACTAAGTGGCCCAAATGCTCAGCTGGACTAGCAAAGCAGAATATCTGTGTGTCAGTGTACTTTTTTCACCCGTTGTTGGGTCAGGGTCTGTGGGACGGACCTCCACACTGTTCTCTTATTGCAACTTTATACAGTAGTCCGCCCTTATCCAAAGGAGATGCATTCCAAGACCCTCAGTGGATGCCTGAAACCTTGGATAATATTGAGCCCTGTGAATACTGTATGTGTGTGTGTATATACATATAAATATGATAAAGTTTAATTTATGAAATAAACATGGTAACAGATTAACAACAATAACTCATCAGAAAACAGAAAAATTATAACAATATGCCAGCATCACTACACTTGCACTTTAGGGCCATCATTAAGTAAAACAAAGGGTACTTGAACACAAGCACTGCAATACCATGACAGTGGATCTGATAGCCAAGACAGCTACTAAGTAACTAGCAGGTGGGTAGCATATACAGCCTGGGTGTGCTGGACACAGGTTGATTCATGTCCATGGAGTGATGGCATAGGACTGTGCAAAATGTCACCATACTACTCAGAATAGCATCCAATTTAAAACTTATGGATTTTTTATTTCTGGAATTTCCCATTTAATAGTTTTGAACTGCAGTCAAACTTAGGTAACTGAAACTGTGGAAAGCAAACCCTCAGGTGAGGGGTGACCTGTTATAAGCCTTCACACTGGCTTACACCATATGATGAGTCCTCATGCTATACTTTCTTTTAAAATTTTTTCAGATATGTCTAGTTCCTTTGCCTGTTTATTCAAATTTTTCAATAAGGTTATTTAGGACTAAAACACCTCATTGGGATTTTGACAGGAATGCCAATAAACCTATAAATCATGCCGATGGGAACTAACATATTTACTATGTTGAGTCTTTCAATCAATCAAGAAACCATATATCTTCAATTGTTTCAGTATTATTTTCTTTCTTTCATCAGCATTTTGTAATTTTCAGCACAAAGGTCTAATATATATTTTGTTTAATTTATACCAAAATATTTCATTTTCTATGGAATGATTATTAGCGGTTTTTTTTCTGATTTTTAAAAAATTATACTTTAAGTTCTGGGGTACATGTGCAGAATGTTCAGTTTTGTTATATAGGTATACACGTGCCATGGTGGTTTGCTGCACCCATCAACCCCTCCCCCACATTAAGTATTTATCCTAATGCTATTCCTCCTCTAGTTCCCCTCCCCTTAACAGGCCCTTGTGTGTGATGTTCCCCTCCCTCTGTCCACGTGTTCTCATTGTTCAACTCCCACTTATGAGTGAGAACATGCAGTGTTTGGTTTCCTGTTCTTGTGTTAGTTTACTGAAATAATGGTTTCCAGCTTCATCCATGTCCCTGCAAAGGACATGAACTCATGGTTTTTTATGGCTGCATAGTATTCCATGAGTATATGTACCAAATTTTCTTCATCCAGTCTATCATTGATGGACATTTGAGTTGGTTCCAAGTCTTTGCTATTGTGATAGTGCTGTAATAAACATATGTATGCATTTATAGTAAAGTGATTTATAATCCTTTGGGTATATACCCAGTAATGGGATTGCTTGGTCAAATGGTATTTCTAGTTCTAGATTCTTTTTTTTTTTTTTTTT
>NW_012101987.1:2651008-2665613 GCF_000951045.1 Mandrillus leucophaeus | reverse complement strand
GGGGTTTTGCCATGTTGGCCATGCTGGTCTCGAACTCCTAACCTCAAGTGATTTACCCACTTCGGTCTCCCAAAGTGCTGGGATTACAGGCGTGAGCCACTGTGCCTGGTGGCCCTATCATTCTTTGTTCACTGTATGATCTTTAGAAGAAAGGTGGGCAACAGGTGGCCAGCAGTGGTCTACCTGTGGTGATTTTATTCTTGATACCCTCTGATCTTTCTATGGCCACTATCTGTACCACTCTCGGAACAGCACAGAGACATTGGTAGAGAGAGGTTGTCCCCTCACCTCTGGCAGAAAATGGATGTTCAGACCCTTCACCTTCCTGACGTCAGAGCTAACACGTTCAATACAACAGCTATTGGCCATGTGTGGCTGGCTACTGGGTGCCTGGAATGTTGCTGCAATTTGCTAGAAACTAAATTGTAATTTGCTAGAAAGATAAAATACAGAGTTAGTTTCAAAGATATAGTTCCAAAAATATATATACTTCATTAATCATTACATATTGCTCACATATTACAATGATAATATTTTGGATATATTGGGTTAATTAAATTGTTACAACTAATTTCACCTGTTTCTTCTTCTTCTTTCTTAATTTTTTTTTATTTTTGAGATGGAGTCTTGCTCTGTCGCCCACACTGGAGTACAATGGCGTGATCTTGGCTCACCTCAACCTCTGCCTCCTGGGTTTAAGCGATTCTCCTGTCTCAGCCTCTCTAGTAGCTGGGATTACAGGCACCTGCCATCATACCCAGCTAATTTTTGTATTTTTGTAGAGACGGGGTTTCACCATATTGACCAGGCTGGTCTTGCACTCCTGACCTCAGGTGATCCGCCTGCCTCGGCCTCTCAAAGTGCTGAGATAACAGGCATGAGACACTGCATCCGGCTTTCTTTTCTTTCACTTTTATTTTCTTTCTTCTCTTCACTTTTCTTTCTTTCTCCTTTTTCCTTCCTTCCTTCCTTCCTTCCTTCCTTCCTTCCTTCCTCCCTCCCTCCCTTCCTCCCTCCCTCCCTTCCTTCCTCCTCTCTTTCTCTCTCTCTTTCACTCTTTCTTTCTCTCTCTCTCTTTCTCTCTTCTTTTTTACTTGAGATGGAGTTTCGCTCTTCTTGACCAGGCTGGAGTGTGCAGTGGGGCGATCTCAGCTAACTGCAACCTCTGCCTCCCTCTGCCTCCCAGGTTCAAGCGATTCTCTTGCCTCAGCCTCCCAAGTAGCTGGGATTACAGGCGCCCGCCACCATGCCTGGCTAATTTTTTGTATTTTTAGCAGAGACGGGGTTTCATCATGTTGGCCAGACTGGTCTCAAACTCCTGACCTCAGGTGATCCACCCGCCTCGGCCTCCCAAAGTTCTGGGATTACAGGCGTGAGCCACGTAATAAAGGGCCCTTCTTTATTTTTCAAGTCTGGCTACTAGAAAATTTAAAATTCACATGTGGTTCACATCTTATTTCAGAAGATTGGCTCCTTTTAAAAATCTCAGGCTGCTAGTTCAAAGGACTAGGAGCCAGGAAGGTCATAAAATCTGAAATTTTAAAATAATTATTTTTTTAAATTTGTGAATAGCCATATATTATTTATAACTGCTTATGACCTTATACACAAGGTTAAGGGAAAATCCCCTGTAAGGTGGGCCTGGCTCAGCTCAGGGAGGAAGCCCTGTCTGAAAAGGCTGCAGCCTGGGCTGTCACTCTTTCTTCACTTCGCCCAGCATTTGGTCATATCTTCTGTCACTCAGGGCCTGAAGGGGCGGGTCTTTAAACCTTATCCAATCAGGAGCACTGAGCTGGGAACCGTCCAATCAGGCACACAGCTGGAGTGGAAAGGACGGCTTCCGGGATGTGGCTGGGCCATTGTTTCTCGCTGTTGCTGAGCTTCAGGTCTCTCTACTGTTCTGTGTCGTCAGCGTGTGTGGCTTCATGACCTGAAGGTGTTGAGAGATCCATAGCTAAGATGCCAGGACCCCCTGAAAGCCTAGAAATGGTGAGAGTGCCGAGTCCGACATCACGAGAGAGGGCAAGGGGTTGCTTGGAACCGGTGGGAAGTGCTGTGGCGTGACTTTGGCCTCCTCGCAGTCAGCTCCACAATCTGCGCCCGAGTTTTCCTTGCCCAGCTCGGCCTCAGTCTCCTTCAGTCATAAGTTGGCGGCTGCGCCGACAGCCGGGGCCTCGGGCGTCTTGTCTCTTCCCTGCACTGTGACTGTGCCCTGCCTGGAGCCCTCTCTGGCAGCTCTGCACCCGCAGCACCGCGTCTCAAATTGTGCAGGGACCACGGGAGGGTCGTCAGGGGAGAATCCTGAGTTGGATTGCGGGTTCATGAATGCGAAGAGCTTTGGTCCGTGGGGTTCCCAGTTGCTATTTTCTCCTATTAAAAATTTATGGAGTCACTGCAAAAATATTAAAGAATTTAATCAGAGTGGTTCTAGAATTGTAGAGCACCCAGCTATGTTTTGTAGTTTGTGGTCTGTGGGAGAGGCTTGAAGGAAAATCTTTTATAAAATGCATGGTGAAGAAACCAAATTTAGTAATTGGTTAGGTACAGTTACGTGGTTTCTTAATTTGTGCATTAAAGGTGAAAATTTCCTGGTTATGTAATCAGAGCTTAATTGGCAGTTTATAGTTGCTGAAGCCTGAATTTTGTTTCTCTGAATGTAGTAATTAAAAATAATGCACCTGAGTTAGATTTAGATTTTTTTTTTTTAAGTAAGAATCCAGGGACTAGAGATACCTCAGTCTAATTGCCTGCCACTTATTTATTTTCACACGCCACAGGGAACTGATTTTCTGCTGTATTTTTCACCTGTGTCCCAAGCAGCGTCTTGGAACCCATCCCCCATTTCTCCAGCCTCACTCTGGCTTGCAGTAAGATAATTTCCAGTTTCTTCTGACGTTCCCAAATGCCAGCTTTTCCTCCCTAGTTCATATTATTGCCTTTTTGTCTTTTAGTGTACTTTTTTATACCATATTTTAATTATTTTTTTCGCAAAGCATTGAATGGTTAAATGGTGCGTTTAAGGAGATTTGTTATCTGTAAATATTTCCCATGAAAAGAAAGCAAATAATAATACCCTGACACTATACTGTCGTAAATCTCTGTGTCTCTTTTGCTTTTATCTTGTCTAGGCACAGAGATGTTACCGGAATGTTTTTGGGTCAAAGTTCTCCTTTGGAAAATTTATGGGGTGATGTGTCCTCAGCCACCCTTTGGTTTTTTCGTGTGCATGGGTTTCAGTACTATCTGGGGATACACAAAGGTAACTGCCATGGTTATGTTAGCTAGAGTGTCCATTGGATTTCAACTTCTGGTGTATTTTCTCCCATAAGATGACCTGAGGTATGGAGTGTATCCTCTCAAGGGAGCAAGTGGATATTCTGGGGCTGAGGGGAATCTGCCGGTGGACTCTTATTTTGAAACAGTAACCCCTTGAAATGTTAAAATTGCCTTCACCCAACCAGGCTTCCATTTCTTAGAGACAAATTGCTGGTCAGCCAATCAGATGCTGGTAATGAGGGGAAAACACAGAAATAATTTCTGCCCCCTGGATTCTCTAAGGGGAGCAGAAAAATAGTGAAATAAATATAGTAAAAGAAAGAGAGTAAAAAAAAAAGTGAAAATTTTGTGACCAAAAAAATAGTATCCCAAAAGACAGACAAGAACAAAAACAAAACTGACTCCAGTGAGATGGTGTAAGAGCTTGCCAAGTAAAATGCAAGTGGGACAGTCACCGAGAAACAGTGCAGTGTCTTCTGAATGGGTGGTTCTTGAGCACACAATGAGCAGGAGTGGGTGGAAGAATCAAGTGATTGAATGGCCTTACTTGAAACATGAGTCAGACACATCTGTTATTTATTTATTTATTATTTATTATTTATTTTATTTTTATTTTTTTGGAACATAGTCTCACTGTCGCCCAGGCTGGAGTGCTGTAGCCTGATCTTGGCTCACTGCAAGCGCCGCCTCCCAGGTTCACGCCATTCTCCTGCCTCAGCCTCCCGAGTCGCTGGGACTACAGGCGCCCGCCACCACGTCCGGCTAATTTTTTGTATTTTTAGTAGAGAGGGTTTCACCGTGTTAGCCAGGCTGGTCTCGATCTCCTGACTTCGTGATCCATCCGCCTTGGCTTCCCAAAGTGCTGGGTGGCGTGAGCCACCGCGCCCGACCCACATCTGTTATTTAACCAGCACTTCCACTCATGGATTTGTCACCTTGAAGGGATTTGTTCACTTATTTTGACCTGAGTTTTTATAGTAGGGCTTGAAAGGTAGAAAAATATTTACAAAAGACATGAAAGATGTGGGTTTCAAAAAATTAGTATCTAATCATGTATGTCATTTGTTAAAAATTCTCACATACCTTTTTCTTTCCCAGAGTGAGTTTATGAATTTTCTCAGGTGTGTTTTTTTAAATAACTGGGTGATTTCAAACAGAATTTCAAGGCTTAGCTTTTAGAATGCTGCCAAGAAAAAGAAGAGGAAAAAATCTCTATTTCATTTTTGCTGTAGAAAATGAATACATTTCCATGAGAAATTGTGGTAGATAATTGATTGGTTACATAGATTCATAAAAACATCAGTTCCTTTTTTTGCAACGTAAATTTTTGACAGTGAATATCTCTGTTCAAATCTTGTTTTCTTGATTTGTGAGTTTCATGCTAAATATTATGAGACGAAACTTGGTACTGCCTAGAAGTGTTTTCATATGACTCATTGTTTACGGCATGATTTTTAATGGAATTAATAGAATAAGACATTTATTTTCCTAAAGAAATAGATACTTTTGCTTTTCTTTTTTGAGACGGAGCCTCGCTCTGTTGCCCAGGCTGGAATGCAGTGGCCGGATCTCAGCTCACTGCAAGCTCCGCCTCCGGGGTTTGCGCCATTCTCCTGCCTCACCCTCCCGAGTAGCTGGGACTATTGTATTTTTTAGTAGAGACGGGGTTTCACCGTGTTAATCAGGATGGTCTCGATCTCCTGACCTCGTGATCTGCCCGTCTCGGCCTCCCAAAGTGCTGGGATTACGGGCTTGAGCCACTGCGCCTTGCCTGCTTTTCTTATTAAGGTATACAGTATAAGCACCTTGGCCGGGCGCAGTGGCTAACGCCTGTAATCACAGCACTTTGGGAGGCCGAAGCGGGTATATCACGAAATCAAGAGATCAAGACCATCCTGACCAACATGGTGAAACCCCGTGTCTACTAAAAATACAAAAATTAGCTGGGCATGGTGGCACGCACCTCTAGTGCTACTGGAGAGGCTGAGACTTGAACCTAAGAGGTTGAGGTTGTAGTGAGCCAAGATCTCACCACTGCACTCCAGCGTGGTGACAGAGAGAGACTCCGTCTCAAAAAAAAAATAATAATAATAATAAATGTAAGCACTTAAAAAAAAATTTTCCCTTATATGAACACTGTGTTTCAGTCATTTTGCTGAATTTTTTAAATACTTAATTTCAAAAACCAAGTGAGTAACTCTAACATGAAAATTAAAGTTTGAGCCCAGTAACTCAGAGCTAAGGCTAATATTGAGCCTGCAAAAGGAGTTTATGAAAGGCCTAGTTAGTTTTTTTTCTGGAGAGCCTCCCCTGCAGCAGTTCCAGCCTGCTCACTGCAGTCATGGAAGAAGCCTTTCTGCTGACAGAAGCTACAGAATCCTGGAAAGCTACAGGCAGATCCAGTTAAGGCTAAGATAAAAAGGGACAGGGAGGGTCACAGTAGTCATGTAGTTGTTATTGTACATCAGGGATGCTACTGATTTAGTATCCTGAAACTTCGCTGAAGTTGTTTATCAGTTTAAATAACTTTTGTGCTGAGACTGTAGGATTTTGAAGATACAGAATCTTGTCATCTGCACACAGGAATAGTTTGACTTCCTCTCTTCCTGTTTGAATGCCTTTTATTTCTATCTCTTCCCTGATTGTTCTGGCCAAGACTTTCAATTCTGTGTTGAATAAGAGTTTTGAGAAAAAGCATTCTTGTCTTGTGCCAGTTTTCATGAAGGAATGCTTCCAGCTTGTGTTCATTTTCTATGTTGACTGTAAGTTTGTCATGCTTAGATGACTCATTATTTTGATGTAGGTACCTCCAATGCCTAGTTTTTTGAAAGTTGTAAACATGAAGGATGGTAAATTTTATTGCAAACTCTTTTAACATCTACTGAAATAACCTTGTGGTTTTTGTCTTTAGTTCTGTTTACTTGAAGAGTAACATTTATTAATTGTATGTTGAACCAACCTTTTATTTCAGAGATACAGCCAAGTTGATCACAGTGGATTAGCTTTTTGATGTTCTGGATTTGGTTTGCCAGTATTTTGTTGAGGATATTTTCATCAATGTTCATTAAAAATATTGGCCTCAAGTTTTCTATTTTTTTGTTTTATATTTGCCAAATTTTCATATCAAAATAATGCTATTTTTATATAATGAGTTGGAAAGAAGTCCCTTTTTCTCAGTATTTTGAAATAATATTAGTAGAAGTGGTACCAGCTCTTATTTTACATCTGGTAGAATTCAGCTGTAAATTTGTCTGGTTCTTTGTTTTATTTTTGGTGGGCAGGCTATTTATGTATGTATTTAATTTTGTTTTATTTTACTTTTTGAGAAAGAGTCTCACTCTGTCGCCCAGGCTGGAGTGCAGCGGCACAATCTCAGTTCACTGCAACCTCCACCTCCCGAGTTCAAGCAATTCTCTGCTTCAGCCACCTGAGTAGCTGGGATTACAAGTGTGGACCACCACACCCAGCTAATTTTTGTATTTTTGGTAGAGATGGGGTTTCACCATGTTGACCAGGCTGTTCGCTATTCTTGAACTTCTGACCTCATGATCCATTCACCTCGGCCTCCCAAAGTGCTGGGATTATAGGCTGAGCCACCGTGCCCGGACAGCTATTTATTTATATATTTATTTTTATTTATTTTTTAAGAGAGAGTCTCACTCTGTCGCCCAGGCTGCAGTGCTGCCATAATCTTGGCTCACTGCAACCTCTGCCTTACGGATTCACCCCATTCTCCTGCCTCAGCCTCCCGAGTAGCTGGGACTACAGGCGCCCGCCTTCATGCCCGGCTAATTTTTTGTGTTTTTAGTAGAGATGGGGTTTCACCGTGTTAGCCAGGATGGTCTCAATCTGACCTCGTGAGCCACCGCACACGGCCCTGACCGGCTATTTGTTACTAATTCAGTTTTGGAGCTTGTTATTGGTCTATTCAGGGATTCAATTTCTTATTTGTTCAGTCTTTGGAGGATGTATCATTGCTCCAAGGTTACAGTCCTCAAGCTTGGCCCAGTGAACTTTCTAATTCATGTTTCCTCAGTTTTTTCCTTTTAGGTAGACATATTACTTAGAATGTGCTAGAGGAACCTCTATGAAGGGATCTCTCCTTTGATTGTACTCCGCTTGCTGTAACACCCAAGGATGCGGAGTCAGGTTAATCCCACCTAGAATCTGCACATAGGGTCAGGCCTCTGCCTGGGATTTACAAGACAGGGCCAGACTTTCGATTGAGAATGTAATGAAAACCAACAAAATATATTTTCTGCATTGTGAGATGTCAACATAGACATCTTAAAGCCCCCCTTTGAGAGTGTGGCTTTGTAAGCTTTTCAGATCTTATTTGGTGACCTGCTACAGTTATATGAGAGGCTCCAGGTATAAATAGAATCTGATGACAGAATCTATAAGTGTAAATAAGCATCTTCAGAGTGAGAGATCAAGGCCACAAAGTATCCAGAGCCATGACCACAACTATACCTACCTGTAAATTGTAATTATGGAGTAGAGTATTCTTGTCCTTCTTACGCAAAAGCTAGCAAATCAGGATAGGTTGTCCAGATTCTGGAGCTCCACCAGGGCAGTTCCATTTTCTATTTAGAATCAGCCTGAGTTTCTCCAGTTCGGCTTTTCATTGGGCCATCAGCCTTGGGTCACTGGGAACCCTCTCACAATCACCTAGGTTTCTTTAAGACATTTGAGGATGTCTGGGACAGAATTGTGTCAGGCTGACAAGAGTGATTAATTCTGCTTGTGTCTCAGTGTAAGAGAAAGGAATCATTCTGTGTTTTTTTCTCCCTCATAAGAGATAACTTTGGTTGGTGCCCAAATTAAAGTTTATCAAGTTTTCTGCTAGTTGGATGAAAGACAGAGGAGGTCTGGAAACTCAAATAAACTAATTGCTTCCATTTTATATTATCATTCAAAAAATAGATGAAGCAGTCATGGTCCCTACCATCCAGGAACTTTTAGTCTAGACTAGCAACTGAATACATGGTTGAATTAAGCATTATATGGTTGGTAGAATGAATACATGTTTGGGGAAAAACAACAACAACAACAACCTGGGCCACTTTTTAAAAATAGTGCTGTGACTTCTGATGTTATCACCTGAAGGGATATTTATGGACTGAAGAGGTGTTATTATTTGTGTTTATTTTACTTTTCTAAGAATACATATTTATCTTCTAATAAAATTATCCTAGAAAACTTTAAAAGATTCATTTAAATTGCTTATTAGTGTATGTTATAAAATTGAGAGAGTAGTGGCAAAAATAGATTGAAGTTACATAAACTCTGGGATTTAAGTTTTTCTTAGGTAAGCTTAGGAAAAACAGAACTGGAAATACCTCAGTGGCATAGAGAACAAATTCAACCTAGGGTCTTCTCCCTGCCCCAGTTCTGATAAGATTCACTTTTTTTGGAGGCCTTTTTAGCTCTGGCCCCACTCTGGAGTCTTTCCTTACAAAACTGATTTTATAGAGATTCACGTTTTGGCTGGTAAATCCTGCTGACTTTCTAGAGCTGGTGCTCACAATATCCTGAAACCCAAAAGTAGATACATAAGAAAAATAAACTATACATTTTAAGATCTTAATTTTTAAATTTTGTAGTAAAACCAGTGCTTACAGAAACATTCCATTTAGCAACTTGTTTTCTATTCCTGCAGATCCAGTAGTTGCTATACAGGTCACAAACAAGTATATATAAACAGAAAAAATTCTCTAAACTACATTAAACTCTTTCTGTCTATATTTCTTTATATATCTTCATCTGTCTATATTTAGCTTTTAGTTTATATGTTTTTAAGAAAATCAATGACAGAGAAACAGAGGAAGAAATACTAATTCTGGGCCCTTTATCTAAATCCTGAGAATTATTGAACACTTAGTATGAACTTCGTAGGTCTTATTAGGATTTAATCACAGAATGTGTTATTCCCAGCACCGTGCTCTGTATCATACTCTTGAGCACATAGTACCTGCGCAAGAGTGCTGAATGTAAGGGGCTCTGTGCTGTGCCTGCTTTCTCTAATGCTAATGATAAGCCCAGGTGGAGCAACATAGCAACATTGACTTTGACAGGGGACTTGTTTGGAACACCCATTCATGGACCCTTTCTAAACTTGCAGAATCACATTACATAAAGTGGGACCAACATTACCAAGTGATTTTTGAGTTCATTAAAGCTTGAGAGGCAATGCTTAGCTAAGTGACTATCAGCCCAGGCTTCTCATTAGGATCACATGGCCAATTTGCAGACATCTCTTTACTTGTGCCATCTCCCCAGGTTCTGTGTATTGTTCTAGGTGAAAGTATTCATGTTGTTTTAATTGTTTCTCATGTGACTCTAAGGTGAGGACAAAATCAAGTGGGTGGGGTTCAAGATACATTCATGAGAGTTGAGTTTCACCTTTGCACTAAAAGGTAGTCACAGGAACTGTTCTATTTGGTTTTAATAGGAAGAGGTCAGTGTGACCCATATTTTCATCACCATAGCAGAAATTGCTGGTGTTTGTGGCAAGGGCGGGCACATGAAGACAGAAATAGAGAAACATATTTTTATATTCATTGAGCAGCTTGTTGTTCCTGAATCTCTGCTGTTATAAAGGACAGAAGTGGGTGGGCTTTTTCTGCAGGTCTTAGTTCTTTTTTCTGTAGTTGTGAGGCTAGCAGGTAAATGGGTGGTGCTGACTTCTTTACAGGAATTTTCTCAAGATGCAGGTGTAACTTCTCCAGAGAATGTCATCTGAAAAGGATTTCCAAAGAAGGCAAAAGAGGAAAAATGGCTTTTTTTTTTTTCAGCTAAATATGTCTCAGATGAAGATCTGTGTCCACTCTGCCTCATGGAATGCCATGCATTTAGTCCTTGCAAACCTTTACTTCTCTACTTGTGTTTCTTTTCCCCTAATGAGTTTAACGACTTTTTAAAATTCTTGTGATAGTCAAGGGTCTCTGCAAAATGTTTCTCTCCTATATCCCAGAACCTTCTCTACACTCTCTAAATCATGACTTCTTATATGCCATGCAAAATTCTTAAAATGAATTTATAGTCTGCACTATTTAAAATGTTCCCTTTGTTGCTGTTGAACATGGGAAAATGTAGATATTCAAGATTCCCATTGGCGGAAAGCTGGGCTCCTTAGTAAAGATAAATAGCATGTAGTCTTGTGACTTCATCTGTTTTCTCCATTAACTCTGTGCGGAACAGGATTAAGAAAATGCTTATTTAAACAGGATAGCGTTTATTACCCTGAAAATTCTGAAAAAAAGTTATTGAGAGATACCTGCTCTCTCGGGTGCTAAAGAAAGACTACTTTAAAATGTTATTAAAAATTACAGACCATAGAAGATATCTGCATCTTGAACTCCACGTAACACTGACTTTTCTGTATGGTTAAATTCAGACTAGAATTTACTTTTTGAGAGGCAGTATCTCAGCAGTGATGATGTGTTCTTCTGTGTGCATCGCATCAGCACATCATAAACATTTGTCCTAATGCAGTTGATTTTAAAATTTACTTAAAGAACTCTCTGAAATACTTATTTCACTATAGAGTTCATTATTTTTCTCTTCATTATTAAGTATCTTTATGTAGCTAAAGAAGAGCTGTGCATAAACCATCGCATTTAATCCGGCAGCTGCCTTTCTTTCTTAGGTTTTCCTTGCATATGTCTATCTTTGGAAAATGAAGACTCTTGTCTTTGTTTACAGGGCAGAAAAATTGAGTAAAACACAGGTTCTTCCACTTACGGGATATTTGACAAAATATTCTTTCTGGGCCAAACACATTGGCATTACTAGTGAGCTTGTTAGAAATTCAGAAAGCAGAGTTTATTTCAGATCTTCTGGAAAAAAAAATTGTGCACAAGATCTTCAGTTTATTGTTCACATTAAAACGAGAGGTGCCTTCTAACTCAACATCTTTTTTGTCTGAAAACTATACACAACTCGTTCTTTGTGTGGCAAATATAGCACTAAAAAAGTACATGTTTGTGTTTATGCATTTAGTTTTATACTTTAGTATTCATAAAAGTATATATACACTGGTGTTGTAGATCTTATACCATTCTCATCCCTCAGAGAATACATTAGAGATATTTCTGTGTTGAAAATTGTTGAATAACTTGAGTCATTCCTGTAAGTCAGAACCAAGCTTTTTTACTCTCTCATTTAACCTTAACTCAAATGATAAATTTTGCCCACGTGTAAATATGTGTGTTTGTGTGCACATGTGCATGCGTGTGTGTGTTTGTTTCAGGGGCCGTTGACATTTAGGGATGTGGCCATAGAATTCTCTCTGGAGGAGTGGCAATGCCTGGACACTGCTCAGCAAGATTTGTATAGGAAAGTGATGTTAGAGAACTACAGAAACCTGGTCTTGGGTGAGAATAACTTTAATACACAATTCCTTATATACCCTAAAGTTTTCATTTCTCTGTTTTCATAGAATAATTTTTGATAATTTATGCTTCTCATAAATGCGTTTCTGATGCCTGTTTTAAAAAATCTTGAGGAATTGTCCGTGTAAAAAAATTCTTCAGGATGTTTTATCTTGGCCTGATCTTTTTACATTTCTGAGCTGGTCTATATCCTTCACTCTAGAGTAGTGATAACTTCAGAAATTTAGTGGTATAAAATATTGTTGCCCGTATGTTAAAATCTATATGCCACCACTAATTTTTTATCCATGAATACTGGGTGGTGAAATTAAGCACCTACAAATTTAAAATATTTTCTAAATGTTAAGAACTTTCTGTCATTAAATAGTATTTTGGGATAAATTTTCTAGAATATTCTATTACATCCTCTTTATTAAGCATGGTACTAGGTAGGCAGTTAGAGAATACGGGCAAGATTCATGTTATTTATTTTTAATAAAGCAGGTATTGATGTCTCTAAGCCAAATCTGATCACCTGTCTGGAGCAAGGAAAAGATCCCTGGAATATGAAGAGACACAGTATGGTAGTGAAACCCCCAGGTAGGTGAGAGTGAATGAAACAGTTGACATAGATGAAAGGTTGAAAGATTAAAAAAAAAAAAAAAAGCCAGTCCCTGCCAGGCGCAGTGACTCACGCCTGTAATCCCAGCACTTTGGGAGGCCGAGGCCGGTGGATCGTCTGAGCTCAGGAGTTCGAGACCAGACTGTTTTACACCAACATGGTGTAAACTCTGTCTCTACTAAAAATAGAAAAATTAGCCAGGCGTGGTGGCAGGTGCCTGTAATCCCAGCTCCTCAGAAGGCTAAGGGAAGAGAATTGCTCGAACCGGGAGACAGAGGTTGCAGTGAGCCGAGATCGCACCACTGCACTCCAGCCTGGGGGACAAAAGCAAGACTTCATCTCAAAAAAAAAAAGGAAAGAAAATAGTTATCAAGTGAATGTAATACCATCACCAAATCTGTCCTGCTGATTTGGGAAGCTGTGTTCCAAAGCAAAGAGTTTCCCGGAAGCCTGAGGTATATATATTTTTGTTGTTGTTGTTTTTGTTCTCACATAGGGCCATCTTCTGTCTTATGCTTTTAAATTCTCTAAGGATTCTACTTTCTCTTCATTGATACTCCTTTAAGTTTACAGTGAGAGCGAAAATCCTCTTCATGGCATATAAGAGACTGCACAATCTGACTGCTTTTCCGTTGTTTTGGGAGACACACAAATATCTGCATCTGCATGATTTTGAGAAACTTATGTTAAACTATTTTATTAGTTCTCTTTTTGCATCATTTCTAAAATGTGTGAGGGTAGTGGTCTCTGTTCTATTGGTTTTTATGTTAATTTTCTGAACATTCCATCCTATTCTTGTTAGTATATTCTGGAAATATAGTTTGAAATTATAAAGTATGATGTCCCTCTGTTTTTTTTTCTCATAATTAATTTGGCTATTTGAAGTTTATTGTAGTTTTTTGTAAATTTTAGAATTGTAGTTTTCATTACTATAAGAAAACATGCTACTGGAATTTTGATAGGAAGTTTGCTGAATCTATAGATTACTTTAGAGAATATAGTACTTTAACAGTATTTATTTTTTCAATCCATAAATATGAAATATTTTCAAATTTATTTGTGTCTTCCCTAATTTCTTTTATTGATTTATATCTTTCATTGTTAAGATTTTTTATCTCTTGGGTTAAATTTGTTCTCAGAAATTAATTATTTTATTTATATTTTTAAAAAGATTGTTTTCTTGGTTGGCACGGTGGCTGGGGCCTGTAATCCCAGCAATTTGGGAGGCTGAGGCAGGTGGATCACTTGAGTTCAGGAGTTTGAGACCAGTCTTGCCAATACGGTGAAACCCTGTCTCTACTGAAAATATAAATAATTATTTGGGTGTGGCGGTGAGCACTTATAATCCCAGCTACTCAGGAGGCTGAACCAGGGGAATCACTTTTACCAGGGAGGCAGAGGTTGCAGTGAGCCAAGATCACTGTATTACACTCCAGCCTGGGCCACAGAGCAAGACTGTGTCTCAAAAAAAAAAAAAAAATTAAAAAAGAAAAATTTTTTTTTTTTTTTTGAGATGGAGTCTCACTCTGTGGCCCAGGCTGGAGTGCAGTGATGTGATCTCCGCTCACTGCAAGCTCCGCCTCCTGGGTTCTTGCCATTCTGCTGCCTCAGCTGCTCGAGTAGCTGGGACTACAGGCACCAACCACCATGCCTGGCTAATTTTTTTGTATTTTTAGTAGAGACAAGGTTTCGCCATGTTAGCCAGGATGGTCTCGATCTCCTGACCTCATGATCCACCCGCCTTGGCCTCCCAAAGTGCTGGGATTACAGGTGTGAGCCACCATGCCTGGCCTAATAAAACTTTTTAAATTTCTATTGTATCCAATAGCTTGTTTTAAGTGTATAGAACAATAACATACGTTTATGTTAATTTTATATTTTGTTAATTTACTGAGTATATTTATTAGTTTAAACAAATTTCAGTGTACTATGGTTTTTTATGTATAAGATTATATATTCCTCAAACAGCAACTTTTTACTTATTTGTCTTCAGTTTCAATGGCTTAAAAAAATTTTTTTTTCATTATTCTGCCACATACTTCCAGTGCTATGTTAAAATAGAAGCATTGACAATGGGCACAATAGAGTTTACTATTGGTATCTGTGAATTTGAAACAGCAAACAACTCCTTAAGTTTTCATAAACTAATTTCAGGAGGTAGAGATCTTTTCTTGGGTCCCCAGGGTTCTGGGATACCCCCTGGGTTTGTAGTGGAGTGGGGTTGTAACTTGGTTGCAAGGCTGCTGGGTCTGCACTAGGGTCCACATTTAGTTGTCTTGTTGCAAGAGGCTTGGGTAGTTGTAATTCCCAATTTTTTTTTTTTTTTTTTTTT
>NW_012101987.1:2646216-2650958 GCF_000951045.1 Mandrillus leucophaeus | reverse complement strand
TTTTTTTTTTTTTTTTTTTTTTGAGACAGGAGTCTCGCTCTGTCACCTGGCTGGAATGCAATGGTATGATCTCAGCTCATCAAAACCTCTGCCTCCCTAGTTCAAGTGATTCTCCTGCCTCAGCCTCCTGAGTAGCTGGGATTACAGGTGCCTGCCAGCACTCCCAGCTAATTTTGTGTTTTTAGTGGAGACTGGGTTTCACCGTGTTGGCTAAGCTGGTCTCGAACTCCTGACCTCAGGTGATCCGCCCGCCTTGGCCTCCCAAAGTGCTGGGATTACAGACGTGAGCCACCGCGCCCGGCCACTCGTTTCTTGTAAATGCTTGTTAGAAGTTTCGCATCAGAATATTTGATTTATAATTATACTGCATATTCTCTGAAATTTTACTGCCAGTTATTCAAAATACCTGCCTTTGATGAGTATACACTTACAGTCAAACACTGTAGTCAAATTCTTTCTTAATAGTACATTAATGTTGCATACCAAATTGTATGAGTAAACATGTCTCTTATTGTTGTGCAGTTTCATATTAGTGGTGTTTTTAGTGTAGGTTTCTTAATATCAGCTTATCATGGTTTTTGGTTGTTTTATGTATTACAATTTTAGTCAATTTGCAATTCTGTCTGTATACTTTATGTCGATGTGAGGTTTAATTAAAAGATAAGTCAGCCATATGTCTGTCACAATCATATATGTGTGTTTATCTATAAATATGACCCCAATATTGGTTATGGCTTATCTTGTATATATTCTTTCTTTCTTTCTTTTTTTTTTTTTAGGTGGTGTCTCGCTCTGTTGCCCAGGCTGGAGTGCAGTGGCGCAATCTCAGCTCACTGCAATCTCTGCCTCTCAGGTTCACATCATTCTCCTGCCTTAGCCTCCCAAGTAACTGGGACTACAGGCATCTGCAACCACATCTGGCTAATTTTTTGTATTTTTAGTAGAGAGGGGGTTTCACCATGTTAGCCAGGATGGTCTCGATCTCCTGACCTCGTGATCTGCCCGCCTCAGCCTCCCAAAGTGCTGGGATTACAGGCATGAGCCACTGCGCTCTGCCTCTTGTATATATTCTTTCTTAGCTGATTTTCAGTGGTGGTTTTATCTTGTCTAAGTGAGTAGTCATGTAAATATTTTCACCATTTCTTGTTTTCATGATTTGTTTAATCATGAATATATATTTCCTTTGTGTAAGAGAAACACTTCCGTGATTTGAAGGTAATTTTTGAAAAGATTTATAATTCCTTGTTTTTTTCAGTTTTTTGGTTAGAAAATTAATTGTTGTAAAAACACATAAAATTTAGCATCTTAAATCTATTTAAGTGTATATTTCAGGGCCCAACATGTGGGTGGCTCACATGTGTAATTTCAGAAATTTGGGAGTCCAAAACAGGAAGATGACTTGAGCCCAAAAGTTTCAGACCAGCCTGGGCACCATATGAACCAGCCTGGGCAACATATGAAGATTCCCTCTTTACAAAAATTTTTAAAAAGTAGCCAGGCATGGTGGTGTGCACCGGTGGTCCCAGCTACTTGGGAGATTGAGAGGGGAGGATAACTTGAGCCTGGACAAGTTTGAGGCTGAAGTGAGCCTTAATTGTGCCACTTCACTTCGGCTTGGGTGTCAGAGTGAGACCCTATCTCAAAAGGAAGCTATATATTTCAGGCATGTTAAGTATATTCACATAGTTACGCAAAAGACTTCTAAAAGTTTTACATCTTGTGAAACTAAAACCCAGTACCCATTAGGTAACAACAACGCATTTACCCTCTCCCCAGGCTTGACAAACACCCTTCCAATTTCTCTTTTTATAAGTGTGACTACTTAAGATATCTTATATAAGTGGAATCATACGGTATCCATCATTTCGTTTCTGACATATAGGTGACATTTGGAAAGTTTATCATAAAATGTGATAATTTCTTCTTTAAAACTGAGTAATATTTTATTTTATATATATATATATATGCAACACTTTTGATGTGTTTATAAATCAAGAGACATCTGAGTTGCTTTAGCCCTTTGGCTTTTGTGAATATGGGTATAATAAACATGGATGTTCTGATAGGTCTTCCAGGTCTTGTGTTTCATATTTTGACTATAAATTCATAAATGGGATTGCTGTATTTGATAATTCAATTTTTAATTATTTGAGAAACAACATTTTAAAATAATGACTGTATCTTTGTTTTCTACTAACAATATAGGTTTCATTTTTATTGCATCATCAACAGATTTGGTGTGCTTAAAAAATTTATAGTGGCCATTGTTATGGATATGAGGCAATTTTGTTTTTCACTGTTATTTTCATGTGTTTCTGTACAAAGTAGAGAAATGTTCTGTGTCATTTCAAATGCTCTTTTTCTATATGTGTATCTTTTCTGATGAAAATTTTGTTCAATTGCTCATTTCTAAATCAATTTAGCATTATTGTTCAGTTTTAAGAGTTGTTCATATATTATGAATATTAACTCCTATCACATATGATTTGCAAATATTTTCACCTATTTCCTAGAAGGCCTTTTCCCTCAATTGAATATTTTTTTTAATGTGCAGAAATTTTCAAGTATAGTGTAGTTACATTTTTCTGTTTTTTTCTTTGTAATTCATGCATTTAATATCATATCTAAGAAAATGGTGCCAAGACACATATCATCTCGTTTTTTTAAGAGATTTGTTATTTTTTCATGTCTAAGTTTTTTTGGTTTTGTTTTTGTTTTTGAGATGGAGTTTCATTCTTGTTGCCCAGGCTGGAATGCAATGGCACGATCTCGGCTCATGGCAACTTCAGTCTTCCAGGTTCAAGCAATTCTCCTCCCTCAGCCTCCCAAGTAGCTGGGATTACAGGCAAGCACAACCATGCCCAACTAATTTTGTATTTTTAGTAGAGACTAAAAGTTGGTCTCTATGTTGGTCATGCTGGTCTGGAACTTCTGACTTCGGGTGATCCACCCACCTTGGCCTCCCAAAGTGCTGGGATTACAGGCATGAGCCACCACGCCTGGCCACATGTCTATGTATTTTTTTTGTAAACTTTTTGTATATAGTTTTAAAAAATGATGTAACTTTATTTCATCAGTGTTGATGTTGTTTTTAACATTTTTTGAGAAGATTATCTTTTCTCTATTGTGCGTTCATGGCAACTTTGCAAAAGATTATCTAATCATATACAGAAGGCTTCATTTCTGGGCTCTCTGTTCTTTCATCTTTTTATTTTTGTGTAAATATCACACTGTTTTTGTTATTGCAGCTTTTAATGTGTTTTGAAATCAGAAAGTATAATGTCTCTTTGTTCTTTTTTATGAGTGTTTTACGAGTTATAGTTTATAATCAAATTATAAAATGTTAAGCAGGCCGGGTGCGCTGGCTTACACCTGTGATCCCAACACTTTGGGAGGCTGAGGCAGGCAGATTGCCTGAGCTCAGGAGTTCACAACCAGCCTGGGCAACAAAGTGAAACCCCGTCTCTACTAAAATAGGAAAAATTAGTAGGGTGTGGTGGCGCGTGCCTGTAGTCCCACCTACTCGGAGGCTGAGGCAGAAGAATTGCTTGAACCTGGGATGCGGAGGTTGCAGTGAGCTGAGATTGCTCCACTGCACTCCAGCCTGGGTGACAGAGTGAGACTCCATTTCAAAAAAAAAAGTTAATGTTTTTGCAATAAAACTGCACTATTGTAATTTTGTTTTGTTTTGTTTTGTTTTTGTTTTTGTTTTTTTAAGACGGAGTCTGGCTCTGTCGCCCAGGCTGGAGTGCAGTGGCCGGATCTCAGCTCACTGCAAGCTCCGCCTCCTGGGCTTATGCCATTCTCCTGCTTCAGCCTCCCGAGTAGCTGGGACTACAGGCGCCTGCCACGTCGCCTGGCTAGTTTTTTTGTATTTTTTTTTTTAGTAGACACGGGGTTTCACCGTGTTAGCCAGGATGGTCTCGATCTCCTGACCTTGTGATCCGCCCATCTCGGCCTCCCAAAGTGCTGGGATTACAGGCTTTTTTTTTTTTGAGATGGAGTTTCGCTCTTTTGCCCAGGCTAGAGTGCGGTGGCTGAATCTCGGCTTACTGTATCCTCCGCCTTTGGTTGCAAGCAATTCTCCTCCCTCAATCTCACATTGCATTATATCTGTAGATTACATTGAGCATTATGGACATCTTCAAAATATTTCAAATTTTGAACAAGAGCATGCTGAAGGGTGTATCATTTAATTTCTATGTATTCGTACTTTTTTTTTTCTATTTTATACTGGTGAGACCAGCTCAACTGGGGAGACCCCAAACCAGAGGTGCTAGAG
Source organism: Mandrillus leucophaeus (assembly GCF_000951045.1). Taxonomy (NCBI): domain Eukaryota; kingdom Metazoa; phylum Chordata; class Mammalia; order Primates; family Cercopithecidae; genus Mandrillus; species Mandrillus leucophaeus. The sequence continues at coordinate 2,646,676 of NW_012101987.1, read as the reverse complement.
GAATTAAAGACACACACACAGAAATATAGAGGTGTGAAGTGGGAAATCAAGGGTCTCATAGCCTTCAGTCTCACCTGAACAGAGATTTACCCATGTATTTATTGACAGCAAGCCAGTCATTAGCTTTGTTTCTATAGATATTAGATTAACTAAAAGTATCCCTTATAGGAAATGAAGGGATGGGCTGAAATAAAGGGATGAGTTCGGCTAGTTAACTGCAGCAGGAGCATGTCCTTAAGGCACAAATTGCTCATGCTATTGTTTGTGGTTTAAGAATGCCTTTGGCTCACGCCTGTAATCCCAGCACTTTGGGAGGCCGAGACGGGTGGACCACAAGGTCAGGAGATCGAGACCATCCTGGCTAACCCGGTGAAACCCCGTCTCTACTAAAAAAATACAAAAAACTAGCCGGGCGAGGTGGCAGGTGCCTGTAGTCCCAGCTACTCGGGAGGCTGAGGCA
>NW_012101987.1:2634726-2646131 GCF_000951045.1 Mandrillus leucophaeus | reverse complement strand
TCTCAAAAAAAAAAAAAAAAAAGAATGCCTTTAACTGGTTTTCTGCTCTGGGCAGGCCGGGTGTTCCTTGCCCTCATTCTGGTAAACCCACAACCTTAGTGTGGGCATTATGGCCATCATGAACATGTCACAGTGCTGCAGAGATTTTGTTTATGGCCAGTTTTGGGGCCACTTTATGGCCAGATTTTGGGGGGCCTGTTCCCAACATGTCCCCCTTCTTTGATTTGCAAATCGATAAAGGCAAAGGCAGCTTTGTCATGGTGAGCTACTTTTTGCAGGAGTCAGGATCCATAACTACAGACTATCAACACAGATTAAAAGCACAATCATTGAACTCACAGAGCTTCCGAGTATTTTTGTCCATTTTAATGGGTTACTAGCTGCTAATCTGTCTGCAGCTCCTTTAAGCCCTGTAGTTCTTGACAGTAAGGTCCAGATGTGCCTGGGATGCTTTAAATATTTGTTCTTTTAATTTTGCAGTATTCAAAGATAAGTCTGTAGAGTGTCTTTCTGGATGCTTTTTTATTCTTTCCCAAACTTTGATCTTATTAAGAACTATTAATAGTTTCCACAAATCCTTGTGTTTAGCTCCTACAGTGGGCCATATAATTTGAGGTTGAGGTGTCACTATACCGCCATGGTTCCAGATAATAGGAACTCTTGCTCTACTTCTTATCATTTCTACCATCTGACCGTTTTGTTCAGATCAGCTGAACATAGTGTGGCCATGGCACACAGACTGAGAGGTGTAATTTAAGCTAAACATCCCCTTAGGGGACCAGTTAATAATGATTCCATAGGAATCGTTGTGCAGCACCTCTGCCCATTCTGCAATGCAATCTTTTTAAAGAAGTACGTTCATTTTTTCTGGTCAGGTTCTATTTTGTTTACAAATAGGTTTTTGAGGGCAGTATTCCTCAATTATAGGAGCAGATTTATTATGGTAAATACTGAGATCAGAAAGCATGTGTAACTGCATTATAGAGTGATTACATCCAGGCATTATTACCAGCCAAGATAGATAAATGTGCCCAATAAGTATAATTGTTCTCTGTGTCAGCCCTTGTTGAAGGAATACTCACAGCAATGGTGATAACTGCTATCATAGCTACCACTAAATTACTCATTGTGACTGGTTGTCCCACTTTACTCAGGTTTTCTTCTGCCATCTATGACAGCTTCTTGATCTGTCCCAAGGTGAGTGGCTGTGTTCAACGGGTGTTGCTTGTGACACTAGGAGTCTTCCTTAGCATCATTCTCGACATGGCTGGAACCGGGGGGTCCTCAGGATCCTCCCAGAATCTCTTCCTCAGCATCTGGCTCCTGATAAAAGTTTCAGGTGTCTTGATGATATCCAAATCGGCTATTGATTTTGGCCTGGAGGAACAAAAGCATAACCTCTACCCCAAGTTATTATTTCACCTATTTCCCAACTTTTTGTTATCGGCTATCTTCACCAAATCAGTTCTGCTTCTGTCTTTGCAGCTGGTTTCTGTAGATGCTGTTCAGCTGCTGATAACATCTGGGCTTTGGGCAGGCTCAAAAATTTAAAGTTAATAATGCTAGATTCAGTTGCATCTGTGGGGTTCCCTATTCTCTATTTTCCCCCCTCTGCTTCTGCAACTGGTGTGTTAGGGAGAGATTAATTCTTTCCACTATGGCTTGTCCTTGAGAATTGTATGGGATACCAGTAATGTGTTTAATATTCCACATAGAGAAAAATGTAGCTGTAGCTTGGCTAGTGTAGCCTGGGGCATTATCTGTTTTAATAGAAGCTGGAATGCCCATCACCGCAAAGCACTGCAGAAGGTGATGTTTAACACAGGCAGAAGACTCTCCTGATTGGCATGTAGGCCAGACAAAATGACAAAAGGTGTCCACACATGTACATAAGCTAGTCTCCCAAATGAGGGAAAATGTGTGACATCCATTTGCCAAAGAGAGGTTCCAATCCTCGAGGATTAACTCCTCCTGTAAAAGATGAGGAATGTACCATTTGGCAAGTTGGGCATTGCTGGATAATAACTTTAGCTTCTTTCCAGGTAATGCTGTATCTGCGTTTGAGACCAGAGGCATTAACATGGGTTAAATTGTGAAAGTGTCTAGCATGAGATATTGCATTAGCAACTAGGCGATCAGCCATTTGATTCCCTTCAGTCAAAGGTCCTGGAAGAGGTGTATGAGCCCTAATGTTAGTGATGTAAAAAGGGTGCATTCTACTCCTAACTGCTGTTTGCAGTTGGGTAAATAAAGTCATCAGTTGTTCATCTGTATGAAATCATAACTGAGCATTTTCAATTAACTGTGTAGAATGAACCATGTATGAAGAATCAGAAATCACATTAATAGGCATATCAAAAGCAATCAATACCTCAATTACCGCTACAAGCTCTGCTTTTTGAGCTGAAGTATAGGGCATCTGCAAAACTTTACTTTTTGAGCCAGAATAAGAAGCTTTACCATTACTAGACCCATCTGTAAAAACATTCTCAATACCTTCAATTGGTTTACATTTAGTTATTTTAGGGATAATCCAGTTAATTTCAAAAACTGAAACAATTTTGTTTTAGGAAAATGATTATCAACATTACCCACAAAGTCAGCTTAATGGGTTTGCCAAGTAAGACTGTTTATAAAAGCTTGCTGTATTTGTGCCTTCATGGGAGGGATAATAAGTTTTCCAGGATCATATCCATGTAATTTAACAATCCAAGTTCTCCCAATCTCTATCATAGTAGTGATTTGATCTAAATAAGGAGTTACAGTCCATGAATTAGTATGTGGAAGAAAAAACCACTCTACTAAGTCCTGTTCTTGGACAATAACAGCAGTAGGTGAATGCTGAGTTGAAAAAATTAGCAAATCTAGAGTCTTCTCTGGATCTATTCTATTTATTTGAGCTTTATGAACTTGCTTCTCAATTAGTTGTAACTCTCCCTCAGCCTGACCTTTGTTAATTGTCGAGGGCTAGTGAGACTAGGCTTTCCTCTAAGGATAGAAAACAGATTACTCATGGCATAGGTAGGAATGCCTAGAGCAGGTCATATCCAATTAATGTCCCCTAGTAATTTTTTTGAAAGTCATTTAATGTTTTCAATTGATCCCTATGTATGGTTAGTTTCTGTGGCACAATGGTAGTGTCATTTACTGAGGTCCCCAAGTAGGAGTAGGGAGGAGTAGTATGAATTTTGTCAGGAGCTATAATTAAACCAGCACAAGAAATCAAATTTTGCAAGTGATTGTAACATTGGAGTAATATTTCTCAAGTAGGGGCAGCACAAAGTATATCATCCATATAATGAATACTGTAACACTGAAAATTTTTTATGAGTAGGTTCAATTACTTGCCATACATACGTCTGGCAAATTGTTGGACTGTTTAACATCACCTTGTGGCAACATCTTCCAATGAAAACGCTTAGCAGGCTGCAGGTTGCTTACTGCAGGAATTGTAAATGCAAACAGTTCACAGTCTTGCTCAGCTAAAGGGATAGTAAAGAAGCAGTCTTCTAATGACTATTAAAGGCCAAATTTTGGAATTATAGCAAGAGAAGGCAATCCTGGCTGTAATGCTCCTATAGGTTGTATAACTGAATTGATGGCTCTTAAGTCAGTTGACATTCTCCATTTACCTGATTTTTTCTTAATTACGAAAACTGGAGAATTCCAAGGGGAAAATGTTGGAGCTATGTGCCCATTTTCTAATTGTTTGGTAACTAATTTCTCTAAAGCCTCCAGTTTCTCTTTACTTAGCGGCCATTGTTCTATCCAAATTGGCTTATCTGGTAAACATTTTAAAGGTATAGGTTCTGGAGGCTTAACAATGGCTACCATCAAAAATGATATCCTAATCTTTGGTGGGAACTTTGGCTTTCTGCTTGAAGTGGTTTTTTCAAACCTTGCAAAATTTTTTTCTAGGCCCATACCAGGGACATACCCCATTTCATGCATTGTATGTTGACTTTGAGGGCTATATAATTGTTCCAGAATTAGAACTTGTGCTCCCCATTGTTGTAATAAATCTCTTCCCCATAAATTGAAATGTCTCCTCCTGTATCTACCAAACCTTTGCATTTCTTTCCCCGAATAGTTATTTCACAGGTAGGACGTTTATCAGTAATTTGATTTACCCAATAAGCTGCTTTGCCTTGTTTATTTGTGCTTCCAAATCCTCCTGTTCATTTAATTTTACTTTTTCCCATTTTCACATATGGCACAATCAGGAGCAGTGTTATGCGCTCTCCTGGCTCTGCTTTCTGGGGAACAGAAGTAGATATAACAATTTGAATTTCCCCGTTGTAATCTGAATCAATGACTCCTGTATGTATTTGTACCCCTTTTAAACCTGTATATAGTTGTACCCCTTTTAAATTAGACCTTCCTAGAAGTAATGCTATTGTCCCCGCTGGCAAAGGTCCACAGACTGCTGCTGTTGGGAGCTTTTGCAGGGGTTCCCCAGGCAGAAGGCTCACAGCTTTTGTGCAGCATAAATCTACTGCAGCAATACCAGCTGTGGTGGGGGACAATGTACAGGGATGAGGGAATGGCCCAAGTTGGAAATGCCCCAGTTTTTAACGGGGCCTGTGATGGGCCCCTCATGGCATTTCCCAAAATCTGGTTCCCATCTTTATCAAACTTAGAGTGACAATGATTAACCCAATGTTTTCCTTTTTTAGATTTTGGACATACTTCAGGATCAGCAGTTTCCTTTTTTCCCCTATCTGGCGGCCTGACTCGCTGATTTTTTCTACATTCTTTTTTAGTATGACCATGCTTCCCACAGTTAAAACAAGCTCCAGGAAATGGAGTATTTCCTTTATCCACTCTCAGCCCTGCCACTGTGTGTGCTAGCAGAGTGGCCTTATGCAGATTACTTCTGATACCATCACAGGCCTTGATATATAATCAACTAAATGTGCTTTCCCTCTGATAGGTCGCACAGCAGCCTGGCAATCGGGATTAGCATTGTTGAAAAGTCATAACTGCAGTACTATATCCTGAGCAGCCAAATCTGCAATCACCTTTTTAAGAGACTCCTGTACCTAAGCTATAAAATCCATGTATGGTTCTTTTGGTCCCTGTTTAACAGCACTGAAGGAAGGGTATTGTTCTCCACATGAAGTGATTTTTTCCTAAGCTCTAATACACACTCCTCTAAGCTGTTCTATGGCGCCATCCTGCATGACCACTTGTGCATCTAAACCAACCCAGCCATCAAACCCCAAAAGTTGGTCTGCAGTTATATTAACTTGAGGTTGGGCCTGGGCATTGCGAGCAGCCTGAATGGAAGCTTCATCTGCCCACCAAGTTTTAAATTGTAAGAACTGAGCAGGAGTTAGAAAATCTCGAGTAAGAGTATCCCAGTTAGTAGGAATCATCCGACTGGAAACAGCAATATTCTTTAACGGTCCCATTACAAAAGGAGAACCTGGTCCATACTGATTAATACCTTGTTTAAACTCCAGAGTATTTTAAAAGGACAAGGCTCAAATGTAGCTATATTTCCCTGTTGACCTGAGGGGTGTATTCTAACAAGGAACTGCCAAGCCTCTCTATCACCCTCTCGTCTAGCTTGCTGAATTCCTGCCTGAAGAGAATTAAGAATGGTGGCTCAAGGCACTGCTCGAACAGTTACTGCGGCAACTAGTTTTTGCCCAGTGTCCTCCAGAAAAGAAAGATCTGGAGGGTCAGGCCACTCTTTTTCTTCAAAATAATAATGAGGGGGTGCAGAAGGGTAGGGATGAACCTCTCCCTCCTGTGCCACTTTAGCTGGCAAACCTGGTCTATAACCTCTTCTGTTACTTCGTTATACTCTCCTTCCTCCTCATTATCAGTGTGGAAAAATTAGAAGGAGGAAGGAACCAGGGCCCACACTTGTCCCATTGTTACCCTGATGCTTCCAAGCTCCCCTTCTTACTCACCATGGGAATTGTTTTAAGAGTACTTGGGTGTCATCCAGCTTAGTTCCACATTCTCCAGTCGTTGCTCCAGTGACCCTTCAACCTGGATTCGAGCCCCCATGATGGACGCAACTTACTGAGACTACCTCGGTTGGGGAGACCCTAACCCAGTAGCGCTAGAGGAATTAAAGACACACACAGAAATATAGAGGTGTGAAGTGGAAATCACAGGCCTCAGCCTTCAGAGCTGAGAGTCCCAAACAGAGATTTACCCACGTATTTATTAAAAGCAAGCCAGTCATTAGAATTGTTTCTATAGATATTAGATTAACTAAAAGTATCCCTTATGGGAAATGAAGGGATGGGCTGAAATAAAGGGATGGGTTAGGCTAGTTATCTGCAGCAGGAGCATGTCCTTAAGGCACAGATCGCTCATGCTATTGGTTCTGGTTTAAGAATGCCTTTATGTGGTTTTCCACCCTGGGTGGGCCCGGTGTTCCTTGCCCTCATTCTGGTCAACCCACAACCTCCCAACTTGGGCGTTATGGCCATCATGAATATGTCACAGTGCTGCAGAGATTTTGTTTATGGCCAGTTTTGGGGCCAGTTTATGGCCAGATTTTGGGGGCCTGTTCCGAACATGTAAGTTTAGTGTTTTGCTGAGTTCTCTGAGTAGCCTATCAAATTATTGAACTTGAGGAGGAAGATGTGGAAGACCTTGGCTTGTTAGCAGTAGTTCAGAAATAAAGATGGTTATCCAGAGCCATGTGACTGGCATCTGCAGTTGGGACAGTGTTGTGGGACTGAGTCCTGAACTTGTGGATTCTGTGTTGACTCTGGGTGGTGTCAGAATTGAGTTGTTGGACATGTCAGAATTGAGTTGTTGGACAGCCAGTTGGTGTTGGATAATTGATTGGTGTTCAGCAAACTACAACTTTTTTTGTCAGATGAGAGCTACCACAAGGCCTTGTGTTTGGGTTCTCTAGAGGGACAAAACTAATAGGATGGATATATATTTACAAAGGGGAGTTCATTTAGTATTAACTCACGTGATCACAAGGTCCCACTATAGGCCGTCTGCAAGCTGAGGAGCAAAAAGAGCCAGTCTGAGTCCCAAAACTGAAGACCTTGGGGTGCAATGTTTGAGGGAAGGAAGCATCCAGCCCAGGAGAAAGATGAAGGCTGGGAAGCTAGGCCAATGTAACCTTTTCATGTTTTCCTGCCTGCTTTTATATCCTGGTTGTGCTGGCAGCTGATTAGATGGTGCCCACCCAGATTAAGGGTGGGTCTGCTTTTCCCAACCCACTGACTCAAATGTTAATCTCCTTTGGCGACACCCTCAAAGACACATCCAGGATCAATACTTTTCATCCTTCAATCAAGTTGACACTCAGTATTAACTATCACAGGCCTGGGCTGGAGGGAGACTTCAGGTGTCTGAGGGAAGTGAAGCTTTGTTCTGCACACAGGCTGTCACACTGTACATTGTCCTGTTGTTCTTGGTCTCCTAGGGAGAGAGGGAAAAGAGAGTAAAAATATTCTGAGAACTTATTTCCTCTCCCCACTTTGGTGCCCACATGATTGTGACCCACATGATTGTGACCCACTCTTGACCATACCCACTAAAAATTGACATGGCCACTCCTCTCCCAGGGCAAAGTTTTACCCTCCGGAATTGTGCCCACAACAGCTTTGCCCCTAGAGTTTTCGGCCAAGAATATACACAGGTGCTTAGAAGACTTCTGGCTTATCTCAACCCCAGACACTGAATGTGTAGCAGGAGCTTGTCTCCTTTACCAACACAGGCTTTTGTACTACGTGATCATAATCTCTTCTGCCTGTACAGACACAAAGTTTTCTGAAACAAAGAGACTTACTAATGTTTATTGTTCTATTTGATTCTTGTATCTTTGTCCCACATTTTCTCTGTGTTTTTATTTTTATTTTGATATGCTTTTACTTTTTTCTTATTTTGCTTTGTGTATCTATATAGATGTATTTTTTGTGCTAAGAAATTTGTTTTTGTGTATGTGCATATCTTTCCCAGAAAATAATGTATTTTAATACGATTTTATGTTGTTTTGTTGAGTCTTGTTATTTTCATTGGAAGCAACTGCTTTCAGCACCTTTTATATGTAAGACAGTGCCAATATACTTCTTTAGAATTTGGTTAGTTTTGAAGTTTTTTTTTCTTTTTATTTTGCAGGACAGACTTGGTGATGGTATTATAAATACTTGATAGTTAATTTTTTTCAGAACTTTGACTATTTCACACAGTCTCCTTCTGGCCTGCAAAATTTTTGTTGAGAATCCACTGGCTATCTCATAAGAGTATTGTTGCAAATAACACTTTTTTTTTTTTTTTTTGAGACGAAGTTTCACTCTTGTTGCCCAGGCTAAGTGCAATGGTGCAATCTCAGCTCACTGCAACCCCTGCCTCCTTGGTTCAGGCAATTCCCCTGCCTCAGCCTCCTGCATAGCTGGGATTACAGGCAGGCATCATCACACCCAGCTAAGTTTGTGTTTTTAGTACAGACAGGTTCCCCCATGTTGGTCAGGCTGGTCTTGAACTCCCAAACTCAGGTGATCGGCATACCTCCGCCTCCCAAAGTGCTGGGATTACAGGCATGAGCCTCTGCACCCAGCCAACACATCACTTTTATCTTGTAGCTCCCAAGATTCCCTTTTCTGTGACTTTTACAATTGTACTTACATACGTGTTTGATATAAATATCTTTGCTTGTGTCCCAGATTGTTTGTTGAGCTTTTTTATTTTTACATCATTTTTCAAGATTTTTCAGTTTTTTTATATTTTTTACCTCCATAATTTGTTTTTCTAATATTTTAAATATTTTTTTCTTATTTCCAGTTTTCTGATTTTCTATAGTTCTCTGTGCTCATATTTCACTCATTGAGTATTACTCAGTTTATTTCATTTTTTATTGGTTTTCCTCAAAATTTTATTTTATTTATTTATTTTTTGATACAGAGTTTTGCTCTTCTTGTCCAGGCTAGGGTGCAATGGCATGATCTCCACCCACCACAACTTCTACCTCCCAGGTTCAAGCAATTCTCCTGCCTCAGACTCTCGAGTAGATGGGATTTCTGGTGCCTGCCACCGTGCCAGACTAATTTTGTATTTTTAGTAGAGACAGGGTTTCTCCATGTTGGTCAGGCTGGTGTCAAACTCTTGACTTCAGGTGATCCGCCCACCTCAGCCTCCTAAAGTGCTGGGATTACAGGTGTGAGCTACTGCACCTGGCCACATTGTAATCTTTTATCAAAATTTGAACATTAAAAAGTTACCTGTCACAATCTTTGTAATATGGCTTTCTCCTGGCATACTTTGAACAATTGTCTGAGTTAGAGAGTCTGAGAATCTCTCAAGATCATGTTCTTTCAGTCTGTCTTGTCTGAAATTTTGTGTTTATTTTTTAGTTAAAGGAAATTATTCGTCTTTTTTTTTTTTTTTGGAAATGGAGTCTCAGTCTGTCACCAGGCAGGAGTGCAGTGGTGTGATCTCGGTTCACTGCAACCTCTGCCTCCCAGATTCAAGTGATTCTTCTGCCACAGCCTCCTGAATAGCTAGGACTACAGATAAGTGCCACCGTGCCCAGCTAATTTTTGTATTTTTAGTAGAGATGGGGTTTCACCATGTTGGCCAGCATAGTCTCAATCTCTTGACCTCGTGATCCACCCGCCTAGGCCTCCCAAAGTGCTGGGATTATGTGCGTGAGCCACCGCACCTGACCCCTAGTCATCTTTTTTCTTAATACTCAGTAATCACTTGCTACACCTGTTTTCTTTCTGTGGTACTGCAGTGTCTCTACTGCTGTAACATTTACCTTTGGTCTCAGCATACTCAAACTGTCATTCCAAAGTAAAGCACCATTTCTTTTTGCACTATGTATCATAGGAGACAGAAACCAGTGTCTGGAAAAGCCCAGACAAGGAAGTAATAAAGAAGTTTGAGCCAGCATTTTACTTGTCTTTTTTTAAAAAAATCAAAAGTTGGCAATTTACCTCTTTTTTCTTTTTTTCTTTTCTTTTTTCTTTTTCTTTTTTTTTTTTTGAGATTTATTCTCGTTTTGTTCCCCAGGCTGGAGTGCAATGGCGCGATCTTGGTTCACTGGTACCTTAGCCTCCCAAGTAGCTGAGATTACAGGTTGAGCCACTGCATCTGGCTGGCAATTTACTTCTAAAGGCATTATGTTATATTGGGGACCTGGAATAGTCATGTTGGGTGAATGTAACAAACTTTAGCTCTTCCCTTCTGTGTCACTTTGTGCTCACCTGGGGTGCTTCAAACACTTAACTCATTTATAATTTTTTCTCAGATGTATTCTGGTTAGTATGTTTTTGTTACATACATATGTCTATAAAGAATTAGAACCTTTGGTATTTTGCTATGCTATCTTGTTTATGTAGTTTGTATAATATTATAGGTTAGATTTGTAATCTATGTTTATCTGAGTCTAGTAAGTGGAGTAATTTGACATTTTTATTTCTTTCAGTTATATGTTCTCATTTTGCTGAAGACCTTTGCCCAGGGCCAGGCATTAAAGATTCTTTTCAAAAAGTGATACTGAGAGAATATGTAAAATGTGGACACAAGGATTTACAGTTAAGAAAAGGCTGTAAAAGTGTGAATGAGTGTAATGTGCACAAAGAAGGTTATAATGAACTAAACCTGTGTTTGACAACTACCCAGAGAAAAATATTTCAATGTGATAAATATGTGAAAGTCTTCCACAAATTTTTAAATTCAAATAGACATAACACAAAACATACTAGAAAGAAACCTTTCAAATGTAAAAAATGTGGCAAATCATTTTGCCTGCTTTTACACCTACGTCAGCATAAAAGAATTCATATTAGAGAGAATTCTTACCAATGTGAAGAATGTGGCAAAGCGTTTATCTGGTTCTCAACCCTTACTAGACACAGGAGGGTTCATACTGGAAAGAAATCCTACAAATACGAAGAATGTGGCAAAGCTTTTAACCAGGACTCAAACCTTTCTACACATAAGAGAATTCATACTAGACAGAAATCCTACAAATGTGAAGAATGTGGCATAGCTTTCTACCAATTCTCACACCTTACTAGGCATAAGTTAATTCATACTGGAGAGAAACCCTACAAATGTGAAGAATGTGGCAAAGCTTTTAACCGATCTTCAACCCTTACTAGACATAAGATAATTCATACTGGAGAAAAACCCTATAAATGTGAAGAATGTGGCAAAGCCTTTAGTGTTTTCTCAACCCTTACTAAACATAAGATAATTCATACTGAAGAGAAACCCCACAGATGTGAAGAATATGGCAAAGTTTATAAGGAGTCCTCACACCTTACTACACATAAAAGAATTAATACTGGAGAGAAACCATACAAATGTGAAGAATGTGGCAAAACCTTTAGTATATTCTCAATCCTTACTAAACATAAGATAATTCATACAGAAGAGAAACCCTACAAATGTGAAGAATGTGGCAAAGCTTT
>NW_012101987.1:2630758-2634549 GCF_000951045.1 Mandrillus leucophaeus | reverse complement strand
CCCTTACTATACATAAAATAATTCATACTGGAGAAAAGCCCTACAAATGTGAAGAATGTGGCAAAGCTTTTAATCGGTCCTCACACCTTACTACACATAAGAGAATTCATACTGGACAGAAACCCTACAAATGTAAAGAATGTGGCAAATCCTTTAGTGAATTCTCAACACTTACTAAACATAAGATAATTCATACTGAAGAGAAACCCTACAAATGTGAAGAATGTGGCAAAGCTTTTAACCGATCTTCAATCCTTAGTATACATAAGAAAACTCATACTGGAGAAAAACCCTACAAATGTGAAGAATGTGGCAAAGCTTTTAAGCAGTCCTCACACCTCGCTGGGCATAAGCATGTTCATGGTGGACAGAAACCCTACAAATGTGAATCATGTGGCAAAGCCTTTAGTATATTCTCAACCCTTACTAAACATAAGATAATTCATACTGAAGAGAAACCCTACAAATGTGAAGAATGTGGCAAAACTTTCTACCGATTCTCAAACCTTAATACGCATAAGATAATTCATACTGGAAAGAAACCCTGCAAATGTGAAGAATGTGGCAAAGCTTTCAACCATTCCTCAAACCTTACTAAACATAAACTAATTCATACTGGAGACAAACCCTACAAATGTGAACAATGTGGCAAAGCTTTTAGGCGGTCTTCACATCTTAGTAGACATAAGATAATTCATATTGGAATTCATACTGAAGAGATTATACAAATGTGAAGAATGTGGCAAAAGCCTCTTCCCTTACTAAAGAATGTGGCAAAGCTTTTAATCAGAACTTCACCCTTACTACACATAAGATAATTCATGCTGGAGAGAAACCCTACAAATGTGAAGAATGTGGCAAAGATTTCTATTGATTCTTATACGTTACTAAATATAATTCATATTGGAGAGAAATTCTACAGATGTGAAGAATGTGGCAAAGGCTTTAATTAGTTCTCATCCCTTACTAAACATAAGAGAACTCATACCATAGAGAAATCCTACAAATGTGAAGAATGTGACAAAGCTTTTAACCACTTCTCAACCCCGCCTACGTATAAGATAATTCATGCTGGAAGGAAACCCTACAAATATGAAGAATGTCTCAAAGCTTTTTACTGATTCTTATACCTTACTAAACATAAAATAATTCATAAAGGAGAGAAATTATACAAATGTGAAGAATGTGGCAAAGCTTTTAACAAATCCTGTCCATTACTAAACATAAGATAATTCATACTGGAGAGAAAACCTACAAACGTGAGGAATGTGGCAAAGCCTTTAGCTTGTCCAACTTACTGTACATGAGATAGTTTATACTTGAGAGAAGCCCTACAAATGTGAAAAATGTGGCAAACCTTTTAACCAATCCTCAATGCTTGTTACACATTAGATAATTCATGCTGGAGAAAAACCGTACAAATGTGAAAAATGTGGCAAAGCTTTTAACCAATTTTCAAACCTTACTAAACATAAGATAACTGATACTGGAGAAAAATCTTAGAAATGTGAAGAATGTGGTAAAGCCTTTATCCAGTCCTCAACTCCTACTAAACATAATTAATGATGGAGAGAACCCGTACAACTGTGAAGAATGTGGCAAAGCTTTTAACAAGTCCTCAAACCTTATTGAACAAAATAATTCATACAGGAGAGAAACCCTACAAAAGTGAAGAATGTGACAAAGCCTTTAACCAGTCTTCAAGTTTTACTAAACATAAGAAAATTCATACTGGAGAGAAACCCTATGATTGTGAAAAATATGGCAAAGGTTTTAACTAGTTCTCAGTTCTTAACACACATGAGATAATTCATACTGGAGAGAAACTCTACAAACAAGAAAGATGTGGCAATGCTTCTGACAACACCTCAAACTTTTCTAACCATAAAAGAAATCATATGAGTGAGAAATCCTAGAAATGTGGAGAATGTAACAAAGTATTTAAATGGTTGTCACACTTGATTATAGGTAATATACTGGAAAAAATTCCTACAAGTGAGAACAATGTGGCAAAAATTTTTAACTAATACATCTTATTGCACAGAAAATCATTTATATTTGAGAAAAATTGTACAAATATAGACTATGAAAAAGACATCAGTATCTGCTCACATCTTAACACCAGAGAGTTCAGGCTTAATAAAAGCATGATAAGTGCAATTACTGTCAAAAAATCTTTCAGAAAATATTATCCTTTAAAGTGAAGGAGAATATATTAAAGATGAACATTACAAACATAAAGAAGGTTGTAGTACTTTTACTTGTATCGGATCTTATTGTCCACATTTTGTACTAGAGAAAAACTCTGAAGGGGTTGCTCAAACTTTATTCAACTCAGGGAATTTATATTGGAGAATTGTCTTGCAAATGTAATAAATTTGGGAAAAGACTTTTTCAAAAACTACAGCTTAGAAAACACCAGAGTTTATACTAAAATATATTTTCAAAGATGTAGTAAAAATAAAAAAAATTCAATCCAAATTTAAGTCTATGTAAATACCAGAATTTATAGTAGAAATATATGAGGAACTGACACTTCGAATATTCTAAATCAGAGTTCTGAGTGTATAAAATAATCTAAAACTAAAGTCGGTAGAAAAATTATTTGTATATAGTGTTAGGAGTAAAAGATTTGCAGAGTAATAACTATATTCAGATCATGCATTCTTGAAAAAATTACAGATTTTTTGAAAAGCAAATGATGTAACTCTTTATTTTCTGCTGTTTCTTTATTCTTATTGACTTGTGAAAACATGTCATCATTTGTTGCCGCATCAGAGGTATGAGAGATTCTTTTTCATTAGGTGGGCATTATTTATTATCTTTTTTATGGATGAGTAAGAGTATTAAAATGTAAGATGTATGATGAAAATCTAAGTGGAGAGGTTCTTTGTGGTTAACTTATACTATTGAGTGATGCACGAGTAAGGTGTTAAGAGTAATATTCTTTTGCATTATGAGAAAACTAGTAGTACATTCGTATGTTGTACTAATTGTGCTTTTATGTAATAAAATGCAGTACATTTTAAAATTTTTAGATTATGTGTAAATGTAACTGTTTCAACATTTTTAACATGGTAAATATTGTGCATTCAATGAAGTGTTATTATGCCAAAAAGGTTAACCTTTTCCACCTTACCAAAAGGCATAGGTAAAAGATGGTAGTAGTATACTATTTGGTAATATAATGGACTAACATCTGTAGTCATCTCTTTTGCCAGTGGCTTCAAACTGCAAATAAGTTAAAGAATATTGTTCTTATAGGTTAAATTTTTATTCTTATTTTAATCATTTAAATTTATTTTTCTTAATTTTTGTGGGTACATGAGTGTATATACTTATGCCATATATGGCATATTTTGATACACAAATACAATATATAATAATCACATTGGGATACATGTGGTATCTATCACCTCTAGCACTTATTCCTTTGTATTACAAACAAGCCAATTCTACACTTTTACTTATTTTAAAATGTACAATTATGGCCAGGTGCGGTGGCTCACGCCTGTAATCCCAGCACTTTGGGAGGCCAAGATGGGTGAATCACTGGGTCAGGAGTTCGAGACCAGCCTGACCAACATAGTGAAACCCTGTCTCTGCTAAAAGTACAAACAATTAGCTGGGCGTGGTGGCAGGCACCTGTAATCCCAGCTACTTAGGAGGCTGAGGCAGGAGAATCACTGGAACCTGAAAGGTGGAGGTTGCAGTGAGCTGAGATCGCGCCACTGTACTCCAGCCTAGGTGACAGTGTGAGGCTCTGTCTCAAGGAAAAAAAAAAAAAAATA
>NW_012101987.1:2608574-2630708 GCF_000951045.1 Mandrillus leucophaeus | reverse complement strand
GCCTACTGGGTTATTTTTATGGTTAAAATAAAACTTATTTTAAAATGTACAATTATGGTTGGGTGCAGTGGCTCACGCCTGTAATCCCAGAACTTTTGGGAGGCCCAGGCGAATGAATCACCTCAGCTTAGGAGTTCGAGATGGCCAGGAACCTGGGAGGTGGAGGTTGCAGTGATCTGAGATCATGCCACTGCACTCCAGCCCTGGCAACGCTACAAGACTTCATTTCAAGAAAAAAAAAGAAAAAAAATGAACTGTTAAATTATAATTGACTGCCAGGTTATTTTTATGGTTATAATAGAAATCATATGCAAGTATAAATAAAATACATTTCTGAGTCCTGAGTAGATATCTTAAAATTTTATACATATATATATTTGAACATGTGTCCTGTCTGCCTGCAAACACACACAAACTTTAGTTTGGGTTAAATATACATTACTCTAAAAGATAAACTTTAGGTGTAAGGAAATTATAAAGTAAGTGAGTGTGTGTGAGTAGAAGTTTGTACTTATTTTCAGAAGAAGTATTGGGGAAAAAATTATTTTAACAAAGTGACTAGTATAAAACCAAAAGCCTCAAAAATGCAAGCAAATGTATTCTCTGCTTTGTATTGAATTTATTACTATAGTTATTGTGTATGACAGTGTTTCTTAATTTTCATTTTGAAATAGTTAATGCATAGAAATGCTACTGTCCTGTTGCTTTTGTATTTTGAAAGTTTAATAATTTTTTAAGTAAAATCTTAGGCTTTTCTTATTTATTTATTTATTTATTTATTTATTTATTTGAGATTGAGTCTCACTCTTGTCACTCAGGCTGGAGTGCAGTGGCATGATCTTGGCTCACTGCAACCTCTACTTCTCAGGTTCAAGCAATCTTCCTGCCTCAGCCTCACAACTAGCTGGGATTACAGGTATTGTGCCACCAGGCCTGGATAATATTTTACTTTTTTTTTTTTTTTTTTTGTATTTTTAGTTGAGACTGGGTTTCACCATGTTGGCCAGACTGGTCTCAATCTCCTGACCTCAGGTGATCCGCCTGCCTCAACCTCCCAAAGTAGTGAGATTATAGGCGTGAGCCACGGTGCCCAGTCCCAGTTAGTCTTACTTAGGTTCTTCTATACTTCAGATTATGTGTAGGGATAAAAGATAATTATACAGGAACAATTAACTTCCTTTTGTCCTATCTGAATGCTTTTAATTTTATTTCCTAATTCCTTTTTCTTGGATTTGTACTATGTTTAGCAAGACTGACTTTAGTAAGGATGAGTGGGCATCCTTGTCTTATACTAGCTTTTAGAGTAAAATCTTGCAACTTATCCCTGTTTAATATGTTGTTAGCTGTGTGTTTTTTGCTGATATGTGGCATTTATTGGCGGAGGTACCAATAATTTGATCTATAACTACTTTTTCAGAGATTATCAAAAGGGAATGTCAAATTTTGTCAAACTTCCATTGTGCATCAATTCTTTTGTACTCTGCATCTATTTTGATGTTAGAGATGTGAAATCACAACAATTTTACATATATACAAAAAATAATCAGAGACTACTATGAACATCTCTATGCATGCAAACTAGAAAATTTGGAGAAAATGAATAAACTCCTGAATACACAAAACTTTCCAAGATTTAACCAGGAAGAAACAGAAAACTTGAACAGGGCAAAAATGTATAAAACATATGATGAAATTAATTAGTAATAAAAAATCTACCAACTGTAAAAGCCCTGGATTATGTAAAATCACAGCCAAATTTTGCCACATATACAAAGATGAGCTTGTACTACTACTGAGTGTACTCCAAGAAATCAAGGTGGGATTCCATCCTAACTCATTTTATAACATCAATATTATCTTAATTCCAAAATATAGTGAAGGCACAACAGAAAAAGGAAACTACAGGCCAATATTTTTGGTAAACATTGAAACAAAAATCCTCCATGAAATATGAGCAATCTGAGTTCATAAGCAAATCACAACGTTGTTAGAATAAATTAAGACAAGAATATCCAGTCTAACACTCCTATTCAACATAATTCTAGAAGTCCTAGTCAGAGCTATCCAACAAAGTTAAGAAATTAAAAGCATCTAAATAGAAAAAAAGGAAGTTAAATTATCTTCACTGATAATAATTCTCTACCTCCCAGTTCTAAGTGTTGCAGGACGCAGAGGACTAGAGAGACCAGTATGGGTGAATACAGGAGGATGTTTATTTTAAGGTAGGCACCAGCTCAGTGGATTCACATCCAAACTTACAAAGCAAAGACTGAGCTCAAAGACTGAGCAAACTTACAGAAGCAAAACAAAGGCAGTTAATTATATCATGACAGGTCACATAATTTATAGTATAACTGATGACTTGGCATAATTTGTGGCCTGGCTTAGCTGGTGGCCTTGGAGCTGCGTTGAAAGAAAAAACAAAAACTGGCTAATGGAGACATTTGTTCATGTCCTTCACCCTTGCTTTGGAGGGGACTGTCTGGAGCCTATTTCTTTGGTTTTGCCTTCTTGAACAAGGTTATTTTCTAATTGTCCTTGAAGTGAGCTTGCTAGGCAGAGGAAAACTTCTCTTTTTAACCCTTGCCTTGCCACATTCTGGGCTTTGGCTTTTACTTTTCTTGGAGTTAATGCAGTACTTATTATTTTAAATTTCTGCCTCAGTTTCTCCCCTTTGATGCTTTTTATAAACAAAATTTTAATAGAAAGCATCACTACTACATGATTCCTTATGAGAGAGCAGGTTTTCTTCTTTAGGAACAGGCTGATATTTATGCAGAGCCGTTAAGTGAGTGGTAGTTTGCCCAGCTACAATTGTCTCTATAGTGATTGAATGCTAATAAGGAAGGGTAAAAGGCAAGGAACTATCAAACAACCTCCTAGTATGGCTAGAACTACTCCCTTTAAGGTTTTGAATCCATTGAAGGAGGAAAACCAGCCTCCAAAGAGGGAATCAGGAGTCCACCCTTTCCAGGTCTAGAATGAAATATGGGCTAATTTTTTCATTCTTGCAGTTATTTCTATAATAGCTTTCTCATTGTTATCAATTTTTAAGCAGCAATTAGTTAGATTAAACTTTTCACATATTCCTTCTTCCTGGGCTAGGAGATAGTCTAAAGCCAGTCTGTTTTGATAAATGGCCTTTCTCATTTTTGTGGCCTGCTGGGCCAATAAATCTAATGCATTTGTTATTTCATTAGTGATAATTTCAAGGATTGCCTGCAACCTTATGATGCAGTTAAGCATGTAAATTGAGGTGAAGTACCCCCATGACCCACTTTGTGCCCAGGTAGCTGGCCCACATTATTGAATTATTCTTTCAGTGGCAAATCTGTGTCCTTCCAATCTCCTTCTTTTCTTTTCTTATTTATTTATTTATTTTTTGAGACAGAGTCTCACTCTGTTGCCTAGATTGGAGTGCAGTACTGCGATCTTGGCTCATTGAAAGTTCCACCTCCCAGGTTCACGTCATTCTCCTGCCTCAGCCTCCCGAGTAGCTGGGACCACAGGTGCCCATCATCATGCCTGGTTAACCTTTTTGTATTTTTGGTAGAGACGGGGTTTCACCGTGTTAGCCAGCATGGTCTCAATCTCCTGACATTGTGATCCACCTGCCTTGGCCTCCCAAAGTGCTGAGATTACAGGCATGAGCAACAGTTCCTGGCCCCCAGTCTCCTATTTTTATGTCTCTTTTTATGTTTATATTTCTTTTGTTTCTTCTTTTAATTTCATCATAGACAGGATACCCTAAGGTTTTTCCTTGTTGCAGGGGGAGTAAAAAGAAATATGGCTTAATTGTCTCTAGTATACAAGCCTCTATTTCACTTGTAACTGTTGGTAGGCCCGTTACCCACAGATCCAATAAAGACCAGAGGGTGCTTGCCAGGTATTTGGAGCTTCAAGCTGATACCAAGTGTGATTTAGAGAACAGAAATAGGATGGATTTGGATGAGGTGATTTGGAGTCATTTCTGCCCCACCACAAAGTTTTTCTTAGTGTTTCATTATAATATTGCTGTTCTAAGCAGGTTAATTCTCTAACTGGATTTGTAAAAGACTTTCCCCAGCGAGCACCACAGTATCTTCTGACGATAGAAGTTTTTAGGATCCAGACACTTGAACTTACAGGCATCGGTTCGGGGGAATAGTCGTTAAAGTAAAATGATCTTGTGGCGTTAACTTTTTTGCTTTTCAAGGCCACTGGTCTCCCATGTTAGTTCCTCTGTAAACTAACATGAAGAAACGCCTAGGCTGCCAGCAATGTTTTAAGCCAGCTGAGCAAACAGGTTCTTGGCTAAAGGAAGAGGCTCTGGCAACTTCTAGTTTACATGCTTATAGAATGATTTAAAGACTTGGAATTGGTGCTGAGCCAGACAGGTCCAGGTTTCTTTTTTGGTAACATATAGGTAGGTTGCTGGGTATGTATTTATGTAGACATGTATGGAGTAACCTGTAGTCCACACAGGTAAGTCTGGCTTTAGAATGGTGAAGTTTACAGGATTACAGGGTTTTATTTTGCAATCTGGTTTTATTGGCATTTTGGTAAGCATAATTGGCCTCTGTTGTGTGCTAGGATGCCATGATATGCAATACCAAGAATCCTTTTTTGGGATCCCAGGAGGACAAGGAGGAGCTACTCTTGGCATGCAGACATATTTGTAGTTATTTCTATAGTATTTATAGGTAAGTTACCACAGACTGGTGAGTCTAGGTATGCTGCCTGATAGGCATCCAAGTACAGAGAAAGAGGCCCTGGGTAAAAAGGAGGGACCTTGGTTTGGTTTAAGAGGAAATTTTCCTTTGACCTTGCACGAATCTGAAACCATTCACCAGGTGAAAATTTAGGGTCATAGAATAAATAAGGTTTGTTATTTTCTGGGCCACAAATTGAGTAGGTGGTCTGATTAAAAGTACAAGTTCCTAAGCGAGTCCCTGTACACTTATAATAAGTATGGTACAATAGAGTTTTAGTTATACCATTCCCTGACCAGGTAGTATGTGTACAGTGGGGACACCCTTCTATAGGTGCTTCTTCTAGCATGGTTAAGGGGGATAACAACAGCAAAACAATATACAGCATATTTATATTCAGCAAGGACAGAAGAGGTCCTTATTTGTGGGAGGAGATTGAGCACAGCGACAGAACAATAGGAAAACAGTATTACAAGGAAAACTACGACTTTTAAGATTTTTAACCACATTTACTTGCTTGAGAAGTTCTTAAGCTTCAGCCATGAGTAGACTGGTTAGATTCCTCTGTGTGACTAGAGTAGGGTTTGTTGTCTTTTGCTTCTGCCATGCATAGACTGGTCAGCTGCCAAAATGACCAGAGCGGGGTGGTTGTTTTTAGCAGCAGCTTGGTCTCATCTCAGGATCAGCCAGGTTGGATGATCTGGGTCCTGCTGGCTGGTCCACTTGTCTTGAGCTGCTAGTTTTAGCCGACTGTGGTGGATCCAAGGCACAACACCTGGAACTTTAACAGCAGTGGGAATGGACTAGATTACAGTATAGGGCCCATCCTATATGGGTCCTAGAGAAGTTGGATTCAACTTTTTAAACCAAATAGTCTCCAGGTTTAAAGGGGTGTACTGGGTCTGTCAGACTTAACAGGTTTTATGTACCAAGTAATGGACACTTTGCATAGCTATCCATAGAGCCTGCATTTGCTTTTTTAAAGTTAATTCCCCTAGTTCCTGGAGATCACCTTTTATTTCGCTTGTGATTGGGGGAGGCTAACAGAACAAAATTGCATAGGGTGAATACCCAGTTTGTTTGTTGGGGGTGCACCTGACTCAGAGGAGGACCATAGGCAAGACTTGATTCCATCTTAGATGAAATCTTCTTAGATGAGTTTCCTGCTATTTTTTTAGTAGCTACTTGAGTGTCCGGTTCATACATTTCACTTATTCTAAAATTCATGGCCAATAGGCTGTGTGTAACTTTCTTTTCATTTTTAACAGTCTTGTTAAATCTTGCACTATTTCAGCCACAAATGACAACTCACTGTTTGATCCTAAAGTTAAAGGCAGTCCAATCCTGGCGATAATGTCTTTTAACAGTACTTTAGTTACTTTTCGTGCTTTTTCTGTGCTGATGGGGAAAGCCTTAACCCATCCTCAGAAGGTGCAAACAAGCACTAGCAGGGACTGGTAGCGCCCCCAGCACGGGCAGTACTGTAAAGTCTATAACCAAGTTTTTACAAGGCATGGCTTCTACTTCCTGAATTCCTGGAGGCCAAGTGGGCCCCTATTGTGGGTTGTTTTGAGCACAGGCTAAGCACTGTTTACAAACAGCTCCAGTGATGGCAGAGAGCCGTGACATAGAAATGGCATATTAGTAACGTTTCTAGTGCCATTTTTTTCCGTATGAGTTCCTTGATGAATTTGCTTTACAAACATATGAGCTAACGTATTTGGAATGGCTAATCTCCCATCGAAGAATTTCCACCACCCTCCTTTAATATATTTTTCAGCCTCCTGGGCAAACCAGGGTCTTTCATCTTGGAGAGGAGGTTCTGGGAGGAGAGCCATAGCTAAGGCTTCCTCTGCTTTAAATAAAAATAAAAATAAAAATAATGCAGCGTCATTATTGCTACCCGTTTTGCCTCTCTATCTGCCTTTTTGTTTCCTTTGACTTCTGGTGTTCCTGCCATTTGGTGCCCTCTGCAGTGTATTACAGCTACTTTTTCTGGAGCCTATACATCCTTTAAGAGCTGTAGAATCTTTTCCTCATACTTT
Organism: Mandrillus leucophaeus; assembly: GCF_000951045.1. Taxonomy (NCBI): domain Eukaryota; kingdom Metazoa; phylum Chordata; class Mammalia; order Primates; family Cercopithecidae; genus Mandrillus; species Mandrillus leucophaeus. Next base: position 2,623,972 of record NW_012101987.1, on the reverse strand, counting down.
TTTTTTTTTTTCTCCAGCTGTTGAAAGGGTTGTTTGTGTGCCTTTTTTTTTTTTTTTTTTTTTTATAGTTCCATGAATATGCAGTGTGGTAAAAGCAAATTTAGAGCCAGTGTAAATATTCTTTTGCCAAGAACAGTGCTCTTGTTAGGGCTATTAATTTTGCTTTTTGAGCCAATATTTTGACATTGGGGTTTCTGAGGGGTTGGTGTAAAAATTTTTCCGACTGGAGGATACCTTATCCATGGTTTTGACACAGTTATGGAGGGGAGCTCCCGGTTTGACGGGGAGCAGAGTAGCCAGATTTAGGTGTTTACTTTTTTTTTTTTTGGAGACAGAATCACACTCCGTGGTCTCAACTCATTGCAACCTCCACTTCCTGGGTTCAAGCAATTCTCCTGCCTCAGCCCCCCAAGTAACTGGGGCTACAGGCGCATGTCACCACACCAAGCTAATTTTTGCATTTTTAGTAGAGGCGGGGTTTCACTATGTTGACCAGGCTGGTCTCGAACTCCTGACCTCGTGACATTCCTGCCTCGGCCCCCCGAAGTCCTGGAATTCCAGACATGAGCCACCACACCCAGTCTGTATGTTTACTGTTTTTAAAATAATGTAAGGGTTTTTACATAGAAGCCCTTAGTAGTGAGTCATTCTTGGGTTTGATAACCAATGATGCCCTCTTTGATCCATTAAAGTTATAACTGAGCGTGGCACTTGGACAGTTAGCTGCTGTCCTGGAGTTAATTTACTAGCCTCTTGTGTTAACAAGACAGTGGTGGCTAAGGCTTTAAAGCAAGGAGGCCATCCTAGCACCACGGAGTCCAGTTGTTTGGGTAAATATGCCACTGGGTGATGCCATGATCTTACAACTTAGAGTCAGAACCCCTGTAGCAATTTCCTTTTGTTCGTGAATATATAGAAAGAAAGGCTTATTTGTATCTGGTAGTCCTAAGGCTGGGGCCTGAGTTAAAGCCTCTTTGATTTGTTTGAATGCTATTTCCTGATTAGTTTCTCAAAGGAGGGGTTTCCCCCCACCCCTTTGTGACTGTATATAAGGCTTAACCATCAATGAAAAATTTGGAATCCAGATGCAGCAGGATTTTGCTGCCCCTAAATTTTTTTTAATTTGACATCCCGGTGGTCGGGGTTGGAAGTTCACAAATGGATTCCCTTTGCTTATACCTAAGCTGGCATTCCTCATGGCTTACTATGAAAACTAGATATTTAACCTCTTCATGGCAAATTTAGGCTTTCTTTTAAAATACTTCCAAACCTGCTTTCAATAGGAGATGGAGGAGGTCTCGGGTTTTCTGATAACAGACCTCTCAGGTTGGGGCTGCCAAAAGAAGGTTGTCCATGTAATGTAACAAGGTGCACTTATCATTTGGCGGGGTATAGGCCTTAAGGTCTGAGACCGGTGCTTCCCCAAAGATTGTGGGAGAGTTTTTAAACCCTTGCAGGAACGTAGTCCAGGTGAGCTGTGTAACTTCTTTGTCCCATTGAAATGCAAAGATGGGCTGACTAACTGGTGCCAAGCAGATACAAAAGAAAGCATCCTTTAAGACTGTAAACCAGGCAGTACTTACTGGAATGAATTCCATTAAAGTATACAGGTTGGGTACCACTGGATGGATAGGTGCCATGGCTCGGTTCATGGCACACAAGTTCTGCACTGGTCTATACTTATTAGACCCTGGTCCTGGCTGTGGTTTTCATACTGGCAAAAGTGGAGTATTCCACGGCAACTGGCACTGGACTAAAATCCTGTTTATAGAGCTGCTCTAAGTGTTTATAAGTGCCCTGTACAGCCTTTTGGGGAACTGGGTACTGATGAACCTGAAGAGGAATTGCTCCTGGTTTTAATTTTGCTATTACTGCTGCATGATTTACAGCTAACACAGGTGGGTTGTCCTCAGCCCACACTCCAGGCATTTCTTTAACTAACTGAAATAAGAATTTTTCTTTCTTTCGCATATGAGGTTGCATTGGTGCCTGCAATTTCTTTTTATAAAGTTTCCACTCCTTAACCTGTGGGATGGTAAGGGTTAACACCATGGCCTTTGGGTGAGTCAGATTTAAAGTCATATCTCCCTGTGGGCCAAAAGTAATTTGTGCTTGCAGTTTTTGGAGTAGGTCTTTTTCTAACAAGAGAATTGAATAATTTGGGAGGTATAGAAACTCATGCTGACTTCTTGTCCTTCTATAACACACCTCTTTGACCAACAGAACTGCCTCCTCTTTGAGACTCCAGTAGCCTCTACAATCGTTATATGATTCTTGGATAGTGGCCCTATGGGTCAAGTTATTACAGAGTATTCAGCCCCAGTATCTACCATAAAATCCACTAATTGGCCTCCAACTTCTAATTTAACCATAGGCTCCTGGAGGCCCAATGAGAAGGAGCCCAGTTTATCCTAGTTCTCATATCTTTTAGCCACTGCCAGCCCGATTAGATTAGTATTGCATTGCTTTAGCGTTTGGCAGCCCCTGGCTGATGGCCTCTTTGTCACACGGCCTTAGCCATTTCCCTTATTGCTTTCTGGACATTTATCTTTAAGTGTCCTTTCTTTTTACATCACACACATTAATCCTTCTCTAAGCTTGGTTGGCTTTAGAATCCCTGTCTAACTTGACCTCGTCCAGGTCCATGTCCATGTCCTCTCACATTACTAGTTTCTCTCTTTATGAGGGCTGCTGCTTACAGATTGGGGTTTTTTGTTTGTTTGTTTTGTTTTGTTTGTTTGTTTTTCAGATGGAGTTTCCCCCGTTGCCCAGGCCGGAGTGAAATGGCACGATCTTGGCTTACCACAACCTCTGCCTTCCAGGTTCAAGTGATTCTCCTGCCTCAGTCTTTCAAGTACCTGAGATTACAGGCATGTGCCACCATGCCTAATTTTTTTTTTTTTTTTTTTAGTAGAGATGGGGTTTCTCCATGTTAATCAGGCTGGTCTTGAACTCCCAACCTCAGGTGATCTGCCCGCCTCGGCCTCACAAAGTGCTGGGATTATAGTTGTGAGCCACCATGCCCAGCCTTCATTGGCTTTTTCTTAAAGCCTCTGTTCTGCTTCCTTCTTTGCCACCTGGTCATGGTTAACATACACTTTAGTGGCTACTTTTATAAGCTGGGTGGCATTCATGCCTGCAAAACCTTCTGGTTTCTGAAGCTTTTGCTTTATATTACTGTTGGCCTGTCCCACAAATTATGTATTTACCATATGTTGATTTTCAGCAGCTTCAGGGTTAAACGGGGTGAAAAGCCAGTATGCCTCACAGAGTCCTTCAAAAAACTGGCTAGGGAACAGACACATGAAAAAATGCTCATCATCACTGATCATCAGAGAAATGCAAATCAAAACCACAATGAAATGCCATCTCACACCAGCTAGAATGGCGATCATTAAAAAGTCAGGAAACAACTGGTGCTGGAGAGGATGTGGAGAAACAGGAACACTTTTACACTGTTGGTGGGACTGTAAATTAGCTCAACCATTGTGGAAGACAGTGTGGTGATTCCTTAAGGATCTAGAACTAGAAATACCATTTGACCCAGCCATCCCATTACTGGGTTATATACCCAAAGGATTATAAATCATGCTGCTATAAAGATACATGCACACGTATGTTTATTGTGGCACTATTCATAATAGCAAAGACTTGGAACCAACCCAAATGTCCATCAATGATAGACTGGATTAAGAAAATGTGGTACATATACACCATGGAATACTATGCAACCATTAAAAAACGATGAGTTCATGTCCTTTGTAGGGACATGGATGAAACTGGAAACCATCAATGTTCTCAGCAAACTATCACAAGGACAGAAAACCAAACACCGCATGTTCTCACTCATAGGTAGGAACTGAACATTGAGAACACTTGGACACAGGAAGGGGCACGTCACACACTGGGACCTGTCATGGGGTAGGGGCAGGGGGGAGGGATAGCATTAAGACATATACCTAATGTAAATGATGAGTTAATGGGTGCAGCACACCAACATGGCACATATGTATACATATGTAACAAACCTGCACATTGTTGCACATGTACCCTAGAACTTGATATATTAAAAAAAAAAAAAAAAAAAATGGCTAGGGAGCTTACTTCCTTGAAGAACCTCTGAGATCTTTCTTATATTGATGACCTTTTTTCCACCATCCCTTAGCCCTTGCAGAAGTTCCGGGGTTTCACCGTGTTAGCCAGAATGGTCTCGATCTCCTGACCTCGTGATCTGCCCGTCTCAGCCTCCCAAAGTGCTGGGATTACAGGCTTGAGCCACCGCGCCCGGCCTCTGTATAATTTTTATAAGAAATAAAGCTGGGTGTGGTGGCTCATGCCAGTAATCCCAGCACTTTGGGAGGCCGAGGCTGGTGGATCACCTGAGGTTAGGAGTTCAAGACCACCCTGATCAACATGGAGAAATGCCATCTGTACTAAAAATACAAAATTAGCTGGGCATGGTGGCACATGCCTGTAATCCCAGCTGCTCAGGAGGCTGAGGCAGGAGAATTGCTTGAACCCAGGAGGTGGAGGTTGCGGTGAGCCAGAGATCACGCCATTGCACTCCAGCCTGGGCAACAAGAGTGGAACTCCATCTCAAAAAGAAAAAAAAAAAGAAAGAAAGAAAAGAAATAAGCAAAATTATGTCATTTTTAAATGTTAGGGACATAATATTTTAAAGGATTAATTAGGTAAGAAAAACACATAATTTATAATTTGATTTTGGAAAGTTTGATGGAACTTTGTTCCACAGAAAGAATCTCAGTCAAATATCAAAGGTTTAAAACACTTGATGTCATAGGTCATTGTAAAATAAGTCATTAATTTGACCAAAGTGATAAAGATTTCAAAAACAAAAAAGGAAAAAAAACCTTCATTCTTTGGGAGAGAAGACTTAATTTTCCAAACAATAATCTCCAATAAAACAGCATAAAGCCAATTAAATTTGTTTTTCAAAATGTTATGAACAATCTATAAAAATCTGATCTTGACCAAAAGATATAACTTCTATAAGCCTTTATTAAGGAGTTGGTTAATGCTTCAAGAAAACCTTGTTAATCTAACACTGGGGCCCCTATTCTGGTCTTACATCAGTGTGCCTTTGACATTAATGATTAATTTACAGAAAAACAGAACTTATTTTATCTCTCAAAATCAGTTCTTACAATCTCACATGCCCACCTCTTTTGTGATAGTCTCTGGGCCTTGAGGAATTGAAGAGCTTTAATTTCATCTCATCTGCTGAGAAGGTGGCTCATGGTTGGGCTATTTTCATCTAGGAGAGTATTCCAGGCCAGACCCCACTTAACCTAAAATAATCAAAAAGGTCAGAATCTAATTTGAAAATAATCTATTTAAGTTCAGATATTAAGGATGGCCGCCAAATAACACATTTAAGTAGCCCTGAATATATATTCCAATTACTAGCCATTACAAGCCGGTCTTTTTTGAAACAATGCAAAGGCAGTTTCTAAGTTGTTTACCAAGAACTGACATTAAAATTATTGGTAAATTGATTGGGTATCGATTGGCTATATATATTTCTTTGTTTTCTATATTTTATGAAAAAAGAAAGAATGGTTGAGACAGCTAGTCAGAAACAAAATGTCTTTAAACAATTGCCCCTGTGCACAGATGTGGGGTAAGATTGAAGTCTCATAGTTTCATCTCTCTAGGCTTGATAAATTGTGCAGAACTCAAAGAGCTGAGACTGCTCTGAGCTATTTTTCTCACTGCCTTGCTCAGGACACATAAACCCCTTAGGTGGGCAGATCACCTAAGGTCAGGAGTTCAAGACCAGACTGGCAAAAATGGTGAAACCCTATCTCTACTAAAAATCAAAAAAGGCTGGGCATGGTGGCTCATGCCTGTAATTCCAGAACTTCGGGAGGCTGATGCAGGTAGATCATGAGGTCAGGAGTTCAAGGGCAGCCTGGCCAAGATGGTAAAACCCTGTCTCTATTAAAAATACAAAAAAATTAGCCGGACATGGTGGCGGGTGCCCGTAATCCCAGCTATTCGGAAGGATGAGGCGGAGAAATGCTTGAACCCAGGAGGGGAAGGTTGCAGTGAGCCGAGATAGCACCACTGTACTGCAGCCTGGGTGACAAAGCGAGACTCTGTCTAAAAAAAAAAAAAAAAAAAAATTAGGCATAGTAGTGCATGCCTGTAGTCCCAGATACTTGGGAGACCAAGGCAGGAGAATTGTTGGAACCTGGGAGGCAGAGGTTGCAGTGAGCCAAGATCGTGCCACTGCACTCCAGCCTGGGTGACAGAGTGAGACACTGTCTCAAAAAAAAAAGAAAAAGAAAAGCAATAGTTGTGTTGTGGGATTCAGGAGAATGGAAAGACCAATGGGTGTGACAAGAGAATTTCATTAAAGTGGCCACTGGCTCAGTGGATTCACATCAAAAAGGCTGATCCCCGAACAAAGACGAAGCTTGGCTTTTAAGCATGCAGTGGCATGAAACTCAGAGGGCGGGCTTAGCGTGCTTACAGAAGCAGAACAAAGGCAGTTAATCAAACCGAGACAGGTGTATGACTCAAACATGTCTGGTGACTTCTGCTGGGCTGCCCAGCAGGCTCTCAGCAGATGGTCACTATCTTAGGTTTGCTCAGGTATGTCTTGTGACCTTCGCAGTGTTGCACCGATAGAAAATAGGAACTTACAAAATCTTTATAAACTTACAGAAATAGTTAACGAGAGCAGAGCAAAGAAATGCTGGTCTCGTAAGGAGTCTCAAGAAAGGGAAGCTGAAAAGAACTTGTTATTCTTATCCCTGTTTCTGGAGTCCATTCCTTCTGGGCTCTGCCTGGCTTTGCAGATAACATTATCTTAGCCCTAGCAGGCCCTTGGAGTGAGTCAACCCAGTACAGGGAAGAACTTAGGTTTTTCTCCTTTCAAATTCTGCTTTACTCGAACACAGAATATTATTTTATAAATAACTACTTAGTAATTATTTAGAAATCACTAATCACTTTACTAATATACTGCATATATTAGTGTTTTGTTTTGTTTTATTTTATTTTGAGGTGGAGCCTCACTCTGTTGCCCAGGCTGGAGTACAGTGGTGCGATCTCGGCTCACTGCAACCACCTCCTCCCAGGTTTAAGCGATTCCCCTGCCTCAGCCTCCCAAGTAGCTAGGATTACAGGTGCAAGCCACCACATCAAGCTAATTTTTTATAGTTTTCGTAGAAACAGGGTTTCATCATGTTGGCCAGGCTGGTCTTGAACTTCTGACCTTGTGATCTGCCCATCTCAGCCTCCCAAAGTGCTGGGATTACAGGTGTGAGTCACCAAGCCCAGCCTATACTGCATATATTGTAAGTCATATCCCAGAAAGAGATAATACAATTAGATAAAACAGCATAGGTAAGAATTCTATTTTTTATTTTCTCATCATAAGGCATCCAGATCACACACTTTAATTTATGCCACACACTCTCTAATGACTACCACATACTGCAAAAAAGTATATCTGCTGATTATCAAACTTTTTTCTCTCTAATGAAGCTTTTCAGGTCACTGATGCTGAGTCTGGAGAAAAGAACAATGGTTCCCATCAACAGGGTGGAAAAATAAAATATAAGCCAGGCACGGTGGCTCACCCAGCACTTTGGGAGGCCAGGGCGGGCAGATCATGAGGTCATGAGATCAAGACCATCCTGGTTAACACGGTGAAACCCCATCTCTACTAAAAATACAAAAAATTAGCCAGGCGTGGTGGCACATGCCTGTAGTCCCAGCTACTCGGGAGGCTGAGGCACGAGGATCACTTGAACCCAGGAGGTGGAGGTTGCAGTGAGCCGAGATCACGCCACTGCACTCCAGCCTGGCCAACAGAGCAAGACTCTGTCTCAAAAAAAAAATAAAAAAGAAAAAGAAAATATAATACACTTGGTTCAATTTGAATTTAAGGTGAATTATAAGTTGTCATTTGTATAAATATATTCCAATAATTGTTTACATGTATTATACACCAATATGTAAATATTGCATAGCTATACTAAAAAGTTATTTGCTGTTTATTCCAAATTTAAATGTAACTGTGCCTTCTGTATTTTTATTTGGTGAATCTGCCACATCTACCATAGAAACACTGTAATATGGAACATGTTACAAACATGGGAAAACAGAATAAAAAAAAATTAAAGGTCATATAAGGGTCAGGTACTGTGGCTCATGTCTGTAATTCATGCATTTTGGTAGGTAAGGGTGGGAGGATTACTTGAGGACAGGAGTTTGAGACCCGCCTGGGCAACATAATGAGACACCATCTCTACAAAAGAAAATTTTTAAACTAGCCAGTGTGGAGGTGTGTACCTGTAGTCCCAGTTACTAAGGAGGCTGAGAGCTAAGAAATTTGAGGTTAGATTGAGCAATGATTGTGACACTAAACTCTGGCCAAGATGACAGAGCTGTCTAAAAATACACACACACACACACACACACACGTGCAAAATATAACACTTTTTTTCTTCTTTTTTGAGATGCAGTCCTGCTCTGTCGCCCAGGCTGGAGTGCAGTGGTGCGATCTCGGCTCACTGCAACCTCCGCCTCCTGGGTTCAAGTGATTCTCCTGCCTCAGCCTCCTGAGTAACTGGGATTACAGGCGTGCACCATCACACCGGCTAATTTTTGTATTTTTAGTAGAGACGGGGTTTCTCCATGTTGGTCAGGCTGGTCTCAAACTCCTGACCTCGTGACCTGCCTGCCTGGGCCTCCCAAAGTGCTGGGATTACAGGCATGAGCCACTACACCTGCCAACACCTTTTTTAAAGCTTGCAATTTCTTTTATGTTAGTGTCTCTGTGCACCACTGTGACATATAGATTAGAAACAGAGTAACTGTGTCCAATATGGAATTTGAGAGAAAATAGAAATATATCATTTATACTTCAGCTGTCCTGATAAGGATCAGGGAAGGGCTCTGCCCTTTAACTTTATCTCTCTTAAATGCATGAAAGGCAGAGTTTTTAACACAAGCAACATTCTCTAATATTTAGGCACATACACATTTTCTACTGATCATGTTTTTTGAGATTTTTATGCCCTGGTAGACCACAAATAGATAATCTCTGTCAACATTATTTTGTTAATTTGCATTCTCAACTAATCCTGATTACATGCTCTCTTGTCTTTTATTTTACAGAGACACAGATGCTAGAAAACACTATTTCTACAAAATGCAGAAAAAGCAAATATAAACGTCAACATTTAAAAGTCACATTTATGAGCCGGGCACAGTGACTCGCACCTGTAATCCCAGCACTGGGATTTCTCAGGTTATTTGTATGCTTCATACTATGGCTGCGGCTTTTGCTGCCACTACCCACAGGCCCAACCTGGTTTGAAGTTCAGGCTTTAGGTAAAAAAGATGGAGGGCTTCCTTGTATTCTGGGATGGAAGGTCAGAGACCTGTGGTAGGGCTAGGGGTTTGGGTACACCTTAATTTTGTGGCAGGATGAGAACTGCAGTGAGTTTAATTGTGATTGGCCTGGCCTGGTTGTAACTCTGGGTGACGGGGAGGGAGTCAGCCATGGTGGTCTCCCAGACATCCATGTGCCTAGACCTGACCTGACTGCCCTCAGACCCAGCAAAAAGGCACCACCACAGGCTCTGACTTACCTCCCTACTCCCTGCACCCCAGATGGGAATACCTTGGAGGCTACAATCTGAATGTATTATTCTCCCTGTCTTAACCAGACCTCCCTAACACACACTGAGGGTAGAGTGGGTTTGGGGCCTGGGGAGAACCAGGGCTGAATCATGAATCCTGGGGGAATGTTAAAGATAGAGGAGTGGTTGTCACCGCTCTGTTGAGCCCAGCTTCCTACCTGGTCCTGGCCACACAGCCCCTCAGATAGAGACTAGCTCTGTGGGTAGTTGGGGATCCCTATAGGCCCAGGCTGCTCTCTCTCCCCACCTGCCTGTGCTCCTTCTCTTGCCTGCTGTCAGAGCCCTAACATGGAGAAGGAGGTTGCCACCCTGTGAGCCTGAGGGAGCTGTGTCTGACTGGGGCTTCTGCTATCTATGAATATGGTCTGCCCAGATATCTTGTTTTAAAGAGAGTGGCCATGAGCTAGCAAGTGGAGCATCCCCACAGCTGATTAATAACATTTTCTTGTTTTTAATCCATCATATTTTCATATCACATTAGAATAAAGTAGGTTTTTATAAACTGCTGCTCCAGCCTCACCCGTGTGTTTTGTAACCCAGTCTGATTTGATTGTGAAGGCTGTTGTCAGAAATGTTGCTAAGAGAGAAATATGTATAAATTAGATCATATTTAAGATTATGCTTATAATGCCACTTGAGTGGGAAATAAGAGTGTGGAGTCACAGGGACTCAGCTGGGGTTTACCCACACCACTTCCTAGGCTCATGAGAGTGTGGCACAGGTGAATGTCAGCTGTCATTGGTGACAGAAGAAAAAAGGCTAAGGCCGGGTGTGGTGCCTCATGCCTGTAATCCCAGCACTTTGGGATGCCAAGGTGGGCTGATCACAAGGTCAGGAGTTCGAGACCAGCCTGGCCAATATAGTGAAACCCCATCTCTACTAAAAATACAAAAATTAGCTGGGCATGGTGGTGTGAGCCTGTAATCCCAGCTACTTGGGAGACTAAGGCAGGAGAATTGCTTGAACCCTGGAGGCGGAGTTGTAGTGAGCCAAGATCGTGCCATTGCACTCCAACCTGGGCAACAGAGCGAGCCTATATCTAAGAAAGAAAGAGAGAAAGCCGGGCGCAGTGGCTCACACCTGTAATCCCAGCATTTTGGGAGGCCAAGGTGGGCGAATCATGAGGTCAGGAGATCGAGACCATCCTGGTTAACACAGTGAAACCCCATTTCTACTAAAAATACAAAAAAATTAGCCGGGCGTGGTGGCAGGCGCCTGTAGTCCCAGTTGCTGGAGAGGCTGAGGCAGCAGAATGGCGTGAACCCGGGAGGCGGAGCTTGCAGTGAGATCGTGCCATAGAGAGAAAGAGAAGAAAAGAAAAGAAAGAAAAAGAAAAGAAAATGAAAGAAAAGAAAGGAACGGAACAGAAAGGAAAAGAAAAAGAAAAAAGGCTGGAGGGAAGGAAAGGAAAGGAAAAGAAAAGAGAAGAGAAAAAGAAAAAAAGAAGGCTGGAGGGAAGGCCAGGTGGAGGAGAGATGCTAGGCTGTGGGGCTAAGCCCTGGGCATGCTGGACCTGTTAGGTCACTGAACATCTCACTGCCAAGGCACTTGCCCTTGTCAGGTGAGTTGAGGTAAGGGAATTGGGCAGCACTCTCCAGAAGTCCCACTGTGCTGGGAGAATGGAGGACGGTCTACAACTTGCCATTCTATGGTAGGTTTTAGAGCATGCTGGGCTCTCTTAGAGAGCTAATGAGATGGGAGGAAGGCAATATCCCAAGTAGACCTCAGAGACAAAGCCTGTGAAGTAAGAAGGGGTGTGTGGAGGTGGCGTGACCCTAAAAAAGGGGAGTTCACAACTATTATAGCTGGTGGCTGCTGCTCAGCCATTCCTCTCCAGAGCAGACACACACACACACACACACACACACACACGTACATCTCACTCTGTCACCCAGGCTGGGAATGAAGTGGCTGAATTATGGGTTACTGCAGCCTCAACCTCTTAGGCTCAACTGATCTTTCCATCTCAGCCTCTCAAGTAGCCGAGACAATAGGCATGCAACACCACACCTGGCCAATTAGCCTCATGTATAGCTAAATGCCCTTTGGAGTGTTTGGAGAGTCCTTCATGTCTTAGAAATTCTGAAAAAACAAACAAATTCCAATCCTGATGTCTGTTAGTTCCTCTGAGCCAACTGGGAAAAGATGTCCTTCACCCTGAAGTTTTAAGTGATATCAGTGTCTTGGCCATGGAAGCGTCTTGCATGTTTCCTGCCCCCAGTTTGATTTGCAGCCTCATGGTTGTGTTGTCCTAAACATGCTTTCCCCTGGCATTATCCAGTGAATATGGTTTATATGGTGAACACCACTTCTTGAGGGGGACACTATGTAAAGCTGAGAATGGATTGGGTTTAGGTACCATTGTAACTCCTTGTCACCCGAGAGGCCCATTTTTCTCGATTGATTCCTTAAGTGTATTAGTGCTGTCAGACACCTTTGGACAAATCAAATAACAAGGTGCTGTGGTTTTATAAAGGAAATAAAGGCTTTAAATGTCAAATCCTCTTTTTCTCCTCCATGTTTGTTTTAGGTGAAATATTTCAATTTTTCTTTCTTTCTTTCTTTCTTTCTTTCTTTTTTTTTTTTTTTTTTTTTGAGTCAGAGTTTCACTCTCGTTGTACGGGGTGGAGTGCAGTGGCACCATCTCGGCTCACTGCAACCTCCGCCTCCTGGATTTAAGTGACTCTTCTGCCTCAGCCTCCTGAGTAGCTGGGGTTATGGGCACGTGCCACCAAGCCCGGCTAATTTTGTATTTTTAGTAGAGACAGGGTTTCACCATGTTGGCCAGGCTGAGCTCAAACTCCTGACCTCAGGTGATATGCCCACCTAGGCCTCCCAAAGTGCTGGGATTATAGGCATGAGCCACCACGCCCAGGCTCAATTTTCCTTAAAAATGGGTAAATAGTGGTATGTCAGCAGGCTTAGTGTAAGAATTGGCATGTGGCTGGGAGTGGTGGCTCACGCCTGTAAATCCCAGCACTATGGGAGGCTGAGGCAGGCAGATAACTTGAGGTCAGGAGTTTGAGACCAGACTGGCCAACATGGTGAAACCCCATCTCTATCATAAAGTACAACAATTTGTCAGGCATGATGGTGGGCGGCTGTAGTCCCAGCTGCTTTGGAGGCTGAGGTGAGACAATCGCTTGAACCCAGGAGGCAGAGGTTGCAGTGAGCTGAGACTGCACCCCCGCACCCCAGCCTGGGCTACACAGTCAGACCCTGTCTCAACAAAAAAAATAAAATTAAAAAGAGAGAGAGAGAGAGAGAGAGAATTGGCATGAGTTAGGTTATGATTCCTGTGTGGATGAGCATTTTTTCAAAATAGAAAACGAAGTCTCACTGAGTTTCAGGAGCCACACGCACATTTCTTTCTTTCTTTTTTCTTTTTTTTTTGAGATGGAGTTTCACTCTTGTTGCCTAGGCTGAAGTGCGTGGTGCGACCTCGGCTCACTGCAACCTCCACCTCCTGGGTTCAAGCAATTCTCCTGCCTCAGCCTCCCAAGTAGCTGAGATTACAGGTGCCTACCACCACGCCCAGCTAATTTTTTATTTTTAGTAGAGATGGGGTTTCACCATATTGGCCAGGGTGGTCTCAAACTCCTGACCTCAGGCGATTTCCGCCCACCTCGGCCTCCCAAAGTGCTGGAATTACAGGTGTGAGCCACCACACCCAGCCCACACTCACCTTTCTTCACATCCCCCCACCCCCATGGTCTTTCATTTTTTTCTGTGCTTGAAATTTTTTTAACATACACATTGTTTTTTAAAATAAATTTTTTTTCTTTTTTTTTGAGACAGATTCTCACTCTGTCACCCAGGCTGGAGTGCAATGGCACAATCTCGGCTCACTGAAACCTCTATCTCCTAGGTTCAAGTGATTCTCCTGCCTCAGCCTCCAGAGTAGCTAGGATTACAGGCGTGCGCCACCATGCCTGGCTAATTTCTTTTGTATTTTTAGTTTTCTTAATTTAGTTAGCTCAACATGGTTTCTCCATGTTGCTCAGGCTGGTCTGGAACTCCCAGCCTTAGGTGATCCTCCCACCTCGGCCTCCCAAAGTGCTGGGATTATAGGCATGAACCACTGCACCCAGCCTTATAATAAATTATATATAATACACACACACACACACAGAGGTCTCACTCTGTCACCCAGACTAGAGTGCAGTGGCTGAATCATGGATTACTGCAGCCTCAATCTCTTAGGCTCAAGTGATCTTTCCACCTCAGCCTCTTGAGTAGCTGGCACTATAGGCATGCAACATCACACCTGGCCAATTTAAAATTTGTTTTTGTAGAGACTGAGGCTTAAAATGTTGCCCAGACTGGATGGGGTTCCAAGAAGGCTGAAGAGGAACAGCTCCAGTCTACAGCTTCCAGAGTAAGTGACACAGAAGACGGGTGATTTCTGCATTTTCAACTGAGGTCCCGGGTTCATATCACTGGAGCTTGTCGGACAGTGGGTGCAGGACAGTGGGTGCAGACCACCGAGCAAGAGCTGAAGCAGGGCAAGGCATCGCCTCACCCAGGAAACACAAGGGGTCAGGGAATTCCCTTTCCTAGCCAAGGAAAGCTGTGACAGATGGCACCTGGAAAGTCGGGTCACTCCCACCCTAATATTGCACTTTCCCAGTGGTCTTAGCAAATGGCACACCAGGAGATTATATCCCACACCTGGCTCGGAGGGTCCCACGCCCACGGAGCCTCACTCATTGCTAGCACAGCAGTCTAAGATGGAACTGCAAGGTGGCAGCAAGGGTGGGGGAGGGGCGCCTGCCATTTCTGAGGCTGGAGTAGGTAAACAAAGCGGCCAGGAAGCTTAAACTCGTTGGAACCCACCACAGTTCAAGGAGGTCTGCCTGACTCTGTAGACTCCACCTCTGGGGGCAGGGCACAGCTAAACAAAAGGCAGCAGAAACTTCTGCAGACTTAAATGTCCCTGTCTGACAGCTTTGAAGAGAGTAGTGGTTCTCCCACCATGGAGTTTGAGATCTGAGAATGGACAGATTGCATCCTCATGCGGGTCCCTGACCCCTGAGTAACCTAACTGGGAGGCACCTTTCAGTAGGGACCGACTGACAACTCACACGGCTAGGTGCCCCTCTGAGACAAAGCTTCCAGAGGAACAATCAGGCAACAATATTTGCTGTTCTGCCATATTTGCTGTTCTGGAGCCTCCACTGGTGATACCCAGGCAAACAGTGTCTGGAGTGGACCTCCAGCAAACTCTAACAGACCTGCAGCTGAGGGTCGTAACTGTTAGAAGGAAAACTAACAAACAGAAAGGACATCCACACCAAAACACCATCTGTACATCACCATCATCAAAAACCAAAGGTAGATAAAACCACAATGATGGGGAGAAACCAGAGCAGAAAAGTTGAAAATTCTAAAAATCAGAGCGCCTCTTCTCCTCCAAAGGAATGCAGCTCCTCGCCAGCAATGGAACAAAGCTGGACAGAGAATGACTTTGACGAGTTGAGAGAAGACTTCAGACGATCAAAATTCTCCGAGCTAAAGGAGGATGTTTGAACCCATCTCAAAGAAGTTAAAAATCTTGAAAAAAGATTAGACGGATGGCTAACTAGAATAACCAGTGTAGAGAAGTCCTTAAATGACCTGATGGAGCTGAAAACCATGGCATGAGAACTATGTGATGAATGCACAAGCTTCGGTAGCCAATTTGATCAACTGGAAGAAAGGGTATCAGTGATTGAAGAT
>NW_012101987.1:2603056-2604221 GCF_000951045.1 Mandrillus leucophaeus | reverse complement strand
TCCTGATACCCAAGCCTGGCAGAGACACAACAAAAAAAGAGAATTTTAGACCAATATCCCTGATGAACATTGATGCAAAAATCCTCAATAAAATACTGGCAAACCAAATTCAGGAGCACATCAAAAAGCTAATCTACCATGATTAAGCAGACTTCATCCCTGGGATGCAAGGCTGGTTCAACATACGCAAATCAATAAACATAATCCATCATGTAAACAGAATCAAAGACAAAAACCACATGATTATCTCAAAAGATGCAGAAAAGGCCTTTGGCAAAATTCAACAGCCCTTCATGCTAAAAACTCTCAATAAATTCAGTATTGATGGGATGTATCTCAAAATAATAAGAGCTACTTATGACAAACCCACAGCAAATATCATACTGAATGGGCAAAAACTGAAATCATTCCCTTTGAAAACTGGCACAAGACAGGGATGCCCTCTCTCACCACTCCTTTTCAACATAGTGTTGGAAGTTCTGCCCAGGGCAATCAGCCAGGAGAAAGAAATAAAGGGTATTCAATTTGGAAAAGAGGAAGTCAAATTGTCCCTGTTTGCAGATGACATGATTGTATATCTAGAAAATCCCATCATCTCAGCCCAAAATCTCCTTAAGCTGATAAGAAACTTCAACAAAGTATCAGGATATCACAAAATCAATGTGCAAAAATCACAAGCATTCCTATACACCAATAACAGACAAACAGAAAGTCAAATCATGAGTGAACTCCCGTTCAGAATTGCTTCAAAAAGAATAAAATACCTAGGAATCCAACTTACAAAGGATGTGAAGGATCTCATCAAGGAGAACTACAAACCACTGCTCAATGAAATAAAAGAGGACACAAACAAATGGAAGAATATTCCATGTTCCTGGATAGGAAGAATCAGTATTGTGAAAATGGCCATACTGCCCAAGGTAATTTATAGATTCAATGCCGTCCACATCAAGCTACCAATGACTTTCTTCACAGAATTGGAAAAAATACTTTAAAGTTCATATAGAACCAAAAAAAAGCCCACATTGCCAAGACAATCCTAAGCAAAAAGAACAAAGCTGGAGGCATCACACTATCTGACTTCAAACTATACTACAAGGCTACAGTAACCAAAACAGCATGGTACTGGTACCAAAACAGAGATATAGACCAATGGAACAGAACA
>NW_012101987.1:2596684-2602226 GCF_000951045.1 Mandrillus leucophaeus | reverse complement strand
GATTCCTCAAGGATCTAGAACTAGAAATACCATTTGACCCAGCAATCCCATTACTGGGTATATACCCAAAGGATTACAAATCATGCTGCTATAAAGACACATGCACATGTATATTTATTGAGGCACTATTCACAATAGCAAAGACTTGGAACTAACCCAAATGCCCATCAATGATAGACTGAATTAAGAAAATGTGGCACATATACACCACGGAATACTATGCAGCCATAAAAAAGGAGAGTTCATGTCCTTTGTAGGGACATGGATGAAGCTGGAAACCATCATTCTGATCAAACTAGTGCAAGGACAGAAAACCAAACACCACATGTTCTCACTCATAGGTGGGAATTGAACAACGAGAACACTTGGACACAGGAAGGGGAACATCACACACCGCAACCTGTCGTAGGTTGGGGGAGGGGGAAGGGATAGCATTAGGAGATATACCTAATGTAAACAACAAGTTAATGGGTGCAGCACACCAACAGGCACATGTATGCTCATGTAACAAACCTGTACATTGTGCACATGTACCCTACAACTTAATGTATAATAATAATAAAAAAATGTTGCCCAGACTGATCTTAAACTCCTGGGTTTAAGCGATCATTTCACCTTGGCCTGGCTCCCAAAGTGTTTGAATAACAGGTGTGAGCCATCAAGCCCAGGCAATAAAAAATTCTTGTTTTTGATACGGAATCTCACTCTGTTGCTCAGACTAGAGTGCAGTTGCGCGATCTCAGCTCACCGCAACCTCTGCCTCCCAGGTTCAAGCGATTCTCCTGTCTCAGCCTCCCAAGTAGCTGGGACTACATGCATGTGCCACCATGCCCGGCTAATTTTTGTATTTTTAGTGGAGGTGTTTCACTATGTTGGCCAGGCTGGTCTTGAACTCTTGACCTTGTGATCAGCCTACCTCGGCCTCCCAAAGTGCTGAGATTACAGGCATGAGCCGCCATGCCCGGCCTCAAAAATATATTTTTTAAAATTTTTATTTGTTGTTTTTGAGACAAAGTTTTTCTCTTGTTGCCCAGGCTGGAGTGCAATGGCACTAACTCAGCTCACTGCAACCTTGGCCTTCCAGGTTCAAGTGATTCCCCTGCCTCAGCCTCCTGAGTAGTTGGGATTACTAGCATGTGCCACCACGCCCAGATAATTTTTGTATTTTTAGTAGAGGCAGGGTTTCACCGTGTTGCCCAGGGTGGTCTTGAACACCTGACCTCAGGTGATCCACCCGCCTCAGCCTCCCAAAGTGCTGGGATTGCAGGCGTGAGTCACCACACCTGGCTCTCAAAAATATTTTTTAAAGAACTGTTACAACCAAATAATGAGCTATGATTGTGCCGCTGCACTCCAGCCTGGGCACCAGAGTGAGACCTTGTCTCCAAAAACAAAACACAAAAACTTATAACAAAATGGAACTAATAAGGTTGTGTCATCTGTGTCCCCTCCCTGCCCTCCAAGCTATCACTGTTAAATATAATGGGTATTGAGAAAACTGTTAGATATCATTAAATAATTCCTCTATATCCTGCAGTTGAAAAGAAGGTGTTCTGATGTGGCTCAAGTGTTTTCTCACCCCTACCTCCAGGGTCTAAACTAGCAAATCAGATCAGGACACCTACAGAGAACCGTTGGCCATTTTCTTTTTGTTTCTTTTCTTTTCTGTTTTTTGTTTGAGGCGGAGTTTCGCTCTTGTTGTCCAGGCTGGAGTGCAATGGCGCGATCTCCGTTCACTGCAACCTCCGACTCCCAGGTTCAAGCAATTCTGCCTCAGCCTCCCGAGTAGCTAGGATTACAGGCATACACCACCACGCCTGGATAATTTTGTATTTTTAGAGAAATAAAAATTAAATAATTTTTAGAGAAATTAGAGAAATAAAAAAATTAGAGAAATGAAAAAACCGGAGAGATGGGTTTCTCCACGTTGAGGCTGGTCTCGAACTCCTGACCTCAGGTGATATGCCCGCCTCGGCCTCCCAAAGTGCTGGGATTACAGGCGTGAGTCACCGCGCCCGGCCTGGCCATTTTCAAATAGAAAATGAAACACACCCGTTAATTAAAGTAATCCAGTGATTTTCAAAAGGAGAAGTCAGACTGAGATGCAGCGCAGTCAGGGCACAATTACCCCGAGAATAGCCACTTCACACTGAATGCTTGAAGAGCCTCTCTAAGATGAGCAAATTTGGCCAACATAATTCATACTTATCCAGTCTCAGCCCCCGCTGCCCGCCCCCCTTCCTAATGGTCATCCCACGATGTGGTCAACAGTGTGGCACAGCATGGTGAGAGAGGGGTTCCGGGATGGGATGAAGGTTTTTCCTGCATTATCAAAATGATTAAAAAGTTGTTAAAAAGATGTCCAAATTTTCTTTTTACCTTAAATAGCTACTAAGATGCATTATACAAGCAGACCCAGGTAAGAGAAAGAGTAAGTGCATTTCAAGCCTCAGTTCACTTCTTAATTAGCTGTAATTCCCTGGGCACGTAACACTGCCTACTTGAGCCTGTTTCCCTGCTCACGAAATGCCCTAATTCTGGGGAGGGTGGAGCTGGGTGGTGGGTCCTGAAGCTTTATCCAATCAGTGGTGCTGGCGCGGGAACCGCCCAATCAGGCGCAGAGTTGGAGAGGAGGGCGTGGGTTCCGGCATTCGGCGGGGTCTTTGTCTCTAGCTCCTGCCAGAGCTTGGGTATCGTCTCTGCTGTCCTGTGTCATGCACCGCGGGAGCCCCAGGTGACTTTGTCACAGCCAGTGGGTGTGCGGGGTCGAGCATCCCGAGATGGGAGAGCGGCCTGTGAAACCGGCTGGATCGGCCTCCCCACAGTCCCCTCCTGGGTCGCCGACCTGAGTCCGCGCTGGCACACCTCCGCCCCAGGCCACACTGGCCGCAAGATGGCGGCTGGACCCGCAGCTAGGACCCCCGCGTCACGCCAGTTTCTGCGCGGCGCCAGTCTGGTGCTCTCTGGATAGCTCTGCACCCGCAGTCCTGAGTATTTCGCAGGTTGTTCAGGGATAACAGGCGAGTCATCAGGGCAGAATCCCCACTCAGTGTGTGCATGGGAGGGGCTGCTGCCTATGGGGTCTTAAATCTTTTCTGATTATTCTTATTTTTTTGTGAGACGGAGTCTCGCTTTTGTCGCCAGGCTGTAGTGCAGCTGCATGATCTTGGCTCACTGCAAGCTCCGCCTCCCGGGCTCAAGCGATTCTCGAGCCTCAGCCTCCCGAATGTCTGGGATTACAGGCACCTGCCACCATGCCCGGCTAATTTTTTGTATTTTTAATAGAGGCGGGGTTTCACTATGTTGGCCAGGCTGGTCTTGAACTCCTGACCTCAGATGGTCCGCCCGCCTCGGCTTCCCAAAGTGCTGGGATTGAAGGCGTGAGCTACCGCGCCCGGCCGTAAAGAAATTTTTCCACCGTCCTTTTCATATTTATTAAATTTTCTCATTAGAGCCTATTATTGATTGTAATGCATTTTTCTGTGAAATTTTGCTGCCATTCATTGAATGCCAATGATTCAGAATGCCTGCGCTGCTAGAGTACACACAGCTAAAAACTGTAGATATCTAAATAATTATTTTTGATAGTATATCTATGTTGTATTCAGCATATTATGCGTTAAAATCTCTCTTGGCCAGGCGCGGTGGCTCACGACGGTAATCCCAGCACTTTGGGTGGCCAAGGCGGATGGATCACCTGAGGTCAGGAGATCAGTCTGGCCAACATAGTGAAACTCCGTCTCTACTAAAAGAAAAATACAAAAATTAACCAGGCTTGGTGGTGGGTGCCGGTAATCCCAGCTACTCGGGAGACTGAGGCAGGAGAATCGCTTGAACTCGGTAGTCTGAGGTTGCAGTGAGCCAAGATCACTCCACTGCACTCCAGCATGGGTTACAACAGCCAGACTCCGTCTCAAAAAAATAAATAAAATAAAATCTCTCTATTTTTATTTGTACATTAGTGTTTCTTTTTGAGGGTTTTTTTTTTTAGATCAGTTAATTGTGTTTTTGCTTTCAAAGCTTGATATTATGAATTGAATGATAATTTTCAACTACAATTTTAAACAATGTGATGCTTAATTTATATATGAATTAGCCATATGTCATATATAGAAATATCTATGTGTTTTTCATCTATGTTGCGACTACTTCGTTTATGACATACTCTTTTCATGGTTTTCGATGATTATTCTATTCTGTCTAGGTGAGTAGTCAGGAAAATAATCTTAAATTCACAATCTACTTATATTTTGAATCTGTATAATTATGTAGGAAGAACACTATTTGAAGGTAATGTTTGAAAAATGTTGTAATGTCTCTTAGGTAGTCTTTAATTTTTTTTTTTTTTTTTTGGAGACCAAATCTTTCTGTCGCCCAGGCTGGATTGCAGTGGTGCAATCTTGGCGAGACTCCATCTCAAAAGAAAAGAAAAAAAAAATTAAAGACCTTCTGCACAGCAAAATAAACTATCGACAGAGTAAACAGGCAACATACAGTATGGGAGAAAATTTTTGCAACCTATGCGTCTGTCAAAGGTCTAATGTCTAGCATCTATAAGAACTTAAACAAATTTACTATAGAAAAACAACTCCGGCTGTGCACGGTGGCTCATGCCTGTAACTCTAGCACTTTGGAGGTCGAGGCGATTGGATCACTTGAGGTCAGGAGTTTAAGACCAGCCTGGCCAACATGGCGAAACCCTGTCCTACTAAAAGTACAAAAATTAGCCGGCCGTGGTGGCGCATACCTGTAATCCCAGCTACTGGGGAAGCTGAGGCAGGAGAATCGCTTGAACCCAGGAGGCGGAGGTTACAGTGAGCCAAGATCGCGCCACTGCAGTCCAGCCTGCGTGCAAAAGAGTAAGACTCTATCTCAAAAACAAAACAAAACAAAACAAAAAACCAAAGAGAAAAACAACTCCATAAAAAAGTGGATGAAATAGGGCTGGGCTCAGTGGCTCACGCTGTAATTCCAGCACTTTGGGAGGCTAAGGCAGGTAGATCACTTGAGGTCAGGAGTTCAAGATCAGCCTAGCCAACATGGTAAAACCCCATCTCTATCAAAAATACAAAATATCGCCGGTCACAGTGGCTCACGCCTGTAATCCCAGCACTTTGGGAGGCCAAGGCAGGCGGACCACCTGAGGTTGGGAGTTCGAGACCAGGCTGACCAACATGGATAAACCCTGTCTCTACTAAAAATACAATTAGTTGGGCATGGTGGTGCATGTCTGTAATCCCAGCTACTAAGGAGGCTGAGGCAGGAAAATCACTTGAACCCGGGAGGCAGAGGTTGCGGTGAGCCAAGAGTGCACTATTGCCCTCCAGCCTGGGCCACAAGAGTGAAACTCCATCTCAAAAAAAGATAATAATTTTATATATATAGATATATATGTATATATGTATGCTGGGCATGGTAGTGGATACTTGTAATCCCCACTACTAGGGAGGCTGAGGCAAGAGAATTGCTTGAACCCAGGAGGTGGAGGTTGCAGTGAGCTGGAATCCAGCCTGGGTGACAGAGCAAGGCTGCCTCTCTCAAA
>NW_012101987.1:2590698-2596529 GCF_000951045.1 Mandrillus leucophaeus | reverse complement strand
AGACAGTGTGTTGATTTTTTTTTTTTTTTTTTCTTGAGATGGAGTTTCACTCTTGTTGTCCAAGCTGGAGTGCAATGGCACGATCTCAGCTCACTACAACCTCCACCTCCCGGGTTTAAGCGATTCTCCTGCCTCAGCCCCCCGAGTAGCTGGGATTACAGGCATGTGCCACCACACCTGGCTAATTTTTGTATTTTTAGTAGAGACGGGGTTTCGCCACATTGGCCAGGCTGGTTTCTAATTCCTGACCTCAGGTGATCCACCCATCTCGGCCTCCCAAAGTGCTGGGATTACAGGCGTGAACCGCCATGCCCGGCCTAATGTGATGAGCAATCCTATTACTGGGTATATATCCACAGGAATATAAATTATTCTATTATAAATACACATGCACATGTATGTTCACTGCAGCATCATCCAC
Organism: Mandrillus leucophaeus; assembly: GCF_000951045.1. Lineage (NCBI taxonomy): Eukaryota > Metazoa > Chordata > Mammalia > Primates > Cercopithecidae > Mandrillus > Mandrillus leucophaeus. The sequence continues at coordinate 2,596,108 of NW_012101987.1, read as the reverse complement.
CACAGCAAACACATGGACTCAACCTAAATTTCCATCAATGATAGACTGGACAAAGAAAAATGTGGTACATATATACCATGAAATACTGTGGAGTCATAAGAAAAATGAGATAATGCCCTTTGCAGAGATCTGGATGGAGCTGGAGGCCATTATCCTTAGCAAACTAACACAGGAACAGAAAACCAAATACTGCATGTTCTCACTTATGAGTGAGAGGTAAATAATGAGAACACACAGACACAGGGAGGGGAATGACACATTGGGGTCTGTCAAAAAGTGGAAGGTGGGAAGAGAAAGAGGATCAGGAAAAATAACTAATGGGTACTAAACTTAATACCTGGGTTATTAAATAATCTATACAACCCCCATGACACAAGTTTACCTATGTAACAAACCTGCACTTGTACCCTAGAACTCAAAATTTTTAAAAAGACCTATTTGTACTTTTTAAAGAGGAAGCTGCCAGTAATTTCAAAGATGGTTTTGTTTATAAAACATAATCTTCCACTTGTCCAGTAGATGCTATTGATTGATTGATTGATTGATTGATTGGAGACAAACACTGTCTCCCAGGCTGGAGTGCAGTGGTACAATCTTGGCTCACTGCAACCTTTGCCTCCCAGGTTCTAGCGATTCTCCTGCCTCACCCTCCTGAGTAGCTGGGATTACAGGCATATGCCGCCACACCTGGCTAATTTTTTATTGTTATTAGAGACGAGATTTCACCATGTTGGCCAGGCTGGTCTTCACCTGACCTCAGGTGATCCGCCTCCCTCACCCTCTCAAAGTGCTGGGATTACAGGCTTGAGCCACTATGCCCAGTCAGAAGCTCTTTAACTTAACTAGATCCCATTTGTTAATTTTTGCTTTTGTTGCAATTGCTTTGGCATCTTTGCCATGAAGTCTTTGCCTGTGCCTATGTCCTGAATGGTATTGCCTAGGTTGTCTTTCAGAGTTTTTATAGTTTGGGTTTACATTTAAGTCTTTAATCCATCTTGAGTTATTTTTTGTGTATGGTGTAAGGAAGGGGTCCAGGTTCAATTTCCTGCATATGACTAGGTGGTTCTCCCAGCACAATTTATTGCGAATTCTTTTCCCATTGCTTCTTTTGTCAGCTTTGTCAAAGGTCAGATGGTTGTAGGTGGGCAGCTTGACTTCTGGCCTTCTATTCTGTTCCACTGATCTATGTTTCTGTTCTTGTACTAGTACCATGCTGTTTTGGTTGCTGTAGCCCTGTAGTATAGCTGGAAGTTGAGTAGCATGATACCTCCAGCTTTGTTATTTTTGCTTAGGATTGCCTTGGCTATTCAGGCTCTTTTTTTGGTTTCATATAAATTTTAAAATAATTCTTTTAAATTCTATGAGAATGTCAGTGGTTGTTTATTGGGAATAGCATTGAATATATAAATTGCTTTGGGCAGTATGGACATTTTAATGATATTGATTCTTTCTATTCCTGAGCATGGAATGTGTTTTAATTTGTTTGTGTCATTTCTGATTTCTTTGAGCAGCGGTTTGTAGTTCTCCTTGAGATCTTTTACCTCCCTAGTTAGCTGTATTCATAGATATTTTATTCTTTTTGTGGCAATTGTGAATGTGAGTTCATTCATGATTTGGCTCTCAGCTTGACTGTTGTTTGTGTGTAGGAATACTAGTAATTTTTGCACATTGATTTTGCATTCTGAGACTTTGCCAAAGTTTATCAGCTTAAGGAGCTTTTAAGCGGAGACTATGGGGTTTTCTAGATATAGGATCATGTAACCTGCAAACAGGGATAATTTGATTTCCTTTCTTCGTATTTGGATGCCCTTTCTTTCTTTCTCTTGCCTGATTACCCAGACCAGAACTTCCAGTACTATGTTGAATAGGAATGATGAGAGACGATATCCTTGTCTCATTCTGGTTTTTAAGGAGAATGCTTCCGGCTTTCGCCCATTCAGTATTTTGTTGGCTGTGGGTATGTCATAGATGACTTTTATTATTTTGAGGTGTTTTTTTTTTTCAATACCCAGTTTATTGAGAGTTTTTAACATGAATAGACATTGAATTTTAAGGAAAGTCTTTTCTGCATCTATTGAAATAATCATGTGTTTTTTGCCCCTAGTTCTGTTTCTGTAATGAATCGCATTTATTAATTTGGATATGTTGAACCAAACTTGCATCCTTGAGATGAAGCCTACCTGACCATGGCGGATAAGTTTTTTGATTTGTTGCTGAATTTGCTTTGCTAATATTTTGTTGAAGATTTTTGCGTCAATGTTCATCAAAGATGTTGACATGAAGCTTTCTTTTTCAGGTTTTCATGTCAAGATGGTCTATGAGTTTAGGGAGAGTCCCTTCTCCTCAATTTTTTGGAACAGTTTCAGTAGGAACAGTACCAGCTCTTTGTATATCTGGGAGAATTCAGCTGTGAGCCCATCTGGTCCTGGACTTTTATTGATTGGTAGGCTATTTATTACTGCCTCAATTTCAGAATTCATTATTGTTCTGTTCAGGGATTCAGTTTCTTCCTTGTTCAGTCTCGATTGGGTGTATGCCTCCAGAAATGTTTCCATTTCTTCCAGATTTTCTAGTTTATGTGCATCGAGTTGTTCATAATATTCTCTGATGGTTATCTTCTCTGAGGTCAGTGGTAATATCCCCCTTATTGTTTCTGATTGTGTTTATTTGGATCTTCTCTCTTTTCTTCTTTATTAGTCTAGCTAGTGGTCTTTTTAGTTATTTTTTCCAAAAAACCAGCTCCTGGATTTGTTGGTCTTCTGAATGTGTTTTCACATCACTGTCTTATTCAGTGCAGCTCTGATTTTGGTTATTTCTTGTTTTCTTCTAGCTTTGGGATTTGTTTGCTCTTGGTTCTCTAGTTCTTTTATTTATTTATTTATTTACTTATTTTGTTTCTTTATTTTGAGATGGAGTCTCGCTCTGTCACCTAGGCTGGAGTGCAGTGGCACGATCTCAGCTCACTGCAACCTCCACCTCCTGGGTTCAAGCGATTCTCCTGCCTCAGCCTCCCAAGTAGCTGGGATGGACTACAGGCATGTGCCACCACGCCTGGCTAATTTTTTGTATTTTTAGTAGAGACAGGATTTCACCATGTTAGCTAGGTTTGTCTCGCTCTCCTGACCTGGTGATCTGCCCACCTCGGCCTCCCAAAGTGCTAGGATTACAGGCGTGAGCCACCGCGCCCAGCCTTGTTCTCTAGTTCTTTTAGCTGTGATGTTAACTTGAGATCTTCCTAACTTTTTGATGTGAGGCTTTAGTGCCAGAATGTAGTGAGATCAGATATATTAAGTAAGGCCAGGCATGGTGGCTGATTCCTGTAATCCCTACACTTTTGGAGGCCAACACGGGAGAATCACTTGAGCCCAGGAGTTTGAGACCAGACTGGGAAACGTGTGGAAAACTCGTCTGTACTGAAAATACAAAAATTAGCCGGGTGTGCTGGCACACACCTGTGATTTCAGCTACTTGGGAGGCTGAGGTGGGAGGAACATCTAAGTCTGGGGAGGTTGAGGCTGCAGTAAGCCATGATGGTACCACTGCACTCCAGCCTGGGTGACAGAGTGAGACTCCGTCAAAAACAAACAAGCAAGCAACAGATATTTTATGCCCTTCTCTGGGTAGGAAGCAAAATGAACGGAAGTCAGCATTTTAAAATTAAAATTTTATTTTTAAATTTTAACCTACTTATTTATGTATTTTGAGATCAGGTTATGAAACTGGCTAATGTTTGTATTTTGGGTTGAGATGAGGTTTTACCATGTTACCCAGGATGGTCTCGAACTCGTGGGATGAAGCAATCCACCTGCCTTGGCCTCCTAAAGTACTGGGATTACAGGCGTGATTCACTGCCAGGCCACATTTTTTTTTTTAATTGCTTGTCTTTCTGAGAGTTTTGTGGCAGAGAATTTGGTTTGTTTAAATTCATTCTAAATAGACATTTAGGATGTCAGCTTCTGGCCTCATGGACTCTGAGGTTACAAGTCCCCTGGTCTATCACAGGACCATACACATGAGAAATAAAAAAATCGACCAGGCTTGGTGGCTCACGCCTGTAATCCGAACACTTTGGGAGACTGAGGCGGGTGGATCACCTTAGGTCAGGAGTTTGAGACCGGCCTGGTGAACATGGTGAAACCCCATCTCTATTAACAGTAAAAAATTAGCCGGGCGAGGTGGTGCGTGCCTGTAATCCCAGCTACTCAGGAGGTTGAGGTACTAGAATCGCTTGAACCCAGGAGGTGGAGATTGCAGTGAGCCAAGATTGCCCCACTGCACTCTAGCCTGGGCGACAGAGCAAGACTCCATCTCAAAAAAGAAAAGAAAAAGAATCCATCTCAAAAAGTAAATAAATAAACAAACAAACATAACATTTATGATAAGTAATTGTGTTACAAAGAAATACAGTCATGTACCCTAATCCAAGGTCTCACAGAGAAAAGGATGCCTGTGCACAGACTGGGTCAACTGTGTCTTCTCTACTGTCCCCACCTCAAAGTTGCTTTCTCCCTTGTTGCCTAGAAAATCGCCGCCCTGACTGGGTATGATTGTTCTTCGATCAGTATATGCATATAGGTGTATTTTTTCATTCTTCCCTGGCTGATTATTGCGTGGGCGGTCGTTTGGCGCCTCCTAGCGGCCGGCTAGCAGTACAGGTCTTCTCCAGAGGCCGCTTGGGCTGACGGCACTGCCTGTGGCCCACAGGGGCGGCCGCCTTTCTAGAGTTCTCTTGTCCTCTGGAGCTCCAGCGGCAGCTGCCGAGGGAAGGACAGTCCCTGTGAGGTGGGCAGAGCTCGGGAGTCCTGCAGACTTCAGCTGAACAGTCCCCATGATGCCAGAGCTCTGGCGCGTCCCTTGTGAGTCATAGCTCAGGCGTGCAGGGCTGTGGAGGGGAGGCTGTTACCGCGCTCCCGGCAGGAGCCGAGTGTGGGGCTGCCCGGGCTGGTCCCCAGCTCACCGCAGCTACAGAGGCCCGACCCTCGGGACCCACCAGGTATGATGCAGGGAGCCGGAGACACTCCCCAGGCCTGGTCGCGGGCCGCGTGGGTCCTGGCTGTCTGAGGCTCCGGCCGATTTTTTTCCCAAGTCCCCATGGAGAGTCAGGGACGGTCCTGTGCCATCTTCCGAGGGCCGGGAAAGCTCCACCCGTGGGCTTTCTGAGCGCCGAAGGGGCCACATGCTGTTCCGAGGGTGCCGCAGGTTCAGGGGGCGCCCCTGCTTGGTCTCCACCCCCTCTAGTTTCCTCCTCTTCCCACCCTGCGGGTGGCTCATCACCCTGGCAGGAACGGGGCTGTGGGAGAGTCGTGGGCTGAGGCGCTGGCGTCAGAGGGTGTGGCCCGACAACCCCAGTCTCGGGGTGGCTGTGTGGTCTGCGGGTGGTGGTCCAGGTCCTGGGCCTCTCCTACTCCGC
>NW_012101987.1:2555152-2589980 GCF_000951045.1 Mandrillus leucophaeus | reverse complement strand
CTCTCCCTCTCCCTCTCCCTCTCCCCTCCCTTTTGGATGGATTGTTCGCTCTTGTTGTCCAGGCTGGAGCGCAATGGTGCAATCTTGGCTCACTGCAACCTCCGCCTCCCTTGTTCAAGTGATTCTCCTGCCTCAGCCTCCGGAATAGCTGGGATTACAAGTGAGCACCACCACGCCCGGCTAATTTTGTATTTGTAGTAGAGACGAGGTTTCTCCATGTTGGTCAGGCTGGTCTCAAACTCCCGACCTCAGGTGATCTGCCCACCTCGGCCTCCCAAAGTACTGGGATTACAGCTGCCAGCCACCATGCCTGGCCCCATCCTCCCATTTCTGCCTCTGGAGTAGCTGAGGCTCTGGGGATCTTTCTGTTTTTGGTTTTTTTTTTCCCTAGCCCCACTTTGAGTTTGTTTCCACAGTACATTGAGTTACTATTGTTTTGTTTTGTTTTCTCTCTCATGTGCCTTCCTGCACACTGAAGTTGCTGTTTTAAATTTCTTTCTACTTTCGTGTGTGTGTGCGCGCGTGTGTGTATGTGTGTGTATGTGTACATATATATATTTTTTAAATGAGGTCTTCTCAGTCACCTAGGCTGAAGTGCAGGTGTGTGATCACAGCTCACTACAGCCTGGACCTCCTTGGGCTCAGGGGATCGTCCCATCTCAGCTCCCTGGGTAGCTGGTACTACAGTCACGCACCACCACGGTGGCTCTTTGTTTTGCATTTTTTGCTTTTTATTTTTATAGAGATGAGGTTCTGCCATGTTTCTCAGGCTGGTCTCGAACTCCTGTGCTCAAACAATCCACCAGCTTTGACCTCCCAAAGTGCTGGGATTACAGGCATCAGCCATCCTGCCTGACTGGCTGGCTATCTATCATCTATCTCTGTCTGTCCAGCTCTGTCTGTCTATCTGGCTGGCTCTTATCTATCTATCTATCTATCATCTTTTTTTTTTTTTTTTTTTTTTGAGACAGAGTCTCACACTGTCACCCAGGCTGGAGTGCAGTGGCATGATCTCAGCTTACTGCAACCTCTGCTTCCTAGGTTCAAGTGATTCTCCTGCCTCAGCCTCCCGAGTAGCTGGGACTACAGGAGCACACCACCACACCCAGCTAATTTTTGTGTTTTTAGTAGAGATGGGGTTTCACAATGTTGGCCAGAATGGACTCGATCTCTTGACCTCGTGATCCGCCTGCCTCGGCCTCCCAAAGTACTGGGATTACAGGCATGAGCCACTGGCACCCAGCCTCTATCATCTTTTTAGTAGAGATGTGATCTTGCTATGTTGTCCATGCTTTGGATATATATTTCTTTTTTAACTTTAATTATTATTTTTTAATAGAGACGTTGTCTCACCATGTTGTCCCTGGATAGTCTTGAACTCCTGGGTTCCAGGTATCCTCCGTGGCCTCCCAAAGTGCTGAGATTACAGGTGTGAGCCAGCATGCACGGTCTGGTCATATTTTTGATGTGTTGATTCTTTCCAGTCCGGATGCATTATCTCATGTCTGAACATTACTGCTGGTGTGATTATGTTATATGACTTAGCCCAGCACCAGAGTGATCACTGGTCTCAGCAATCAGGGGATTTGTTTTTTTTGCCTGGTCCTCGCCCACAGAGAACATTGTAACATATCCCTGGTCTCAGCACTCAGGTGATGTGACTCTTCTGACTGTATTCTGCTTTCAGGAGGGGATTGTAGCATATTCCTAATTGAGCACCAAGGTGATGTGACACTGCTGCCTGGTCCCTGCCCTCAGAGAAGATTGTGACATATCACTGCCCCAGAACTCAGGTGATGTGAGTCTACTGGTCCATCCCTATTCACTGCTGGGATTGTGATGCCTATCTTGGCCCAGCTTACAGGTGCAATGATCACTTTCTTTTTTTGAGACGGAGTTTCGCTGTTGTTGCCCAGGCTGGAGTGCAATGGCACGATCTTGGCTCACCACAACTTCCACCTCCTGGGTTCAAGCGATTCTCCTGTCTCAGCCTCCTGAGTAGCTGGGATTACAGGCATGCGCCACCACGCCCGACTAATTTTGTATTTTTAGTAGAGAAGGGGTTTCTTCATGTTGGGCAGGCTGGTCTCGAACTCCTGACCTCAGGTGATCCACCTGCCTCGGCCTCCCAAAATGCAGGGATTACAGACGTGAGTCACCACACCCGGCCTCTATGATCACTTTCATACCTTGAAACAACCAATAGCAGATACACTGTCTCTCACAGCCAGAGTTAGGAAAATGAGTAGTATCTTGGGTCTCCTCTTTGTATGAAAGTCACAGAGAATCACCCCTCTATCACACACTGTGTAAAGTTGTCAAAAGGTACAGCGGATGTCCTAACAGAACTCAGCACACAGGTGACACTCATATGTATGACTTGCCGACAGTAAATATTTCATCCTTCCACATAAACACAGCTCACAATCGAGGTTCTGAATGTCACACCCAGAGGCAGTCAAATGTTGGAAAATGGAATCTCATATGTGAATTCGGTCCATGCGGGGGTTGGCATCTTTCAGACCAAGATTCGGCACACCTGTGAGTCTGTGACTCCACTAAGGGGACACAGTTTGCAGGAGGGATTGAGGTTCTCATACATGGATCCAGACCATCATTGAGATTGCGACTCATTTACTTAGACTCAACATACAGGAAGTGTTAGATCTCATACCTGGAACTAGAAAATGTGTGGAACTATTAATCTCATGCTTTGACCTTCATGCAGGTGTGATTGTGACATACACCTCTGCCCAGCACCTCAGTGATTTGACTCTTCTGCCTGGGCCCAGCGTACAGATGGGATTGTGCCATATTGCTGGACCCAGCACTTAGGTGATGTGAGTCTGTTCTCTTGCCTTAGTGTTTTTCACAGAGGGCATTGAGACATCACTGGGCCTAGTGCCCAGGTGATGTGACTTTCCTCTACTTCCTGGGCTTTTCCCAAGAAGTTGCAATATATTGCTGCGACCAGAACCTAGGTAATGTGACTCTTCTCTCCTGCCTGGTTCCTCTTGCACATATTGTGACATGTGGCTGGTCCTGACACCTTGGCGATGTGAATCTCCTGTGTGGGCCCTGCCCACAGAGGTATTACAACATATATTTTCACTCATCATCTAGGTGATATAATTCTCCTCTTCTGCCTGGCCCTGCCAAAAAGTGGAAGATTGTGGCAAATCACTGAACCCAGCACCTAGGTGATGTGACTCTCTTGTTTGGCCTGGGCCTCTCATGTTTTGGGTATTGTAAAATATCACTAGGCCCACCGCCGATGGGATTGCTTGCTCCTATCTTGACTCTGCCCATAGGTACCTTGTGACATGTATCTGCATCCATGACCTAGAAGATGTGACATTTATTTTTTGCCTGCACCCTGCCCTGCACAGGAATGATTGTGACATATCCTTGAAACGAGACACCAGGTGATATGGCTCTTCTGCTTCTGTCTTGCCCACAGGGAGCATTGTAACATAGTGCTGAGCTCAGCACCCAGGTGATGTGACTGTTCCTTGTGCTGTGCTTTCAGGACAGAATTGTATCCCTGGCTGAGCACCCAGGTGAGGTGACACTCCTGCTTGGCTTCCTTCCTCAGAGAAGACTGTGAGATCCTTGGCTGAAATCCAGGTGATGTGACTCCCCTGCTAGCTCCCTTCCTATAAGTACAGTTGAGACATGCTGTGGTCAGCTTACAAGTGTGATGATGACTCTCATCTCTCAAGTCAGCTGTTAGAAGAAATACTGGCCAGGCACAGTGGGGACTATAATCCCATCACTTTCGGAGGCTGAGGCAGGCGGATCACCTGGGGTCAGGAGTTTGAGACCAGCCTGACCAACATGGAGAAACACTGTCTCTACTAAAAATACAAAAAAAAATTAGCCAGGTGTAGTGGCGCATGCCTGTAATTCCAGCTACTCGGGAGGCTGAGGCAGGAGAATCGCTTGAACTCGGGAGGCAGAGGTTGAGGTGAGTGGAGATCACACCATTGCACTCCAGCCTGGGCAACAAGAGCTAAACTCTTATCTCAAAAAAAAAAGAGGAAGAAATACTGTCTTTCATAGCTCAGAAAAATGACTGACATCCTGAGTCTTCTCTGTATGAAGGTTATGAAAGATTGCCACACCCTCACACGTGGTATAATGCCCTCAAGTGTTAGAGTGTGTCATCACAGGGGACAGCACACAGGCGAGATTGTTTCTCATGTGCACACCTCACCAACCATTAATATTATCACCCTCACACATGGAAAGAGCATGCTGCTGAGGTCTTGAATCTCACATGCAAACAGTCCACAGTTAGAATTGTGTCTGTCATATGTGAGCATCCAGCCACAGTTGGGATGGTGACACATTTCTAAACTCAAATCACAGGCAGATGAGGACTCTACTATTTGGACCCAGCCAAATGGAGAAATGTTGACTCTCACACCTGGGCTTAGGGCCACAGGTATGGTCATGGGTGCATATAAACATGAAGGGGTCAGTGAATTGTGACCCACATTCATACTACATAAAGCCCTTGGGTAGTATAGAGAGTGTATTAACAAGGCCCAGCACACAGGGGAGATTGCGACAGTTGTATGCACACGCACCCAACAGTATATACATCATCATTTCCCCACATGAACACAGCCCACTTTTGGGGTTCTGAATCTCACAACTATAGGCAGTCAAAGACTGGAAACTTGACTCTCGTGTGGATTCAGTCCACAGGTGGGTTGGTGATATTCAGAGCAAGATTCAGCATATCTCTGAGGCTGTGACTTTACTGTTAAACGTGGCGTGCAGGAGGCGTTGAGGCTCTCTTGCACAAATTCAGTCCACCGTTGAGATTGTAACCCCTGTTCTTAGACACAACATATAGGAGGTTAACACCGGGACATGTGTGGGATTGTTAATGTCATCCCTGGACCTTCCTGCAGATTTAATTGTGACATTTTTCACCCTTTTTTTTTTTTTTTTTTTTTTTTTTTGAGACAGAGTTTCACTCTTATCACCCAGGCTGGAGTGCAATGGCATAATCTCAGCTCACCGCAACCTCCGCCTTCCGGGTTCAAGCGATTCTTCTGCCTCAGCCTCCCGAGTAGCAGGGATTACAGGCATGCACCACCACGCAAGGCTAATTTTGTATTTTTAGTAGAGACAGGATTTTTCCATGTTGGTCAGACTGGTCTCGAACTCCTGACCTCACGTGATCCGCCCACCTCTGCCTCCCGAAGTGCTGGGATTACAGGTGTGAGCCACTGTGCCCAGCCCAATTGTGACATTTTTGTATGCCGGGCACCTGAGTGATCTGATTCTCTTGCCTAGGACCAGCCCACAGAGAGGATAGTGATATATTGCTGAACCCAGAACTGAGGGGCTGTGACTCTCCTGTGTTGGTGCTGCTCCCAGAGGACATTGTGACATCTCACTGGACCTCGCACTTAGTTGATGTGAGTCTCCTCTCCTGCCTTGGCACTGCCCACGGGGGCATGGTGACATATCTCTGGGCCTACATCCAGGTTATATGACTCTCATGCCTGTGCCCTCACCACATTGTGACATATTGCTGGGTCCAACACCCTGGTAATGTAACTCTACTGCGTAGGTTCTGCCAACACAGAACGTTGTGGATATTTGTTTCCACCCATTACCCAGGTGATGTGACTCTCTTCTTTTGCCTCGTTCTGCTCACAGGAGGAATTGTGACATATCACTTGGCCCAGTACCAAGCAAGTGTGACTCTTCTATTCATCATAAGTTCTGCTTTCAAGGGAGATTGGGACATATTGTGGGGCTCAACACCGATGTGACATTACTGTTTTGCCTTGGCCCAGACCTTAAAAGCACTGTGACATATTACTCGGCCCACCAACAAGGTGACGAGAGGTTCTGTGTGGACACTGACAACAGAGCATTGTGACATATCTTTGGGAGTGTCAACTATTTGATGTGACTTTTTTTTTTTTTTTTTGAGACGGAGTCTAGCTGTGTCACCCAGGCTAGAGTGCGGTGGCACGATCTCGGCTCACTGCAAGCTCCGCCTCCCGGGTTCACGCCATTCTCCTGCCTCAGCCTCCCGAGTAGCTGGGACTACAGGCGCCCGCCACCACACCTGGCTAATTTTTTGTATTTTTAGTAGAGATGGGGTTTCACCATGTTAACCAGGATGGTCTCATCACCCGACCTCGTGATCCACCCATCTCGGCCTCCGAAAGTGCTGGGATTACAGGCGTGAGCCACCGCGCCCGGCTGACTCTCCTTTTATACCAAGGCTTTACTCATAGGGGAGATCGTGGTGTATCTTTTGGCCCAGAAATCAGGTGATGTGTTTCTCCTGCCTGAGCTTTGCTCACAGGGAGCATTGTGACATATCACTGGGCCCAGCACCCAGGTGATGGGACTCTACTGCCTGTCCCCTGCTTTCAGGAGGAAATTGTAACATATCTCTGACCAAGCACCCAGGTCATATCTCTGACCCAAGCACTCTTCTGCCTGGTCCCTGTTCTCAGGGAAGATTGTGACATATCCCTGGCCCAGGACCCAGATGATGCAGATGATGTAATACTCCTGCTCACTCTCTATCCACAGGTAAGACTATGACATGTGATCATGCCCAGCTAATTTTTGCCTTTTAATAGAGATGGGGTTTCACTGTGTTGGCCAGGCTGGTCTCGAACTCAGGTGATCTGCCCACCTTGGCCTCCCAAAGTGCTCAGATTATAGGCGTGAGCCATGGTCCCCTGGCCTAGGGAATGTAACTTTCTTTTGCTGCCTGTTCTCTACTCACAGGGGTAATTGTGACATATTGCTGGTCCCAGCTCCTAGCTGATGTGACTCTTCTTTTTTCTAGGTTCTGCGCACAAAGGAGATTGTGACATACCACTGTGCCTAACGCTAAGGTGATGTGACTTCTCTTCTTTGGCTATGTCCTTAGAAGGCATTGAGATACACTGCTGAACCCAGCACCAAGATGCTGTGAGTCCTCTGCCTGAACCCTGACCACAGAGAGCATTGTGACATATTTCTTGACCCATTGCAATCTCTCCTATGGACAAAGCTCAGGTAAATGCCCTATTTTACCTATGTGATGTGACATTCCTCTTCTGCCTGAGCCAAGCACACCAGTGATGTAATTATTCTGCCTGTTCCCTGCACACAGGAGTCACTGTGCTATATGTTTGGGCCCATCAGCTAGATGATATGAATCTCCTCTTCCAGAGTTTGTCCTCAGTGAGAATTGTGATATATCGCTTGACGTAGCTCGTATGTGATGTGGCTGTTCTCTCATGCCTGGTCCCTTCCCACTGGGGTGATTGGAACATAAAGCTGAGCCCCACACCTACGTGATGTGACTTTCTTGTTTGTAATCCCTACCCACAGGGGGCATTGTGACATATCTAGGCCTCTCACCTAGCTAATATGACATTTTTACCGAGGCCCTCCCCTGAAGGGGTATTGTGAAATATTACTGGACCAAGAACTTAGGTGATGTGGCTCTCTCTACTGCTTGGGGTGTGCTTAAGAAGAAATTGTAGGCCGGGCTTGGTGGCTCATGCCTGTAATCCCAGCGCTTTGGGAGGCCGCGGCGGGGGGATCACCTGAGGTCAGGAGTTCGAGACCAGCCTCAACATGGCAAAACCCCGTCTCTACTAAAAAGTACAAAATTAGCCAGGCATGATGGTTCATGCCTGTAATCCCAGCTACTCGGGAGGCTGAGGCAGGAGAATCGCTTGAATCTGGGAGGTGGAGGTTGCAGTGAGCCAAGATTGCTCCATTGCACTCCAGCCTGGGCAACAAGAGCGAAACTCCGTCCCAAAAAAAAAAAAAAAAAGAAATTGTCATATATCTCTGTATCCAGCACCAAGGTACGTTACTCTCCTCTCCTGCCTGGTACTTATATACATTTTGTATTACAACATATCTCTGAATCCAACATTGAGGCAATGTGACTGTCCTGCATGGGCTCTCCCACAAAAATAACACATCTTTTTACTCGTTATCTAGGTGATATGACTCTTCTGTTTGAGCCCTGCCAAAAGAAAAGATTGCCACAGATCACTGGACCCAGCACCTAGGTGACATGACTCTTTATTTGCCTGAAACCTGCATATTTTAGATATAGTGACATATCACCAGAACAAACACCTAAAGGTTAGATGGCTCCTTCCTGAGCCCTTCCCACAGGGGTCCTTGTGATGTGTTTCTGTATCCATCACCCAGGATTTGAAACCCTCTACTTCTGCCAGCATTTTGCCCACAGGAAATATTATGACATGTTGCTGGGCCCAGCAACCAGGTGATCTTACTCTTCTGCCTGTGCCCTGCTTTCAGGAGGGGATTGTAAAATTTCTGGGTCGAGCACCCAGTAACATGACTCTCCTGCCTGGTTCCTGTTCTCAGGGAAGATTGTGACTTAACTGTTTCCCAGCACACAGCTGAAGTGAATTTTTTTTTTTTTTTTTTTAGATGGAGTCTCACTCTATCACTCAGGCTGGAGTGTAGTGGCGTGATCTCGGCTTACTGCAACCCCTGCTTCCCGGGTTCAAGTGATTCTCCTTCGTTAGCCACCCGAGTATCTGGGACTACAGGTGCCCACCATCATGCTCAGCTAATTTTTGAATTTTTAGTAAAGACAGGGTTTCACCATGTTGGCCAGGCTGGTCTCGAACTCCTGACTTCAGGTGATCCATTTGCCTTGGCCTCCCAAAGCCCTGGGATTACAGGCATGAGCCACTGCACCTGGCTGATATGAGCTTTTCTCTAGGAGACATTGTCTGGGCCAAGCATCTGGTGATGTTACTCTTCTCTCCTGCCTGGGCCCTGGCCACAGAAGGGAGAGTGACTTATCCCTAGGCCCAGCATGCAGGTGACATAATTTTTCTGCCTAAACTCTGTCCACAGGGGACATTGTGACATGTCCCTGGGACCATAAACTAGATGATATGACTCTTTTTGTCTCTGAGACCTGTCCACAGTGGGGATTGTGACATATTACTTGTCTCAGCACCTACATAATGTGACTTTCATCGCATTTATCCACTGGGGTAATTGTGACATACAACTAGGCCCAGTCTGTAGGTTATGTGACTCTTCTCTTCTTGATGAGCCTCACCCTCACACGACATTTTGACATTTCTCTGGAGCTGACTCCTACATGGACCCCTTTTTCTCAGGGGTTATTGTGCCATATATATATATATATATATATATATATATATTTTTTTTTTTTTTTGAGAAGGAGTCTCACTCTGTTGCTCAGGCTGGAGTACAGTGGCATGATCTCGGCTCACTGCAACCTCTGCCTCCCAGGTTCAAGTGATTCTCCTGCCTCAGCCTCATGAATAGCGGAGATTACAGGCATGTACCACCATGTCTGGCTAAATTTTTTTTTTTTTTTTCATTTTTAGTAAAGACAAGGTTTCACCATGTTGGCCAGACTGTTCTTGAACTCCTGATCTCAAGTTATCTGCCTACCTTGGCCTCCCAAAATGCTGGCATTACAGGCATCAGCCACCACGCCCAGCCTGTGCCATATTTTTTGACCTAGCAACAAGGTTATGTGACTCTCCTCTACTGCTTGGACCCTGCGTACATTCTGTATATTGAAGTATGGCTAGGTCCGACACCTAGGTGATTTGACTCTCCTCTCCACGCGGCCTTCTAACAGGGGAATTCTGACATATCTCTTTGTCTATCACCTGAGTGATATGACTCTCCTTTTCTACCTGAACCCTGTAAAAAGAAGGGATTGTGACATATCACTGGACCCAGCAACTAGGTGATATTACTTTCTTTTTTTACCTGGGCCTATTGTATTTTGGGTATTATGACATATTGCCGGGTCAAAGCAAATGGGTGAAAGGCTCTTGCCTGGGCCCTGCCCACAGGAGGCCTTTGTTACATATCTGTGCATCCATTACTTCGGAGGCGTGACTGTCTTCCATCTGTACCATGCCCATACAGAACATTGTGACATGTCTCTGGGTTCAGCAACCAGATGGTATATATTTTGTGCCCAGCCTTGCCTGCAGAGAGACATAGCCGGACCCACTACCCAAGTGATGTGACTTTGATGTCTGTGCCTTGCTTTCAGGAGGGAATTTTAGGGTAACAGAACCCTGGCCAGGCAACCAAGCGATATGCCTGGTTTCTTCCCTGGAAAAATTGTGATATATTCCTGACCGAGCACCCAGGTGATGTTATTCTCTCATTTGCTTTCTACTCACAGGTTGGATTGTGACATATACTTTAGCCCAGCTCACAGTTGTGATGATGACACTCGTACCACAAATCAGCCAGTAGGGGAGATACTGGCACTTGTAGCTAAACCTAGAGAAACAGGTAAATTATTGGGTCTTCTCTAGGTGAGAACATCATAAAGCATAACCATTCTTTCAGAGTTTGTTTAAAGCCTTTGGATGGTACAGAGAGTGTCGTCACAGGGTCAAGCACACAGGTGAGACTGTGTTTCTCATACGAACAACCTACCAAATGTTGGCATTGTCACCCTCACAGATGGGCAGAGCCCGCTGGAAAGATCCTGAATTTCACACATCGATGTAGTCCACAGTAAAAATTGTGACTGTCATATGTGATCATGTGACCACAGTCAAAGTGGTGACTCATTTCAAAACAAAGCTCATAGGCAGGTGAGGACTGTCCTCTCTGGACCTCGCCAATTGGAGATGTTGACTCTAACACATGGGCTTAGGTCCATAGGTACGATTATCAGTTCATACTAGAACAGAATTCTCAGAGCAAATTGTGACTATCATGCATATTGTGTAAAGCCCTCAGATGGTAACAGTTTTGTAACAGGGCCCAGCACACAGGTGACATTGTGATACTCATACACACAGTCAGCCAACAGTAAAGATTGTCATCTTTTCATATGAACACAGCTCACTATTGAAGTTCTGAATCTCACACCCAGAGATAGCCAAAAGTTGGAAAATGGACTCTCACACATGGATTCGGTCCACATGTGGGCTGGTGACTGTCAGGCCAAGATTCAGCATATCTGTGAGGCTGTGAGTCCACTAAGGGGACACAGTCCCCTGCAAAGATTGAGGCTCTCATGCAGGTATCCAGTCCACCATTGAGATTGTCACTTGTGTACTCAGACTCAACATACAGAAAGTGTTGACTCTAATACCTAGAAATGGGACACGTGTGGAATTGTTAAATTTTTTTTTTTTTTGAGATGGAGTTTCAATCTTGTTGCCCAGGCTGGAGTGCAATGGCGCAATCTCGGCTCACTGCAACTTCCGCCTCCTGGGTTCAAGCGATTCTCCTACGTCAGCCTCCTGAGTAGCTGGGATTACAGGTGCCCACCACAGTACCTGGCTAATTTTTTGTATTTTTAGTAGAGACAGCGTTTCACCATATTGGCCAGGCTGGTCTCAAACTCCTGACCTCATGTGATCCACCTGCCTCAGTCTCCCAAAGTGCTGGGATTACAGGCGTGAGCCACCACACACGGCAGGATTGCTAATTTTATCCCTACATTTTCCTGCAACCATGACTGTAACATACACCTCTGCCCAGCACCTAAGTGACTTGACTTTTCTGCCTGGTACCTAGTCCACAGATCAGGTTGTGATACATTGCTGGACCCAACACTAGGTGGTGTGACTCTGTACTTTTGCCGCAGCACTGCCCACATGGGGCATTGTGACATATCACTGGGCCCCACGCCCTGGTTACGTAACTGCCTTTATGGGCCATTGTGACATATTGCCATTTGCAACATCCAGGTTATATAACTGTCCTTGCTGAGTCCTGCCTACAGGAAGCCTTATGATCTATCTGTGTGTCCATCATCCAGGTAATGTGACTCTTTCTCCCAGGTCCCTGCTCATAGAAAGGATTGTTAGTTATCACTGAGCCCAGTGCCTAGCTGATATAATTCTTCTACATGTGTTCTGCTTACAGTGTACATTGTGACGTACTGCTGGGCCGAACACTAAGGTGATGTTACATTTTTGCCTTGGCATTTTTTCATCAGACATTGTGACATATTGTTGGGCTCAGAACCAAGGTGATGTGATTATTCTGCCTGAACCCTGCTCAAGAGTCAACACCTTTTGCCCAACAAGGATAGTACCATATTTGTGAATCCATCATCTATGTGATGTGACTCTCTTACTTGGATTTTGCCTATAGGAGAGATTGCGACATATCACAGGGCCCAGCACCTAGATAATGTGACTCTTCTTTCCTGCCATGGTCATGCTCCCATGAAAGAGAGTGACTTATCCCTGGGATCAGCCCACAGGCTATGTGATTGTTCTGCCTAGTCCCTGTCTACAGGGGTTAGTGACATATCTCTTGGTCCCATTCCTCTTCTCCCTGGGACCTGTCCACAGTAGGGATTGTGACATATCACTTGGCCTAGCACCTATGTGATGCGACTCTTCTCGTGCTTTGGCCCTGCCCACTGGTTGGTTGTGATATGTAGGTGGAACCAGCTCTTAGGTTATGTGATCTTTCTCTTTCTTCTGAGCCCTACTCTCCCGAGATCAGCTCAGTCGTGGAGACCCTGACCCAGTGGCGCTAGAGGAATTAAAGACACCATACAGAAATATAGCGTGTGGAGTGGGAAATCAGGGGTCTCACAGCCTTCAGAGCTGAGAGCCTCAAACAGAGATTTACCCAGAGATTTATTTATTGACAGCAAGCCAGTGATAAGCATTGTTTCTATAGATTATAGATTAACTAAAAGTATTCCTTACGGGAAACAAAGGGATGGGCCAAAATAAAGGGATGGGTCTGGCTAGTTATCTGCAGCAGGAGCATGTCCTTAAGGCAGAGATCCCTCATGCTATTGTTTGTGGTTTAAGAACGCGGTAAGCTGTGTTCCGCCCTGGGTGGGCCAGGTGTTCCTTGCCTTCATTCCGGTAAACCAACAACCTTCCAGCATTGGCGTCATAGCCATCACTAACATGTCACAGTGCTGCAGAGCTTTTGTTTGTGGCCAGTTTTGGGCCTTTTTATGACCAGATTTGGGGACCTGTTCCCAACACTACTCACAGGGGACACTGTGACATTATCTCTGGGCCTCTCACCTAGATGATGTGACTTTTTTGCCAGGGCTCTTTTCTCAGAGGGTACTGTGATATTTCAGGATCTGTGAACCTAGGTGATGTGACTCTCTTCTACTGCTTGGGCTCTGCCTGAGATATGACTTTTTTTTTTTTTTTCTGGGCTTTGCATACATTGTATATTGTGATATATGATGGGGTCTAAGACCCAGGTAACATGACTCTAACTCATGGGTTCTGTTCAGAAGGGTATTATGACATATCTTTTTGTTCATCACTTAGGTGTTATGACTCTTGTCTTTTCACTGGAACCTGCCAAGAAGGGTGATTGTGACATATCACTGGACCCAGCACCTTGGTGTTGTGACTCTCCTCTCCTCCTTGGGCCCTGCATACATTGTGTCTATTGAAATATGGCTGGTCTAACACCTAGGTAATATGATTCTCCTGCATAGGCCCTGCTAATAGGGCAATTATGACATATGTTTTGTTTATCACTTAAGTGATGTTACTCTTTTTTTCTTCCTGAATCCTGTAAAAGGGGGGGATTGTGATCCTAACACTGGACCCAGCACATAAGTAATATGAGTTTCCTGCATAGGCTCTGTTCAGAAGGGTGTTATGACCTATCTGTTTGTTATCACTTAGGTGTTGTGACTCGTTTTTTGACTGGAACCTGCCGAAAAAGGTGATTGTGACATATTACTGGACCCAGCACCTAGGTGATGTGACTGTCTTTTTTTCCTGGGCCTCACATATTTTGGGTATTGTGATGTATAGCTGGGCTCAACACCTAGCGGCTAGGGAGCTCCTTTCTTGACCGTTCCCACAAATGACTTATCTCTGCTATGACCGCCTATGACACATGACCTAAATATGTGACTCTTCTTTTCTGCCTGCACCTTGCTAACAGAGAAGATTGTGACAAATTGCTAAGTGCAGTGTATCTTGTGCTGACCTCCTATCTCAGCCTGTGACCAAGAATGCCTAACTTCCGGGGAATGCAGCCCTGTAGGTCTCAACCTCGATTTACTCAGCCACTATTCAAAATAGAGTCACTCTGGTTTAAATGCCTCTGACATTAAGATACATTGTAAAATTATGAAAAAAGTTTATTTGAATTTTAGCAAATGAGAAATGAAATAATTAGAATGGGCTATTCTGAACGATATAGCATTAGTTATATTTGTGTTTGAGTTTTCTATTAACCTATATTTGTTACTTATGAATAGATATCTTGTTTTATTCTGTCTAAACAGATACACTAGGTGGGGTGTAGTGGCTCATGCCTGTAATCCCAGCACTTTGGGAGGCTGAGGCAAGTGGATTACCTGAGGTCAAGAGTTTGAGACAAGCCTGACCAACATGGGAAAACACTGTTTCTACTAAAAATACAAAAATTAATTGGCCATGGTGGCGGGTGCCTGTAATCCCAGCTACTTAGGTGGCTGAGGCAGGAGAATCGCTTGAACCCAAGAGACGGAAGTTGCAGTGAGCCAATATCATGCCACTGCGTTCCACCCTGGGTGACAGAGCAAGACTCTGTCTCAAAAAATAAGATAAAATAAGTGGCTGGGCATGCTGGCTCATGCCTGTAATCCCAACACTTTGGGAGGCTGAGGAGGGTGGATCACAAGGTCAGGAGTTCAAGACCAGCCTGGCCAAGATGGTAAAACCCTGTCTCTACTAAAAATACAAAAATTAGCCGCGTGTGTTGGCAGGTGCCTGTAATCGCAGCTACTCGGGAGGCCGAGGCAGAGAATTGCTTGAACCCGGGACGCAGAGGTTGCAGTGAGCCGAGATCTCACCATTGCAGTCCAGCCTGGGTGACAGAGCAAGACTCTGTCCCAAAAAATAAATGAATAAATAAAATAAAAAACAGATAAACTAGATAACCAGACTGACCAACATGGGGAAGCCCTGTCTCTACTATGCAGTCCCAGCTACTCAGGAGGCTGAGGCAAGAAATCGCCTTGAGCCTGGGAGGCAGAGGTTGCAGAGAGCTGAGATCACCTCAGTGTTTTCCAAACTGGGCAAGGGAGTTTGGGAGGGAGGGAGGGAGACTCCATCTCAAAAAAATAAAAATAAAAGGGGTCCCCGCTTTAAAAGGAAAATAAATCTTATAACGGCAAAATCACTAAGCCAATGGAAAAGTCAAGCTGGGAACTATGTCAGGCAAAAAATAAAAATAAAAGGGGTCCCTGCTTTAAAAAGAAAATAAATCTCAAAACGGCAAAATCACTAAGCCAATGGAAAAGTCAAGCTGGGAACTATGTCAGGCAAACGTGCGTCCCATATTATTTCTAAATAACATAGTTGCAAAGATAAAAAAAGCTACATACCTTTTTCACAATTTGCCCACAAGAAAATTCCTCCTGAACAGGTAACAGAACTCAGTCATCCCTCTGAGACTCACCTGAGATAAATGCATATCTGATTACTCCCTCTGCCCTATTGTTAATTTAAAAACGCAGATTCAGGCCAGGCTCAGTGGCTCACTCCTGTCGTCCAAGCACTTTGGGAGGCTGAGGTGGGCAGGTCACCTGAGGTCAGGAGTTTGAGACCAGCTTGGCCAACATGGGGAAGCCCTGTCTCTACTAAAATTACAAAAATTAGCTGGGCATGGTGGCATATGCCTGTACTCCCAGCTACTGGAGTGGGTGGGGAGGGAGGGAGAGCTGAAGTAGTAGAATCGCTTGAACTCAGGAGGCAGAGGTTGCAGTAAGCTGAGACCGCGCCACTGCACTCCAGCCTGGGTGGAAAAGTGAGACTCCATCTCAAAAAAAAAAAAAAAAAATTGCAGATTCACTGAGCCACAGTAAATCGTATATTCAGTGGAAGGTTGATCAAGGACACAAAAGAATCCAACCTTTGTGTCTTGTCTACTTATGACCTGGAAGCCCACACCTCAAGCTATCCTGCCTTACCAGACCAAACCAATATACATCTTACACATATTGATTGATGTCTCATGTCTTCCTAAAGTGTGTAAAAGCAAGCTGTACCCCTACCACCTTGGACACATGTTGTCAGGAACTCCTGGGGCTGTGTCACGAGCTTGTCCTTAACCTTGGCAAACTAAACTTTCTCGATTGATTGAGACCTGTCTCAGATACCTTTTTGTTTACACAGCCAAGGCCTTGCTAACTGGTCACTACTGCACCCCAGACTGATGCATCACCATTGCAGGGACTCTGGTTTCTGGTTTCTGGTCTTTTTTTTTTTTTTGAGATGGAGTCTTGCTTTATCACGCAGGCTAGAGTGCAGTAGTACACGATCTCGGCTCACTGCAACCTCCACCTCCTAGGTTCAAGGGATTCTTGTGTCACAGCCTCCAGAGTAGCTGGGATTACAGGCATGTGCCACCACACCTGGCTAATTTTTGTAATTTTAGTAGAGGTGGGGTTTCACCATGTGGGCCAGGCTGGTATCAGACTCCTGACCTCAAGTGATCTGCCCACCTCGGTCTCCCAAAGTACTGGGATTACAGACATGAGCCACTGTGTCCAGCCCAAATATCAGAAAGTATTTTAATTTTGATATATTTGACAGGCTTCCTAAAGTCAAATATCAGCTTAAAAATTGTTTATTATTGACCCCTAACTTTTGGATTCTGCAGAGGGCCAATGCAGCATCCAAAAAAGTAATGAACAGAATTATTTGATATGTCAAATTACATGGGAAGGGTTTTCAAATTAAAAATAATATTTGACCTGCTTCAACTTATATTTTAATAAATATGTTTTTAATATTTATTTTAAAATTGTATAAAATTTCTAAAAATCTAATATATCTGAGTATATGCTAGTAGTCATAATTAGGTTATTGTGGTAAGTTATTGTGGGCCACAGATATCTTTTTGTTTCTTCATAACCGTTTATTTCCATACTTAATGGTTTAATTCTGATATAGTTTCTAAAAACTTCGAAAGCATACACCATCCTAGATTATTGCATCTCTAGGGAGGTTCATTAAAAGATGGAAAGGGCCCAGACAAGTGGAGTACAGGTTTCTGATCATTTTAGAATCATATTGTTTTGACTAGGTAAGGATTGTTTGGATTCTAATGAAGAGAACTGCTAACCCAGGCAAAACAAAAATTAATTAAATATTAGGAAAATATTCTGCCACATATTATGCTGAATCAGCCAGTACTGAAATTTTTTAGATATGCCATTTGAATAAACTCTGTGGCCTAAATCAAATTACCTATGATAACCCCTCAGTTATCAGTGCTATGCCCCTAAATTGGAGAAACAAACCTGGTATTTAAGATGACATAAATTAGCAGCGTGCAGTGGCTCACCTGTAATCCCAGCACATTGGGAGGCCGAGGTTGGTGAGTCACCTGAGGTTAGGAATTTGAGACCAGCCTGGCCAACATGGTGAAACTCCGTCTCTACTAAAAAGACAAAAATTGCCCAGGTGTGGTGGCGAGTGCCTGTAATCGCAGCTACTTGGGAGGCTAAGGCAGGAGAATCACTTGAACCCAGGAGGTTGGAGGTTGCAGTGAGCCAAGACCGTGCCATTGCACTCCAGCCTGGGTGACAGAGGGAGATTCTGTCTCAAAAAAGAAAAAAAAAAAGGACATAAATTTAATGTTAAGTGTGGACTCATAAAGAACCTAGACAGCCAGTAAGCCATTTGTTTATTCTTGATTTCTTAAAACTTCCATTATTAAAAGCTCTGCATTCCATTACTCATCACAGAAGAGAAAACAACCTAAATTAAATATGAATTAAGTGTGTGTGTGTGTGTGTGTGTGTGGTGACTATTCCAAATTACTAAAACAGATTAAGACCAATCTTTTTTTATATTCTGAGAAACAATCAAAACTTCGTGTACATTTCTGCTATCTAATAGGCTATTTAAGCACTTACACAGAAATTTTATACAGTTGTCATTTTTAATGCATGTTTTCTGATAGTATAAAAGCTTTCTCATGCAAGAAGGCTGATGTTATAATGGTAGCTAAAAGAATATTAGAAAATACGTTTTTCTCATGGGACATTTCTGAAAGGTCTCTAATGATCAAGATACTTATTTCACTAGACATGTTGTAAAACTGTTAAATAAGGTATTGTTCCTGGATCAAACTGAGGGTCGGGCTACTATTTCTCACGGCCCAATAACGAGATGCAGATGAACTGGGGAGGAAGAGAGTTTTCTTTCTGCAACCGGTTACAGGGAGAAGGCCTGGAAATTATCACGAGACCAACTCAAAATTACAACGTTTTCCAGAGCTTATGTACCTTCTAAGCTATATGTCTACATGAAAGTGCATTCAACTAAAGAGATAAGTGATGAACTTCCTTTATTTAATCTGTAACTAAGGTCTGAGTCTTGAAGACCTTCCCCCGCAGCCTCAGTAAATTTACTTAATCTAAATGGGTCTAGGTGCTGGGGTGATTACCCTTATCTTGTCTCCTGCTAAATCACAGTGGTTTGGTGAGTTCCTTCAGATCTCCAATAAACTTGTTTGTGGAGGCCTGGGGAATTTCTTCAGACCCCCAATAAAACTTGTTTAATCCTATAAGGCCCAGGAAAGGCCTAGGCGAAACTCTTGATGGGCTTTTGTTACATCCCAGCCTTTGTATAAGGTCACTGGCTTTTTTTTTTTTTTTTTTTTTTGAGACGGAGTCTCACTCTGTTACCAGGCTGGAGTGCAGCAGCACAATCTTGGCTCACTGCAGCCTCTGCCTCCAGGGTTCAAGCCATTCTCCTGCCTCGGCCTCCCAAGTAGCTGGGACTACAGATGTGTGCCACCACACCCAGCTAATTTTTTTGTATTTTTAGTAGAGATGGGGTTTCACCATGTTGGCCAGGATGGTCTCGATCTATTGACCTCGTGATCTGCCTGCCTTGGCCTCCCAAAGTGCTGGGATTACAGGCGTGAGCCACCACGTCCGGCTGGTCACTGGCTTTTAATACTTTACTTAACCACTCAGTCAGTACTGAAACAGTTGTTAGTGAGGTCTGGCCTGCCACAGTATTACAGATACAATAGTATTGAGCAAAGCTAACTAAATTGACTGGATTGCTTTTGTAATTGCAGATTTACTTAGAATGGAAAAAATATGTTGACCCTTATAAAATAGCCATTAGAAGGCCTATGTGCATAATAGAACCTCATGCGTCTTCTGCTATTAAAGTCTAACATTACTAAATTCAACAAGGCTTCAATGCATGATGGTAGAGCACATTTTCACCAGGTGAAGAAAGCCTTTACTAGTCTACTGACTGAGGAGAGTAAAACCCTTTATAATCAAGAACCCAGAGATTGAATCTGCCTGCCACCTACCCTGAAGCAAGACTTCAAGACCTTGAACATTGGATTGATAATCTCACAATTTAGAAGAGCCCCTCCAAACTCTTGCCATTGTAAACCCATAGGAGATTTTAAGGTAAAGCTAACCAGGAAAGTTTGTCCTCAAAAGCAGATGGCCGTCTCCATGTAGACAGCTTTTTTTCACAAGATCAAAAATCAAGACATCTCGTTATCACGACACTCTTAGTTCACAGTTTGTTTATGGTTCTACAGACAACAGAAATTTTAAAAAGTGGTCTCTTGTGTGCACTCATGGGGGTATACTTACATGTAGAGAATTTTATAGTCAACATTATATATGAGGAAACTTATTCCTTGAAAGGTAAAAGAGGAAGGGCCAATGTGGGTGAGAAGTTTTAATGAAACATTTGTTTTCTCACAATACCAAAAACAGAATATTGGTCCACTGCTCTTAACCTATTTCATAAATTAAAAAGAACTTATTCAGAATAGGTTAAAGAGCATTGCCCGGAGGCCATTACTCTTCTGAATGGGTATCATTGTTTAGAGTAAATGAGGCAATGGTTACAAATTTATCCCTCTCAATAGAGCTCTATAGCAGATTATACCATAAAGGCTATGCTTACACAATAGACTTTAAATTTTCTCACAAAGTTGTGCCAAATATGATTTCTTTTGATTACTTACTGGATAAATATATATCTGTGCAGTTGCTAATAGCTGCCTATGGAGAACTACAGCAGGTATTATAGAGATGCAGTTGTAGATGATTCATGAACAGGCTGATTAGATGAAATGAGTAGACCATTTATCTAGCTAATTATTTGATCTATTTAATTTTAGTTGGTTGTTCATGGGGACCCTGGCTAAAAAGCATGCTTCAAACTCTTGGTATTATCCTCCTGATAGTCAAATTAGTAATCTTCCTACTGCACTGTATTCTCTCAAAAGATATAAACGTTTGAATATAGTCATTTGTAGAATGTCAAATGGTCTCTCTTTAACTAGAATGATAGAAACTCAAAGACATATGTGACTATGAAGACACCACAACCTATGAATGACATGCTAAGGACAAAAAACAAAAATAGTGGAAACTGAGAGTGGCACTAAAGAACCGAGTTTTGGTCACACTATGACCTATGTAAGAACTTAACCAAATAGGGGGAATTTTTTAAAGAAAACTATTGGAGGCCATAATTCTGGACTGGGCTTATGCACTAGGTCCAAACCAAACCAAAATGAGTCACTCATGTTAGATGTGACATAATTAAACTAAAAATGTAAGGCAATAGGTAGATTCTAAAACTGGCCAGGTTTTATTTTTCTTCTGTAAATAGCAGATTTCAACACAAGGAGGTCCCTGTACTCTAACACTTTAAAAAACAAATAAAAATCATTTCAAAATAATAAGCTGAAGTTTTTATTTCCACTTTACAAACCCACAGTTCTGCTATTTCACAGTCAGATTTGAGTCCAAATAAGTACATTTTTGATGGTGACAAAGTGATATTAATGTCTAAAGTTTTGGTCTCAAACTTGAGAAGACGACAAAAGAGAGAAATTGTTAAATTAGTTATAGCCTAAAGCTTCCCTCTTTTATGTTTAATTTTGGTGAACAGGATTTTTTTTTTTTTTTTTTTACATAGTAAACTTAGTGTTCAAATAGGACGAATCTTAAGCTGTAATAAATCTGGCTGTTTCTGAACCTCACTTCCATTTTCTATATGTCATTTTGCTTTTCTGGTTCATAAATCTTTTACCAACATGTGGCTGTGCTGGAGTCTCTCCGAGCCTACTCTGGATCCATAGGTTACCTGATTTGCAAATCACGATTTTTTCATTTAAACTCTGTTAAATTTAATTTTTCTAAAGTTTTCTTCTTTTACAAATTTTCAAGTTTTTTAGTACTGAAAATAAATAATGTGTTATTGAGCTTTGATTTTCTAAACTCATTCCACAGCTATTTTCTCAAATAATAATAATAATAATAATTATTATTATTATTATTTTTGAGTCAGAGTCTCACTCTACCACCCTGGCTAGAGTGTGGTATAACTAATCATGGCTCACTGAAGCCTTAATCTTCCAGGCTCAAGCAATTCTCCTGCCCCAGCCACCTGAGTAGCTGGGACTACAGGCATGCAAAATCATGCCTAATTTTTAATTTTTTTTCATGGACACTGGATCTCACTATGTTGCCCAGGCTGCTCTTGAACTCCTGAGCTCAAGTGATTCTCCTATTTCAGCTTCCCAAAGTGCTAGAATTACAGGTGTGAGCCACCATGTACTTCTGCAATTTCTTGACAAGATTATTCTCAATAATAAACAGTGCTATATGCACACAAATATAAAAGGAATCTGGCTTCTATTTTAGAAGTTTCACTCTCCAGGATTTCAAAGGCCTAGGGCAGCTACTTTAGTATTATAGTTTGATCTATGGAGGTGCACGGGCTTTGGAGTCAGAGAGTTGATCCTGAAGGCGGGGTGCGGTGGCTCACGCCTGTAATTCCAGCACTTTGGGAGGCCGAGACAGGTGAATTGCTTGAGGTCAGGTGTATGAGACCAGTCTGGCTAACATGGCAAAACCCCATCTGTGCTAAAATAAAAAATTAGCTGAGTGTGGTAGTATGCACCTGTAATTCCAGCTACTCAGGAGGCTGAGGCATGAGAATTGCTTGAACCAGGAGGCGGAGGTTGCTGTGAGCCAAGATTGTGCCACTGCACTCCAGCCTGGGCAACAGAGCAAGACTTCATCTTAAAAAAAAACAAAAACAAAACAGTTGATACTGAGTCTCAGCCCAGCCAGTTAGTAGCCGTGGTTCTTTGGACAAGTTTCTTGATGTGAAAGAGGTTGTATGAACCACATATGCAAAAAAAAGGCAGAATGACACTGATTGCAAAAATTGTAGCAAGTTTTCATGCCTCCTATATCCATTGCCAGGTGCTTTCACAGCTGTTGCCATTGAAATACAGAATTTGTTTTCCAAACCATAGATCTGGCTGACCTTACCTGCTCAGGACAGTAGAAAGCTGTGAACATGATAATGTGCTAGTTTGGGGCCTAGGCTCCAATGGTCTTGACTGCTTCTGTTTTTCTTTCAGGATGCTGCCATCTCCATGACGGCCCATGTTAGCCAGGTGGAAAATAAGGGGAGGAGAAGCAGGGTGCCCCTGTTGACAGCCCCAGAAGCAGAAGCTCACCCCCAGAAACACAGCTGCCTAGTGAAAAGACAGCTGATGGTACACGTCTGAAGGAGCTCAGTTGAGCCCAGCCTAAATGGCTGAACATCTCAATTACAAGCAAATAAGTTTTGGATGGTTTGTTATGCTGCAATAGCTAACTAATACATGTACCCTGTGCAGATGGAATGCCAGGATTCAGTGACAGGTTGATTACTAGTTACCTTCTGACAGTGGACACCCTAAAGGTACTGACTTTTTTTTTTTTTCCTCCTGATTTGAAGTTGTATGTCTTCTAAGACAATGTTGGGTAATGCAGAAATACAGGTAGACATGTATGTGTGTGATTGGTGCTTTTACTCACACAGTACCCCACACCACAGGAGAAAACAGATAATCACAGCCTGACCATTAGGGCCAAGGCCAAATAGCAAAATAAGTTTGCCTTTAATTTGTTTTCTTCATATCTAAAAGTTGGAGGTTAAGACTGTATCCAGACCTGAAAACAGAGTTTTCTTCTCCTGGGGCCCCAGAATTTTTTGTTCACTGTCTGATCTCTGGATGAAGGGTGGACCACAGGTGGCAAGCAGTGGTCTACCTCTGGTTATTTTATTCTTGCTGCCCTCTGCCCTTGCTATGGCCACTATCTGTCCCACCCTCAGAACTGAAGGTAGATGTTAGTAGAGAGAGGCTGTCCCCTCACCTCTGGCAGAAAAGGGATGTTCAGGGCCTCCACCCACCTGACATCAGAGCTGCACTTCAACGTGGTAGCTGTTGGCCATGTGTGGCTCCTGGGTGCCTGGAATGTGCCTGATCTGAACTGCAATTTGCTAGAAAAGTAAAATACAGAGTTGGTTTTGAAGATTTAGTTCCAAAAATATATATAGTGCCTTAATAATTACATATTGCTGTGAACCCAGAAAATCTGAGACAGGTCTCAGTTAATTTAGAAAGTTTATTTTGCCAAGGTTGAGAACACGCCTATGACATAGCTTCAGGAAGTCTTGAGGACACCTGCCCAAGGTGGTCAGGGAATATCTTGGTTTTATACGTTTTAGGGAGACATGAGACATCAATCAACATATGAAAGAAGTACATTGGTTTGGTCTGGAAAGGTGGGACAACTTGAAGCAAAGGCAGGAAGACATGAAGCTGGAGGGAGCTTCCAGGTCACAGATAGGTGGTTACATTCCTTTGAGTTTCTGATTAGCCTTTAGTTTCCAGCTTGAGTTTTCCTTAGTAATTTTGGGGGCCCAAGATATTTTCCTTCCACGTAGCTCACATATTAAAATGACAATATTTTAAACATATTGGGTTACATTATTACAATCAATTCCACGTGTTTCATGTTTCTTTTTAAAGTTTGGCTACTAGAAAATTAAAAATTCAAATGTGGCTCACATTTTATTTCAGAGGACTGCCTCCTTTTTAAAATGTTAGGCTGCCTGCTCAAAGGACCAGAAGCCAGGAAGGTGATAAAAGCTAAAATTTCAAAGTAATTGTTATTATATTATTTTCATCTGTGACTAGCCACATAGTATATTATTTATAAATGCATATGACCTTATACACAAGGTTCAATGCAAACACCCTCTAGGGTGGGCCTGGCTCAGCTCAGAGGAAAGCCTGCCTGAGAAAGCTGCAGCTAGGCTGTCACTCTTCATTCAGCCCAGCAACTGATCACAACTTCTGTCACTCAGGGCCTGAGGGGGTGGGTCTTAAACAGCATCCAATCAGGGATGCTGGGCGGGGGACAGTCCAATCAGGCACGCAGCTGGAGCGGACAGGACGGCTTCCGGGATATGGCGGGGCGTTTGGCTGTGACTGTCTCCAGAGCTCCAGGTCTCGTCTTCATTTCTGTGTCTTTTGTTCCTAGAGGCCCAGCCTGTGTGACCCTGTGACCTGCAGATATTGGGCGATCCAGAGCTAAGACTCCAGGACCCCCTGGCAGCCTAGAAATGGTGAGTGCCGGGTCTGACATCCCGAGAAGGGGGGGAGGGGCTGGCCGGAACCTGGGGAAGTGGCTGTGGCGGACTTAGGTCTTCACGCAGTCAGCTCCACGATCTGCGCCCGGAGTTCTCCTTGGCCAGCTCGGCCTCAGTCCCCTTCAGCCATAAGATGGCGGCTGTGCTGATAGCCGGGCGCTGGGCGTCCTGTCTCTTCCCTCCGCAGAGACTGTGCCCTGACCTGTAGCCCTGTCTGGGCAGCTCTGCACGCGCAATTCCGCAGTCTCTCCCAGATTGTGCAGGAACCACGGGAGAATCGTGACTCGGGGTGCGGGTTCATGAGCGGGAAGAGCTTTGATCTGTGGGGTTCCCAGTTCCTATTTTCTCCTATTGAAAATCTATGGGAGTGGCCGGGGGCGGTGGCTTACGCCTGTAATCCCAGCAGTTTGCTGGGAGGCGGGCGGATCACTGAGGTCCGGCATTCGAGAACAACCTGGCCAGCATGGTGAAACCCCGTCTCTACTAAAAATACAAAAATTAGCCAGGTGTGGTGGCAGGCATCTGTAATCCCAGCCATTCGGTAGGCTGAGGCACGAGAATCGCTTAAACCCAGGAGACCAAGATTGTGCCATTGCACTCCAGGCTGGTTGACACAATGAGACTATCTCTAAATAAATAAATAATAAAGGGGAGTCACCGCAAAATATTAAATAATTTAATCAACGAGTGATTCTAAAATTGTAAAGCACCCAGCTGTGGGATGTAGTTTGTGGTCCTTTGGAGGAACTTGAATGAAAGACTGTGCGTGATACAAAAACGCGAATTCAGTAATCGGTTAGGTAGAGTTACGTAGTGTCTTAATTTCCATGTTGAGCGTACAAACTTTCCTGATTATGTAATCAGAGCTTAATTCCAGTTTATAGTTTGTTAACCCTGTATTTGTTTTCCCCAATGTAGTAATTTACAAAAAAAAATTTTTTTTGAGTTAGTTTTTTTTTTTTTTTAAAGACGGAGTTTCGCTCTTCTTGCCCAAGCTGGAGTGCAGTGTCGCGATCTCAGCTCACTGCAACCTCCGCCTCTGTGTTCAAGTGATTCTCCTGTCTCAGCCTCCCGAGTAGCTGGGATTACAGGCAAGCACCACCACGCCCAGCTAATTTTGTATTTTTAGTAGAGACGGTGTTTCTCCATGTTGGTCAGGCTTGTCTCAAACTCCCGACCTCGGGTGATCCGCCCATCTTGGCCTCCCAAAGTGCTGGGATTACAGGCGTGGGCCACCGCACCCGTCTTGAGTTAGATTTTTTAAAAGTAGGAGTTCAGGGACTACGGCCACCTCAGTCGAATTGCCTAGCAGTTAACTATTTTCACTCCCTACACAAAACTGATCTTCCCCTGCGTTTTTCATAGGTGTTCTAAGCAGGGTCTCAAGTCTGCCCTCACGCCCCCTATTCCTCCAGCCTGACTCTGGTTTGCAGTAAAATACAGAATTTCCATTTCCTCCTGACAATCCCAAATGCCAACTCCCCCTCCCTAATTCACACTATTAACTATTTGTCCTTTAGTGTACGTTTTTGATACCGTATTTTAATTAAACATTTTTTGACAAAGCATTGGATGGCACATTTAAATAGATTCGTTTTCTGTTTATAAATATTTTCCATAAGAAGAAAGCAAGGAATAATTTTCTGACACTGTATTGTAAAACAATCTTTGTGTCTTTTCCTTTTATCTTCCCTTGGCGTAGAGATCTCATGAGACTGTTTTGGCATCAAGGTTTTTCTTGGAAGTTTTGTGGGGTGATGTGTCCTCAGCCACCGTTTAGTTTTTTTCCTGGTCCTGGGTTTCAGTACTGTCTGAATAAACCAAGGTCTCAGTCATGGCTATGTCTGGGAGACTGTCTAATGAATATTAACTCCTGGGTCATTCTCTCCCATAGGACAACCTGTGGTATGGAGTGTAGCCTCTTAAGGGACCAGGTGGATGCCCTGGGGCTCAGAGGAATTTCCTGGTGTGCTCTTCCTTTGAAAACCTAACCCCTTCAGATGTTTGAATTGTCTTCGCCCAGCCCAACTTTCCTTTCTTGCAGACACATTGCTAGTCAGCCAATCAGATGCTGGTATTGAGTTGAAAACAGAAATAATTTCTGTCCCTGCCCCCTAGATTCTCTACAATTTGTGAAAAAAGAGTAGTATCTCTGCCAGGCACAGTGGCTCACGCCTGTACAAACCCAGCACTTTGGGAGGCCAAGATGGGCAGATCACCTGAGGTCAGGAGTTTGAGACCAGTCTAGCCAACATGATGAAACGCTGTCTCTACTAAAAATACAAAATTAGCAGGGCGTGGTGGTGCATGCCTGTGATCCCAGCTACTCAGGAGGCTGAGGCAGGAGAATCGCTTGAACTCAGGAGGTGGAGGTTGTGGTGAGCCAAGATCGTGCCATTGCACTCCAGCCTGTGCAACAAGAGCGAAACTCCATCTCGGAAAAAAAAAAAAAAAAAAAAAGGTGGTATCTCAAAAGGCAAAAGAAACCCTGACCCCGGTGATGTGAGGCAAGAAATTGCAAAGTAAAATGCACTTGGAACACTCACTGGAACAGAGTGCAGAGTCTCCGGAGAGGGTGGCTATTGAGTACTTAAGTGAGCAAGATGGGTGGGAAAATCTGTCAAGTGATTGAACTCGACACATGAGTCGGACACATCTGTTTTCTTATCAGCACTGCCAGTCCCTGGGTTTGTCACTTTGAAAAGATTTGTTCACTTATATTGACTTCAATTTTTTAACTCTAAATTGCAATTTATTAGTAGAGCTTGAAAGGTAAGAAAATATTTACAAAGGGCATAAAAGAGGTGGGTTTCAGAAAAATCTAATCTTTTTTTTGTTGTTAAAAATTCTTATGTACCTTTTTCTTTCTTAGAGTGAGTTTAGGAATTTTCTCAGGCATATTATTTTTTTTTATGGATTTCAAACAGAATTCCAAGGCTTAGATTTTGGAATGTTAACAAGGAAAAGAATAGGGAAAATCTCGCTTCCATTTTGGCTGTAGAAAATGAATACATTTCCAGAAGAAAATGTTGTAGATAATAGGTGGGTTACATGAATTCGTGAAAACATCAGTAGTTTTTTCAGGGTAAATTTTTGACAGTGAATATCTCTGTTCTATATCCTGTTATCTTTATTTCAGAGTGTAATGATAAATGTTTTAGATGAAACCTGGTACCTCCTACAAATTGTTCCCATATGACTAATTGTTTACTACATGATTTTTTTTTTTTTCTTTTTTTTTGAAACGGAGTCTCGCTGAAGGCTGAGGTGCAATGGTGCAATCTCGGCTCACTGCAATTTCTGCCTCCTGGGTTCAAGCAATTCTCCTTCCTCAGCCTCCCAAGTAGCTGGAACTACAGGCACACACCACCATGCGCAGCTATTTTTGTGTTTTAGTAAAGACGAGGTTTCACCGTGTTGTCCAGGCTCGTCTCGAACTCCTGAGCTCTGGCAGTCTGCCCCTCCCAAAGTGCTAGGATTACAGTCATGAGCCACCGTGCCCGGCCTAGTACATGACTTCTTTTTTGAGACGGAGTTTCACACTTGTCGCCCAGGCTGGGATGCAGTGGCACAATCTCAGCTCACCGCAACCTCGGCCTCCCAGGTTCAAGTAATTCTCCGGCCTCAGCCTCCCTAGTAGCTGGGCTTACAGGCATGTGCCACCACACCCAGCTAATTTTGTATTTTTAGTAGAAACGGGGTTTCTCCATGTTGGTCGGGCTGGTCGAACTCCCGACCTCAGGTGATCTGCCCACCTCGGCCTCCCAAAGTGCTGGGATTACAGGCGTGAGCCACCACACCTGGCAACTACATGATTTTTAATGGAAATAATAAAATAATACATTTGTAAAGGAATAGATACTTTTGCTTTTCTTATTGAGGTATGAAATGTAAGCATTGTAAAATTGCCTTTTTTTTTTTTTTTTTGAGATGGAGTCTTACTCTGTCACACAGGCTGGACTGCAGCCCCCACCTCCTGGGTTCAAGCGATTCTTCTGCCTCAGCCTCCTGAGTAGCTGGGAGTACAGGCGCACGCCACCATGCCCAGCTAATTTTTGTATTTTTAGTAGAGATGGGGTTTCACCATATTGGCCAGGCTGGTCTCGAACTCCTGACCTCGTTATCTGCCCGCCTCAGCCTCCCAAAGTGCTGGGATTACAGGCGTGAGCCACCGTGCCAGGCCAAAATTGCCTTGTTTTTATATGAACATTGTTTGAATAATTTTGCTGGATTTTTCAAACACTTTTCAAAGACCAAGTGAATAACTCTGACATGGAAATTAAAGCTTGAGCCCAGCGACTCCAAGCTAAGGCTAATATTGAGCCTGCAAAAGAAGGTTTTTTAAGGTCCAGCTAGTTCTTTCTGGGGAGCCTCCCCTGCAGGTGTCCCAGCCTGCGCACCCCAGCCATGGAAGGAGCCTTTATCCTGAGAGAAGCTACAGAGCCCTGGAAAGCTGGGGCCCCACAGGCAGATGCAGTTACGATTAAGGTGGAAGGGGACTGGGAGGATCTCACTGAAGATAAAGTTGTCCTTGTTTTGAGACAGTTTTTAGACTTTGTAAAATAGAACAAAGTTAGATTTGTGTAAAAAAAGAAAATTGAATTATCAAGGAGTATTGCAACAGGAGGAAGTACCAACCATAAGAGCGTTAAGGATTGCAAAGTTTAGGCAGACAAAGGCTTTCTCTTTTTTCTTCTTTTTTTAATCTTTTTTTTTTTTTTTTGAGATGGAGTCTCACTCTTGTTGCCCAGGCAGGAGTGCAGTGGCGCGATCTTGACTCACTGCAACCTCCACCTCCCGGGCTCAAGCGATTCTCGTTACTCAGCCTCCCAAGTAGCTGGGATTATAGGCGCCCGCGACCACACCTGGCTGATATTTGTATTTTTAGTAGAGGCAGGGTTTCACCGTGTTGGCCAGGCTGGTCTCAACTCCTTACCTCAGGTGATGACAAGGGCTTTCTTTCATAGGGATGAGCAAACAAGATTAGAAAAAAGATGGGAGGGGAATGGCAAATGGAGGGTAAAAAATCAGATTATAGATCAGAGAATGTTTTATCCTGAAGCCAGCGTGTTCTTAAAAGTGACATAGAATGGGATTGTATGTTGGCTCAGACGGATGGTAGCCCAAAGTCCAGGAGCCTCTTGGAAGGAGATAAATTTAAGTGAGGTCTGATGTGGAAGTACAGGAAAGTGGTCCCAATCCAGACTCCAAGATAGGGTTCTTTGATCTCACGCAAGAAAGAATTTAGGGTGAGTTCATAGAGTAAAGTGGAAGCATGTTTATTAAGAAAACAGGAATAAAACAATTGCTACTTCACAGGCGTAGCAGCCCAGAGGGCTGCTGGTTGACCACTTTGTGGTCATTTCTTGATTATATGCTAAACAAGGGGTGAATTACTTGTGCCTCCCCTTTTTAGACCGTATAGGGTAACTTCCTGATGTTGCCATGGCATTTGTAAACTGTTATGGCGCTGATAGGAGTGTAGCAGTGAGGACAGTTTTGGTTTTGGTGGGTTTTAGCTGGCCCCTTTACTGCAGTCGGTTTTATCAGCAAGGTCTTTATGACCTGTATCTTGTGCCAAGCTCTTATCTTATTACACGACTTAGAATACCTTAACTGTGGGCCGTGAGCAGTCATCCCAGCACTTTGGAAGGCTGAGGCGGGCGCATCACATGAGGTCAGGAGTTCGAGACAGCCTGACCAACATGATGAAACCCCATCTCTACTAAAAAAAATACAAAAATTAGCCGGGCATGGTGGTGGGCGCCTGTAATCCCAGCTACTCAGGAGACAGCGGCAGGAGAATCACTTGAACCGGGGAGGCAGAGGTTGCAGTGAGCTGAGATCACGCCACTGCACTCCAGCCTCGGTGACAGAAACAAGACTCCGTCCCCCCCACCCCACCCCCCGAAAAAAGGATGCCTTAACTCTTTGGGAATGCAGCCCAATAAGCTCTGGTTTATACGCCTCTGACAGAAGTATTTTATTTTTACCACTGAAGACAAATTCAGCTAATATTTTTATGAGAGCAAGAAAATGTTCAGTCTATGTCCAGCTTATGTGACAGGTAAGAACAGAGAGCACCATCTAAGTCTTAATGGGAAGGGTGTTTCTTTCCATGTGCTCCATGTTTCTGGAGCACCCAAAGGATAGAGAATTTTATTAATCACAGCTGTTTCCCAGGATTATCGATGTGCTTTTTAGTTTCCCACCTCTTCTCTTTTCCTGTGCATTTCTTCCGTTTGACTTCTCCTGGATTGTATCTTTTATAATAAACTGATAAACATAACTACAGTGTTTGCTGAGTTCTGTGAGTAGCTCTGTCCAATTATTACACTTCAAAGAGGTTTTGAAAGTCCTGAATTTTTAAAAAGCTCAGAAGCATAGATGGGCCCATGGGGTTTGTGACTGGCATCTGCAGTGAGAACAATGTTGTGGGGACCGAGCCCTGAATCAGGGTCTATGCTGACTCTGGGTGGTGTCAGAATTCAAATGTTAGACAATGAGTTGGTGCTGGAGAATTGCTTGATTCTCAGAGAACTACAGATTCAGTACCAGAAAAAAAGATATCTTGGAGGCCTGGCCTGGAATAAAACTCTGGGTGTCTGGGAATGGGAGGCTGTGCTCTCCTGTACACAGGCCATTACACTGTCCATTGTCTTGTGATTCCAGGTGTCTTCTTAGGGTAAGAAAGGATGAAAACTTGGAACGATCTCTGATGATAGACCCTCTTTTCCCACAGGTGGCACCACGGGATTCCCACCCACTCACACACCCTCTAGACATTGACATGTCCACATCCCTCCCAGAATGAGGCACCATCCTCAGGAACTTCACCACAGCATTTCTGATCCCAGTGTTTCTTCCCAGAAATGCACAAAAGTGTGTACAAGTCTCCTGGAGTGTTCCTACTCCCAGACACAATCTCTAGCAGCAACCTC
Source organism: Mandrillus leucophaeus (assembly GCF_000951045.1). Classification (NCBI taxonomy): domain Eukaryota; kingdom Metazoa; phylum Chordata; class Mammalia; order Primates; family Cercopithecidae; genus Mandrillus; species Mandrillus leucophaeus. The sequence goes on along the minus strand of NW_012101987.1, from coordinate 2,558,554 downwards.
TTTTTCTCCACCTACTTAAAGAGTTCTGGGCCACCTGTTCATAATCTTACCTGCCTCCATGGACCTAGAAATAAATCGGTACAGCCCCACCTGGGCTACTATCTGTAGCACAAACCAGTCTTTTCACCTACATAGCACTCTCCCGAACTAATCAAGTTTTTTCCTTTTATTTTTGTTCTAGGGATACACATGCAGGTTTATCATATAGATAAAATTGTGTCATGGAAGTTTGGTGTAGGTTATTTTGTCACTGAGATACTAAGCATAGCATCAAACAGGTATTGTTTCTGATTCTCTTTGTCTTTCTAACCCTCCACCCTCAACTAGGCCTCAGTGCTTGTTCCTCTCTTTGTGTCCATGTGTTCTTGTTATTTAACTCTTATAAATGAGAACATGCATTTGGTTTCTTGTTTCTGCATTAGTTTTCTAAGGATAGTGGGCTTCACCTCCATCCATGTTGCTGCAAAGGACATGATCTTGTTCTTTTTTTTTTTTTTAAATAACCACACAACATTCCATGATGTTTATATACCATATATATTTTATACACACACACGCACGCACACACACACACATATTTATTTTATTTTATTTTATTTATTTATTTTTTGAGATGGAGTCTAGGTCTGTTACCCAGGCTGGAGTGCAGTTTTGCAATCTGGGCTCACTGCAACCTCCGCCTCCCACATTCAAGCGATTTCTCCTGCCTCAGCCTCCCAAGTAGCTGGGATCACAGGTATGCACCATCACACCCAGCTGATTTTTGTATTTTTAGTGGGGACAGAGTTTCACCATGTTGGCCAGGCTTGTCTCGAACTCCTGACCTCAAGTGATCCGCCCATCTCAGCCTCTCAAAGTGCTGAGATTACAGGCGTGAGCCACTGTGCCCTGCCACCATATATATTTTTATTTTTTTAATTATTTTATTTTGTTTTATTTCCTTTTATTTTTTGAGATGGAGTCTCGCTCTGTCGCCGAGGCTGGAGTGCCGTGGCATGATCCCTGCTTGCTGCAGCCTCCACCTCCCAGGTTCAAGCGATTCTCCTGCCTCAGCCTCCCAAGTAGCTGGGATTACAGGTGCCCGCCATGACGCCTGGCTCATTTTTGTACTTTTAGTAGAGACGGGGTTTCACCATGTTGGCCAGGTTGGTCTCGAACTCCTGACCTCAGGAGATCCACCCGCCTCAGCCTCCCAAAGTACTGGGATTATAGGCATGAGCCACTGTGCCTGGCCTATATTTTTAAATATTATATTTTATTTATTGGGGAGACAGGGTCTCACCCTGACGCTCAAGCTGGAGTGTAGTGGCATGATGTTGGCTCACTGCAGCCTCAACATCCTTGGCTCAAGCATTCCTCCTACCTCAGCTCCCCAAACAATCCTTCTACTTCAGCTCCCCTAACTTAGCTTCTCCTCCTCAGCAGTCCCTGTAGCTGGGACTACAGGTGCGTGCCACTATGCCTGGCTAATTTTTCTTTTTCTATTTTTTGTAGAAATGGAGTTTTTTCATGTGGCGTTGGCTGGTCTCAAATTCCTGAGTTCAGGCAATCCACCTGCCTCGACCTCCCAAAGTGCTGGGATTACAGGCATGAGCCACCGTGCCCAGCCATACAATATTTTTCTTTATCCAGTCTACCGTTGATAGGCATTTAGGTTGATTCCATATCTATGTTATTGTGAGTATTTCTGCAGTAAACATGCACGTGCATGTGTCTTTATGGTAGAATAATTTATATTTTTGGGGATATATACCCAATTAGAAGGTTGCTGGGTCAAATGGTACTTCTGTTTTTAGTCCTGTGAGGAATCACCACACTGCTTTTCACAGTGGTGGAACTAATTTACACTCTCACCAGCCGTGCATAAGCATTCCCTTTTCTCCACAACCTTGCCAGCATCTGTCATTTTCTTCTTCTCTTTTTTTTTTTTTTTTGAGACGAATCTTGCTCTGTTGCCAGGCTGGAGTGCAGTGGCAGAATCTTGACTCACCGCAACCTCTGCCTCCCAGGTTCAAATGATCCTCCTGCCTCAGCCTCCCTAGTAGCTGGGATTACAGGTGCGCACCACCACGCTCGTCTAATTTTTGTATTTTTAGTAGAAACATGGTTTCTCCATGTTGGCCAGACTGGCCTCGAACTCCTGACCTGAAGTGATCCTACCTGCCTCAGCCTCCCAAAGTGCTGGGGTTATAAGTATGAGCCACTGTGCCTGGCCTTTTTTTTTTTTTTAAACTTTTTTAATAATAGCTATTCTGACTAGTGTGAGATGGTATCTCATTGTGATTTTTCTTTGCATTTCTCTACTTTTAGTGATAAGAAAGATATACTCATCAAATGCTCGTTAGCCACATGTATATCTTTAGACAAGCATCTGTTCATGTTTTTTGCCTACTTTTTAATAAGGTTGCTTGTTTTTTTCATGTAAATTTGTTTAAGTTCCTTTTGGATTCTGGATATTAGACCTTTGTCAGAAGCATAGTTTGCAAATACTTTTTTTTTTTGAGATGGAGTCTCGCTCTGTCGCCCAGGCTGGAGTGCAGTGGCTGGATCTCAGCTCACTGCAAGCTCCGCCTCCGGGGTTCACGCCATTCTCCTGCCTCAGCCTCTTGAGTAGCTGGGACTACAGGCACCCGCTACCGCACCCGGCTAATTTTTTGTATTTTTAGTAGAGACGGGGTGTCACCGTGGTCTCGATCTCCTGACCTTGTGATCCACCCGCCTCAGCCTCCCAAAGTGCTGGGATTACAGGCGTGAGCCACCGCGCCCGGCCAATATTTTCTTTTATTCTGTAGATTGTCTGTTTACTCTGACTGGTTTTCTTTGTTTTTTATTTGTTTGTTTTGCTGTGAAAAAGCTCCTTAGTTTAATTAGGTCCCATTCATCAATTTTTGCTTTTGTTGCAATTGCTTTTGGTACCTTCATCATAAAACTTTGCCAGTTCCTATGTCTAGAATGGTATTTCCTAGGTCAACATACAGTATTTTTTATTTAAGTCTTTAATTCATCTTGAGTATATTTTTGTGTATGGTATAAGAAAGGGGTGCAGTTTCAGTTTTCTACATAGTGTTAGCTAGTTATTCTAGCACCATTTATTAAACAAAATCCTTCTTACGTTCCTCTTGTCAGCTTTGTCGAATATCAGATCGTCGTAGATGTGCAAGCTTTATTTCTGGGCTCTCTATTCTGTTGCATTGGTCTATGAGTCTGCTTTTTACCAGTACCATGCTACTTTGGTTTCTGTCGCCCTGAAATATAGTTTGAAGTTGGGTAATGTGGCTTTGTTTTTTTTTTTTTTTTTTTTTTTAAATTGAGACAGAATCTCACTTTATTCCCCAGGCTGGAGTGCAGTGGCGCAGTCTCGGCTCACTGCATCCTCTGCCTCCCAGGTTCAAGCAATTCTCC
>NW_012101987.1:2549125-2549847 GCF_000951045.1 Mandrillus leucophaeus | reverse complement strand
GCAACCTCTGCCTCCCAGGTTCAAATGATCCTCCTGCCTCAGCCTCCCTAGTAGCTGGGATTACAGGTGCGCACCACCACGCTCGTCTAATTTTTGTATTTTTAGTAGAAACATGGTTTCTCCATGTTGGCCAGACTGGCCTCGAACTCCTGACCTGAAGTGATCCTACCTGCCTCAGCCTCCCAAAGTGCTGGGGTTATAAGTATGAGCCACTGTGCCTGGCCTTTTTTTTTTTTTTAAACTTTTTTAATAATAGCTATTCTGACTAGTGTGAGATGGTATCTCATTGTGATTTTTCTTTGCATTTCTCTACTTTTAGTGATAAGAAAGATATACTCATCAAATGCTCGTTAGCCACATGTATATCTTTAGACAAGCATCTGTTCATGTTTTTTGCCTACTTTTTAATAAGGTTGCTTGTTTTTTTCATGTAAATTTGTTTAAGTTCCTTTTGGATTCTGGATATTAGACCTTTGTCAGAAGCATAGTTTGCAAATACTTTTTTTTTTTGAGATGGAGTCTCGCTCTGTCGCCCAGGCTGGAGTGCAGTGGCGCGATCTAGGCTCACTGCAAGCTCCGCCTCCGGGGTTCACGCCATTCTCCTGCCTCAGCCTCTTGAGTAGCTGGGACTACAGGCACCCGCTACCGCACCCGGCTAATTTTTTGTATTTTTAGTAGAGACGGGGTGTCACCGTGGTCTCGATCTCCTGACCTTGTGATCC
>NW_012101987.1:2545252-2546775 GCF_000951045.1 Mandrillus leucophaeus | reverse complement strand
TATTTTTAGTAGAGACGGGGTTTCACTGTGTTAGCCAGGATGGCTTCAATCTCCTGACCTCGTGATCCACCCGCCTTGGCCTCCCAAAGTGCTGGGATTACAGGCGTGAGCCACCGTGCCCAGCTGCTTTGTTCTTTTTCCTTAGGATTGCATTGGCTATTTGGACTTTTTTTGTTGTTCCATATGAATTCAAAAATAGTTTTTAGTTGTGTTAAGAATGTTTTTGGTAGTTTCATAGAAATAGCATTATTTCTATATATTTCTTTGAGCAGTAGGGTTATTTTAATGATACTGATTTTTTTCTGTCCACGAGCATAAAATAGTTTTTGATTTGTGTCAGTTCTGACTTCTTTAAGAAGTGTTTTGTAGTTCTTGTCATAGAGACTTTTTACCACCCTAGTTAGCTGTATTTCTAGATATTCTGTTCTTTTTGTGGCAGTTGTGAATGGAATTTTTTTTTTATTTGGATTTTGGCTTGGATATTGTTGATGTGCAGAGATGCTACTGATTTTTGTACATATATTTTGTATCCTGAAATTTTGCTGAAGTTGTTTTTCAGTCTAAAGAGCTTTTGCACCAAGACTGTAGGGTTTTCTAGATATAGAATGATGTCATCTGCAAACAAGGTTAGTCTGATTTCCTCGCTTCCTATTTGGATACCTTTTATTTCTTTCTCTTGCCTGATTGCTTCTGGCCAGGACTTCCAATTCTATGTTGAATAAAAGTAGTGAGAGGAGTCATCCTTTTCTTTTGCCAGTTTTTAAAGAAGAAATGCTTCCAGCTTGCGTCTGTTCAGCATGTTGGCTGTGGATTTGTCACAGATATCTTACTATTTTGAAGTATGTACCTTCAATGCCTAGTTTGTTGAGGGTTCTAAACATGAAGAGTGTTGAATTTTATTGAAAACTTTATCTACATCTATTGAGATAATCTTGTGGTTTTTGTCTTTAGTTCTGTTTATGTGATGAATCACATTTATTGACTTGCGTATGTTGAACCAACCTTGCATCCCAGGGATAAAGCCTACTTGATCATAGCACATTCGCTTATTGATGTGCTGCTGGATTCAATATTACGGTATTTCATTGAGGATTTTTGCATCAGTGTTCATGAAGAATTTTTGCCTGAGTTTTCTTTTTTTTGTTTTATCTTTGCCAGGTTTTGGTATCAGAATGATGCTGTTATATAATGAGTGGGGGAAGAGTTTCTTCTCAATTTTTTGTAATAGTTTTAGAAAGTATAATGCCAGCTAATTTTAGAAAATATAATGACAGCTTTTCTTTGTACATCTAGTAGAATTCAGCTGTGAATCTGTGTGGTCCTGGGTTTTTTTTTTTTTATGAGTGATAGGCTATTTACTAATTCAATTTTGGAGCTTGTTATTTTTCTGTTCTGGGCTCCATTTCTTCTTGTTTAGTATTGGGAGAATGTATTTGCCCAGAAATTTATCCATTTCTTTTAGATTTTTTTAGTTTGTGTGCATAGAGATGTTCATAGTAGACTTCAGTAGTTATTTGTATTTT
>NW_012101987.1:2538953-2543716 GCF_000951045.1 Mandrillus leucophaeus | reverse complement strand
TGTGTATTTTTAGTAGAGACAGAGTTTCACTGTGTTAACCAGGATGGTCTTGATCTCCTGATACCATGATCTGCCCGCCTCAGCCTCCCAGAGTGCTGGGATTACAGGCATGAGCCATCATGCCCAGCCCTGAATTATATCTTTATCAAATTGTGGCCTAAGTGAGCATTTGGTATGATTTTGGGATTATTGAACTTGCTGAGGATTATTGTGTTTCTGATTTTGTGGTGAATTTTAGAGTATGTGACACATGGTGATGAGAAAGATATATATACTATGTTGTTTTCAGATGGAGAGTTTCATATATGTTTATTAGAATGATTTGGTCAAGTGCTGAGTTTAGGTTCTGATATCTTTGTTAATTTTCTGCCTCAATTTAGGTGGGAAATTAAATAAAATTAAATTAAATTAAAAAGAAAAACAAGCTTTCCTGTATTAGGCTGACTTATCCCAGAGGCAGTAACAGGCACAGCTCACACCCAGGAAAAGTCTTGGTAACACTATCTAAGAAGCCAGGACTCCAAAGAATGTGCTCTGGAGATTCTCCCAGCATTCCCTCAACATAGGGAGAAGAGAAACAAATTTTCCTTTCTCTTATGGTTCTGTTTTTCATTTAAGCAGCACAGTGAAGGTCATGAGATGCCTGAGCAGGCCTGTATTGCAGCCACCTAGGCACCATGGTGAAGGTTATGAGATAATCCCTTGCAAGACACTGGAGCAAGCCTAGATAACAGCCATCTGGGCCGCACAGCAAGAGTCATATATAAGCCTGAGTTGTGAACCTGTCATAGTATGATTAACTGCTTTTTTTCTGTTTCTGTATCCTTGCTTTCACACCACTATGCTTTGTGCCACTGTAGGCTTGTTTCAAGTTAGCCCACCCCCTTCAGAAGTGCGTATAAAAGTTAAATTTGTGTTTGTCCTAGGCCTAGTCTCTGGATGTTAATCCACTGGGTCTGAGTGCACTCAATAAAATCCTCCTTTTCCACCTATCAGTCTCTCCAGTCTCCTAATTCATGCAACACAATGATCTAAGTGTCTGCGGAGTGTTGTAGTCTCCTGCCATTGTGTCAGAATCAACATCTCTTTATAGGTCTTCTAAGAACTTGCTGTATTCATGTGCACCCATGAATTTTTTTTTTTTTTAAAGACAGTTTCATTTTGTTGCCCAGGCTGGAGTGCAGTGGCATGGTCTTGGCTCACTGCAATCTCCTGGGTTCAAGCAAATCTCATGCCTCAGCCTCCTGAGTAACTGGGATTACAGGCATCTGCCACCGTGCTTGGCTGGTTTTTGTTTATATTTTAGTAGAAATGGAGTTTCACCATCTTGGCCAGGCTGGTCTCAAACTTCTGAGCTCAGGCAAATCCACTGCCTCAGCCTCCCAAAGTGCTAGGATTACAGGAGTGAGCCACTGCACCCGGCCAACACCCATGCTTTGCCAAGTGGTTATCAACTGAGGTTTCTAATTAGGACTCCATGGCCAATTTGCAAAGATCTGTTTACTCGTGCCCTTTCAAGCAGTAGTTAACACAGTGAAACCCTGTCTACTACTATTACTTTCAAGTAGAAGCATCCATGTTGTTTTAATTTAGCGCCTCATGTGATTCTAAGATGAGGCCAGAATCAAGTGTGAAAGCTTCTAAACACATCCATGAGAGTTAAGTTTCACCTTTGCACTAAAGGGTGGTTACAGGGCCTATTCTGTTTGGGTTTGGTAGGGGAAGGGCAGTGCGGTCCATATTACCAATATTGCAGCAGAAACTGCTGTTGTCTGTGGCAGGGGAGGGCACCTGAGGACGGAAAGAAGAAATGCATCTCCATGGAGCTGTGCATTGTTTCTAAATCTCCTCTGTTATAAAGAACAGAAATGAGTGGACTTTTTTTTGCAAGTCTTGGTTCTTCTGCCTGTGGGTGTGGTGGTAGCCAGGTAAACAGGTGCTGCTGACATTTTAAAAGGCATATTCTCAAGATGCAGGTGTAATTTATTTGGAGAATCTAATCTGAGTAGGAATTTCAGAGAAATTGGAGAAAGAAGAATAAATGGCGATTTTTCAGCTAATGATGTCCCAGATCAAGAGTTGTGTCCACTCTACCTCCTGGACTGTCATGCGTTTAGTACTTGCAAGCCTTTACTTCTCTACTTGTATTTTTCCTCCCTAATGAGTTTACTTTAAAAAATTTTTATGGTAGTCAAGGGTCTCTGAAAAATATTTCCTTCCTACGTACCAGATCTTTCTGTACATTCTCTACATCATAGCTTTTTATATGCCATGCAGAGTTCTCACCAAGATTATAAATTAATCTGCAATATTAAAAATGTTCCCTTGTGGCTGTGAAACATGAGGTGTGGATACTCAAGGTTTCAATTGGGGAAAGGTGGGTTCCTCAGTAGAGATGGAGAACATGTAATGTTGAGGTTCCATCTGTGTTCTCCATTGGCTTTACGCAGAACAGGATTTTGAAAATGCTTATTTAAACAGGATGGCATTTATTACCCAGAAAATTCCAAATATATATAGACATATATATATTAGGAGGTACTTGTTCTCTAGAGTGCTAAAAAAAGACAACTTTAAATCACTATTAAAATTACAGAACACTTGGCCGGGCGTGGTGGCTCACACCTGTAATCTTAACACTCTGGGAGGCCGAGGTGGTTGGATAACTTGAGATCAGGAGTTCGAAACCAGTCTGACCAACATGGTGAAACCCCATCTCTACTAAAAATAAAAAAATTAGCCAGGCGTGGTGGCAGGCGCCTGTAATCCTAGCTACTGTGGAGGCTGAGGCAGGAGAATCACTTGAACCCAGGAGGTGGAGGTTGCAGTGAGCCAAGATCATGCCATTACACTCCAGCCTGAGGAACAGAGCAAGACTCCGTATCAAAAAAGAAAAGAAATTACAGAACCCATGAGTTATCGGTATCTTAAACTTTGAATAAAACGGATGTTTCGGCCGGGTGCGGTGGCTCCAGCCTGTAATCCCAGCACTTTGGGAGGCTGAGACGGGCGGATCACGAGGTCAGGAGATCGAGACCATCCTGGCTAACACGGTGAAACCCCGTCTCTACTAAAAATACAAAAAACTAGCCGGGCGTGGTGGCGGGCGACTGTAGTCCCAGCTACTCGGGAGGCTGAGGCAGGAGAATGGCATAAACCTGGGAGGCGGAGCTTGCAGTGAGCCGAGATCGTGCCACTGCACTCCAGCCTGGGCGACAGAGCGAGACTCCGTCTCAAAAAAAAACAAAAACAAAAAAACAAAAAAAAGGATGTTTCTTTATGGTTAAATTCAGACTATAATTTGCTTTTAGGTAGCAATATCACATCAGTGAGGCTGTGTCTTTCTGTGTGTACCAGTGCATCATAAAAATTTGTCCTCGTGTAGTTGATGTTAATGATTCACTTGGTTAAAGAACTCTCTGACAGACTGTTTTACTATGGAGTTGATTATTTTTTCTTTATTATTAACTGTCTTTATGCAGTGGATGCCATCACATTTAATTTGGCAGCTGCCCTTCTTCCTTAGGTTTTCTTTGCATATATCTGTCTTTGGAAAATGAAAGCTCTCATCTTTGTTTACAATGCAAAAAAACTGGGAAAAACAGGTTCCTTCATTTACTGGATGTTTGACAAAATATTCTTTTTGGACCAAAAACATTGGCATTACTGGTGAGCTTGTTAGAAAAACAGCAACTCAGACTTTATTCCAGATTTTCTGAAAAAATAATCTGTATTAACAAAATCTTCAGTTCATTGAATACATTAAAATGTGAGAGATAAATTCTAACTCAACATGTCTTTTTGATCTGAAAAATATACACAACTCATTCTGTAAGATGTAAACATAGCACTCAAAAATGTATATGTTTGTGTTCATGCCCTTAATTTACTCTATCATTTAGAAAAATGTCATGTGTACACTGATGTTGTGGATCTTATGACACTATTTTCTCAAAGTTAGAGAATATATTAGAGAATATTTCTGTTTGTAAATTAATTTATTGAATAATTTCAGTCAGTCGTGTAAGTGAGAAGCAGTTCTCTTTTCTCTCTCATTTCACCTTGAATTAAATAAAAAAGTCTACCCATGGGCACTTGGTAAATATGTTTCTCTCTCTCTCTTTCTCTCTCCCTGTGTGTGTGTGTGTGTGTTTCAGGGACCATTGACATTTACAGATGTGGCCATAGAATTCTCTCTAGAGGAGTGGCAGGGCCTGGACACAGCACAACAGAACTTATATAGAAATGTGATGTTAGAGAACTACAGAAACCTGGTCTTCCTGGGTGAGAATAACTTCAATACACCATTCCTAATATACCCTAAATGTTTCATTTCTCCTCTTTGTAGAATGTTTTTTGGTAATTTATGCTTTGCATAAATGAGTTTCAGATTCCTGTTTTTAAGAAAAGTTTGGGGATTTGTTTTTGTAGAAAAGAATTTCTTCAAGATGTTTTATCTTCACCTGAACTTTCCATATTCCTGAGCTGATTTGTATTATGTACTCTTGATTAGTGATAATTTCAGGAATTTAGTGGCCTAAAATATCGTTGCCTACATCTTAAAATCTAATTGTCACAATCGATTTTTTATTAAGTAGTACTGGTCAATGAAATTAAGAACCTACAAATTTAAAATATTTTCTAAAGATTTAGAAATTTCTCTTATAAATTGGTATTTGGGGATTAATTTACTAGAATATTGTACTACATCCTCTTTACTGAGCACATTACTAAATTGGTAATTACAGAATATAAGCAAGATT
>NW_012101987.1:2530898-2538749 GCF_000951045.1 Mandrillus leucophaeus | reverse complement strand
TTAGCCAGGATGGTCTCGATCTCCTGACCTCGTGATCCACCCGCCTCGGCCTCCCAAAGTGCTGGGATTACAGGCTTGAGCCACCGCGCCCAGCCCATCTTCTTTATTTTTAATAAAACAGGTATTACTGTCTCTAAGCCAGACCTAATCACCTGTCTAGAGAAAGAAAAAGAACCCTGGAATATGAAGCGACATGAAATGGTGGATGAACCCCCAGGTAGGTGAGAGTGAATACAACAGACAACACAGATGAGAGGTCCCAAGGCCAAAAAGAAAGCCAGTCCTTACAATGTGATTTGGGAAGCTATGTTCCAAAGAAACATATTTTCTGAAAAACTGTTCTAAAAAACTTTCAGCCTGGCACAGTGGCTTACGCCTGTAATCCCAGCACTTTGGGAGGCCGAGGCGGGCGGATCACGAGGTCAGAAGATCGAGACCATCCTGGCTAACACAGTGAAATCCCGTCTCTACTAAAAATACAAAAAGATTAGCTGGGCGTGGTGGCGGGCACCTGTAGTCCCAGCTACTCGGGAGGCTGAGGCAGGAGAATGGCGTGAACCCAGGAGGTGGAGCGTGCAGTGAGCCAAGATCGCGCCACTGCACTCCAGCCTGGGCGACAGAGCGAGACTCCATCTCAAAAAAAAAAAAAAAAAATGTTGGCGTGCTGTCACATGCCTGCAATCCCAGCTTCTCAGGAGGTTGAGGCAGGAGAATCACTCGAATCTGGGAGGCGGAGTTTGAAGTGAGCTGAGATGGCATCATTGCACTCCAGCCTGGGCAACAAGAGCGAAACTCCATCTCAAAAACAACAACAACAAAAAAAAAACACCTGTCTTAGTGACTGCCCTACAGCGCAAAGTCCTGAAGAATATTTACTTTGCAAAAAATAAAATGGGAATTAGCCTCTACCAAAGCCCCTTGTAACAAGCCAACTAAAGGTGGACCCTAGTGCAGACCCCGTAGCCTTGTGACCAGGCTACACCCTCTGTCTACTACAAACCCATAGGGCATCCCAGCACCCTGGGGACCCAGCGAAAGAGCCTTACCTCGTGAGGCCAGTTTATAAAAATTGAAGAGGTGTTTGCTTCTTCAAATTCACAGACACCAATGCAACTGTATTGTACCCGTTGTTAATGCCTCTATTTTAATAATAGCACTGGAAGTATGTGGCATAAATATTAGTCAGAAAAATAGAAAATAGGCTGGGCATGGTGGCTCACACCTATAATCCCAGCACTTTGGGAGGCCAAGGCAGCTGGATCACCTGAGGTCAGGAGTTCCAGACCAGCCTGGCCAACTTGGCAAAACCCTGTTGCTAGTAAAAAATATAAAAATTAACTAAGTGTGGTGGCAGGCACCTGTAATCCTAGCTACTTGGGAGACTGAGGCAGGGAGAATTGCCTGAACCCAGGAGGCAGAGGTTGCAATGAGCCAAGCTTGTGCCAGTGCACTGCAGCCTGGGTGATGGAGTGAGACTCTGTCTCAAAACAAACAAAAAGCGTTGAAATTGAAGACAAGTAAAAAGTTGCTGTTTGTAGATTATATAATCTTATATTTAAAAAACCATAAACAATACATTAAAACCTGTCTAAACTAATAAATGCCGTCAGTATATTAGCAACATATAAAATTAACATACAAGTGTAAGTTATGGTTCCATACACTTAAACTATGTGATAGAGGAAGAAAACAATCTTATTTACAATAGCATTAGAATAATAAATTTCTGAAAACAAATTTAACCAAGGAGGTAAAAAGTATTTACGATTAAAGATATATCAATGAAAGAAATTAGAAAAGACATAAATTTTAAAATATTTTATGTCTATGGATTGAAACAATAAATATTTTTAAAGTGCCATATTATTCAAAGTGATCTATAGATTCAATGAATTCCCAATGAAAATTTCAGTGGTTTTTTTTTTCCCCACAGAAATGCAATTTTAAACTTTACATGAAACTGCAATAAACTTTGAATAGCCAAAGCAATCTTGAGGAAAAAGAACAAAGCAAAAGAACGTCATACTTTATAATGTCAAACCATATTTCAAAACTAAATACAAACATAATGGACTGTGCAGAAAAATTAACAAAAAAACACCACTGGAACAGAAACCACTACTCTCAAACATTTTAGACATAATATGAAAAGACAACCTAAAAAGTAGTTTAACAAAGAGTTTTTCAAAATTAGGCAGATACTTGTGTGTCCCCCAAAGCAATGAAAAAGTGGTCAGATTATGCAGTATGTTATATGCCATTAAGAGGGCTTTGGCTCTCACTGTAAGCTTGAACAAAGATCACTGAAGGGAAAGTAGAATCCTTAAAAAATTTAAAAGCATAAGAGCAAAGATGCCTCTATGTGAGAGGAATTTTTTTTTTTTTTTTTTGGAGACAGGGTCTCACTTTGTCACCCAGGCTGGAGTGCAGTGGTGTAATCTTGGTTCACTGCAACCTCGGCCTCCCGAGTTCAAGAGATTCTCCTCCCTCAGCCTCCCAGGTAGCTGGGAATACAGGCATAAGCCACCACACCTGGCTAATTTTTGTATTTTTAGTAGAAACAAGGTTTCACCATGTTGGCCAGGCTGGTCTTGAACTCCTGACAGGTGATCTGCCTGTGTCGGCATCTCAAAGTGCTAGGATTACAGGCATGATCCACCTTGCCCAGTCCGATTTTTTTTTTTTTCATTTTTAAGTATTTGAGAAACATAACATTTTAAAGTAATGGCTGCATTCTTGTTTCCCGCAGTCAACATGGTTTCATTTTCATTGCATCATTAACAGATTTGGTGTTTTTAAAAAAATTTACAGTTGCCATTCTTAATGGATGTGAGGTGATTTTGTTTTTCATTGTGATTTTCATGCATATCTCTACAAATTAGTGATCTTGTGTTCTTTTTAAATGCTTTTTTTCCAGTTGTGTATCTTTTTTGCTGAAAACTTAGTTCAATTATTTTCCCATTTTAAAATCACATTGTTTAACTTTATTGTTTAGTTTCAAGAGATGTTTGTATGTTCTGAATATTAAATCATATCACATGTGATTTGCATACATTTTCATCCATTTCCTAAGAGACATTGTCACTCTATTGAATGTTTTCTCTGATGTGCAGAAAATTTTTAGTGCAGTTAAATTTTAATTTTCTTTGTTGCTCATGCATTTAATGTGTCTAAGGAAAAGCGGCTAAGTCCAATGTCCTGTGTTTCTTCTATATTTTTTTCTAAGGGATTCGTTAGTTTTTTTTTTTTTTTTTAATGTCCAAGTATTTAAAATGTTTTTTGTATATGATTCAAGGAAAGGATCCAACTTTACCAGTGTTTCTTTTGGTTTTTTTCGATATGGAGTCTTGCTTTGTTGCCTAGGCTGGAGTGTACTGGTGCAATCTCAGCTCACTGCAACCTCCATCTCCCGGGTTCAAGCAATTCTCCTGCCTCAACCTCCGGAGTAGCTGGGACTACAGGCATGTGACACCACACCTGGCTAATTTTTTTGTATTTTTAGTAGAGATGGGGTTTCGCCGTGTTGGCTAGGCTGTATTGATAATCCAGTTTCCAATATTATTTTTTAAAGAGATTTTCTTTTCTCTATTATGTGCTCATGGCAGTTTTGTGGAAGATCATATACAGAAGGGTTTATTTCTGTGCTGTATTCTATTGTTTCATCTTTCATCTGTCTTGTCAGTACCACATCGTTTTTGTTATTGTAGCTTTTAATATGTTTTGAAATCAAAAAGTATAATGCCTCTTTGTTCTTTTTCATAGGTGTTTGGCTATAGTGTATGACCAAATTTTACAATTTGAAACAATATTTCTGTAAAAAACTGTGCTATTGGGATTGTTTATGGATTATATTAAATATGTTTATCACTGTATCTTGTATTGACATATTTGAAAAATTAAATTTTTGACCCCTAAGCAAGAAAATGTTGAAGAGCATGTTTTATTTTCATATATTTTTGGATTTTCCAGTTTTACTTTTGCTTTTAGTTCCTAGTTTTATTTAGTTTTGGCCAGAAAACATAGTGTGTAATTTTGGTCTTTTAAACTTCATTTGTTGTTGTTTTGAGACAGGAGCTTACTCTGTCACCCAGGTTGGAGTACAGTGGCATGATTTTGGTTCAATGCAGCCTCAGCCTCCTGGGTTCAAGTGATCCTTCCATCTCAGCCTCCTGAGTAGCTGAGACTACAGACATGCACTACCATGTCTGGCTAGTGCAGTTTTTAATTATTTGTAGAGACAGGATTTCACTATGTTGCCCAGGCCTGATCTCAGACTTCTGGCTCCAAGTGATTCTTTCACCTTGGTCTCTAATGTGTTGGGATTAAAGGCATGACCCACTGTACGCAGCCAATATTCCTAAATTTAGTAAGACTTGATTCGTGTCCTAACAGAATACACCAGGTGCAAATAAGGATATTTTGCTTTTGACTGGAGAGAATCTCTTGCTTTCAGCTGGAAAGTTTTTTTGTTTGTTTGTTTGTTTGTTTTGAGATGGAGTCTCGCTTTGTCACCCAGGCTGGAGTGCAGTAGTATAATCTCAGCTCACTGCAAGGTCCGCCTCCTGGGTTCACGCCATTCTCCTGTCTCAGTCTCCTGACTAGCTGGGACTACAGGCATCCACCATCATGCGTGGCTAATTTATTCTGTTTTTTTGTTTTTTTTTTTAAGTAGAGACAGAGTTTCACTGTGTTAGCCAGGATGGTCTCGATCTCTTGACCTCGTGATTTGCCCGCCTTGGCCTCCCGAAGTGCTGGGATTAAAGGCGTGAGCCACCGCACCCGGCCTCAGCTGGAAAGTTTTGTACGAGTCTGTTAAGCCTAGTTGTTCTATAATAATGGTTTGAATGTTTATGTTCTCCAAACATGTGGCTGGCTCATTTCATTTTACATAATGTCATTGAGCTTTATCTTTATGGTTGTTAGAGTATTTCCTGCTTTCTCAAATGTGGGTGATATTTTATTATTTTTATATTTCAAATTATATCTACTGAATAAGTTGCTGACAGAAATTTGCATTGGTTCAACCCATGGGCTTTAGTAACAATGTTACAATAATGATGGGTATGAAAATGACCCTTCATATGATCATATATGTGAACGTTTATATATGTGCTGCACTCTATTTGATTAGTCTACTTTTTCACCTTGATACTCATGCCAATTTGTTTTAATTCTGTAGCTTTGTAATGTGTTTTGAAATCAAGAACTGTAATTCCTCCAACATTGTTCCTTTTTAAAAGATTGTTGGGTACTTTGTTGTCTGTCTCTTGATATTATACTTTGGCAGTTGCTGTTTCTATTTCTTCAAGAGTGCAATAAGAAATTTGGAAAACATTGCATTAAATCTGTAAATTTACATTGAGTAGTATGAATATCTTCACAATATTAGTTATTTAAACCTTTGAACTAAGCATGCTCAAGAGCTCAAGAGTGTGTTGCTTAATTTCTTTTTTTTTTTTTTTCCCTGAGATAGAGTCTCACTCTGTCACCCAGGCTGGAGTGCAGTGGCGTGATCTCAGCTCAGTGTAACCTAATTCCTATATATTTGTGAATTTTTTAGTTTTTCCTCTTATTGTTGTATACTCTCATTCCGTTTTGGTCATAGAAAGTAATCCATAAGATTTCAGTTTTAAAAAATTTGTTAAGACTTCTTTTTTGGCCTAACAGGTGATCTAGCAAGAAAAATATTATGTGAGCAATTGAGAAGGGTGTGTATCCTGATGTTGTTTAGGAGCGGTCTCTATACCTCTGTTAGGAATAATAGTTTTATATTACCTTCAAGTTCTCTGTTCCCTTACTAATGTTCTATCTTGTCTTATTATTACAGGAGGTAGAGTATTGAAATATCCTGTGCTTATTATATTGCTTTCTATGTGTTTCTTCAGTTCTGTCAGTATTTGCTGTACATATTGGGAACCCTCAAGCGAGATACACACATGCACCCAGACATACACATGTACAAATTTGTCATAGGTTCCCAGTGAATGAATCTAGTATTGTTTAGTGTTGTTCTTTGTCTCTTTGGAGTTTTTATTTCAAGTACATTTTATAAAATATGACAGTTTTTGAAATAAACTTTAAGTATATTTTACATATAAAATATCACAGTAGCTTGTGTGATATTATTTTGACTTCTCATTTGGCTAATATTTACATGAAATTTCTATTTCCATCTTGCCACTTTTAGTCTTTTTTTATCATTAGATCTTCTGTGACTCTTGTAGAAAGGCAAGATGGATCTTGATTTTTAAAATTTTTCTTATAAATCTATTGAAAATATGTCTCTTGATTGGAAAGTTAAATTTATATATATTTAAATAATTTTCTGAAAGAAAAACACCGTTATTTTATTGTTTTATTTGATTTTTGTATCTTTGTCCATCATTTTCTCTGTTTTGCTTTGTATCTTTTTAATTTTTGTATTGATATGCTTTCACTTCTTTCTCTTTGTGTGTGTGTGTCTGTCTCTACAGATGTGTTCTTTGTGGTACCTTTGGTATTACCTAAAGCCTCTCAACAATAAAACTGTATTTTAATTTGGTAAAACATTAACTTCGGTCGCATACAAAAATTCTTCCTCATTACATCTGCCCTCAACTTTGTTATTCATATTACTGATTATCTTTTTATGTTGTATATTCATTAACAGATTTCTATAATAATTTCTATGTTTTTATCTCTCAACTTTTAGATAATTTAAAATGTTTTGTGCACCATTATGATAATTCTAAGGAATAAAAATATTCTAAGGAATAATTCTAAGGTAAAAAAATAGAATAAAGAATTTTAAGGAATTTTATTTTTGTGTATGTGCATATCATTCCCACAAAGTTACATATTTTTACATGATTATGTGTTGTTTTCTTGTATCATGTTATTTTCAACAGCAGGAACTCCTTTCAGTATCTTTGATGTATAGGCTCTATATAGAGTATATACCGTGCCAGTATCCTTTCTCAGGATTTGATTATTTTGGAATGTGTTTTACTTTTTATTTGGTAGGACAGTTTTGCTGACTGTATTATATTCACTTGACAGCTGTTTTTTTCCCCAGGACTTTGAGAATATCACACAATTTACTTCTGACCTGCGATATTCTTGCTGACAAATTCACTAATTTTTTATATGAGACCATGCTTACAAATGACACATCACTTTTGTCTTGCAGCTTCTAAGGTTCTCTTGTCTGTGACTTTTACAATTATGTTTATATATGTTTTGTTGTAAATATCTTCTGTGTGTATCCTAGTTTGTTGAGCTTCATTTTTATTTTTTTGATAATATTTCAGTTATTTTTTATCTCCACAATTTTTGTTTTTGTGATAATTTTAATATTTTTATCTTCATTTTTCTGATTTTCAGTAGATTATATTCCTATTTTACTCATTTAGTGTTATTCAATTTATCTTAAATTTTAAATATTAATCTCTACATCTCATTTTTTAATGATTTTGCTTTCTAAAAATTTTATACATTTTTTGGTGGGGCCATGGTGCCTTAATATTTTGTATACATTGTAATCTTTGATTGAGATTTGGACATTTAAAAAAAAGCTATCTCTCACAATCTTGATAATGCAGCTTTGTCCTGGCATAGTCTGAAATCAGTTGTCTTGGTTAGAGATTCTTGCAGTCTCTCAAATATGTTGTTAGGATGTGTCTTGTCTGAAACTTTGTTTTTATTTTTTAAAGAAGTGTATTCATGTGTCATCCTAATAGTCAGTAGTCACTTGCTACACCTGTTCCCTGTCTGTGGTACTGCAGTTGCTCCACTCTGTAACATTTTTTACCTTTGGTCTCAGCAGACTCAAACTGTCATTGCAGAGTATACCACCATTTCCTTTCTTTCTTT
>NW_012101987.1:2528968-2530848 GCF_000951045.1 Mandrillus leucophaeus | reverse complement strand
TTTTTTTTTTTTTTTTTGAGACAGAGTCTTGCTCTGTTGCCCAGGCTGGAGTGCAGTGGTGTGGTCTCAACTCACTGCAACCTCTGCTTTCTGGGTTCAGGTGATTCTCCTGCCTCAGCCTCCCGAGTAGCTGGGATTATAGGTGCCTGCCACCATGCCCAGCTAATTTTTTGTATTTTTAGTAGAAACAATGTTTCACCATGTTAGCCAGGCTGGTTTCAAACTTCTGACCTTACGATCTGCCTGCCTTGGCCTCCCAAAGTGCTGGGATTACAGGCGTGAGCCACCACGCCTGACCAAAGTATACCACCATTTCTTTCAGCATTTTATGTCGTGGGAAACTAAATTCAGCATCTGATAATATCCTAGAAGCCAGAAATAAAGATGTATGTGCCAATATATTTCTTGTCATTTAAAAGCAAAACCAGGAGTTGGCAATTTACTTCCAAAGGCACTGTGTTTTATTGGGGAACAGGAAGAGCTGTGTTGGGTATATGTAACAGAAATTTGTTTCATTCTATGTGACTCTTTGCATTGTACTCACCTGGGGCATTGCACACATATAACTTATTGATAAGTTATCCACAAATATATTTTGGTTAGTGTGTCTTTGTTACATTTATATTTTTATGAAGAAATTAGAGTCTGGTATTTTGCTATGCCGTATTGCTTATGTAGTTTGTATAATTTTAGAGGTTATGTTTGTGAAGTATATATATCTGAGTCTAGTAAGTGAAGTAATTTGTCGTTTTAATTTTTTTTTTAGTTATATGTTCTCATTTTGCTGAAGACTTTTGGCCAGAGCAAGACATAAAAGATTCTTTCAAAAAAGTGACACTGAGGAGATACGATAAATGTGGACCTGAGAACTTACAATTAAGAAAAGGCTATAAAACTGTAGGTGATTGTAAACTATACAAAGGAGATTATAATGGACTTAACCAATGTTTGACACCTACCCAGAGCAAAATGTATCACTGTGATATATATGTAAAAGTATTTTATGCATTTTCAAATTCAGATAGATATAAGACACGACTTACTGGAAAGAAACCTTTCCAATGTAAAAAATGTGACAAATCATTTTGCATGCTTTCACAACTAACTCAACATAAGATAATTCACATTAGAGAGAATACCTACAGATGTAAAGAATTTGGCAATGCCTTTAATCAGTCCTCAACCCTTACTAACCATAAGAGAATTTATGTTGGTGAGAAACACTACAAATGTGAAGAATGTGGCAAAGCATTTAACCACTACTCAACACTTACTAACCATAAGGGAGTTCATACTGGAGAGAAACCATACAAATGTAAAGAATGTGGCAAAGCCTTTAGCAGGTACTCAACCCTTACTACCCATAAGAGAATTCATTCTGGAGAGAAGCCCTACAAATGTGATGAATGTGGCAAAACCTTTAGCATATCTTCAACCTTTACTAAACATAAGATAATTCATACTGAAGAGAAACCCTACACATGTAAAGAATGTGGCAAAGCCTTTAACCGGTCCTCAACCCTTACTGGCCATAAGAGAATACATACTGGTGAGAAACCCTACAAATGTGAAGAATGTGGCAAAGCCTTTAACTGGTCTTCAACTCTTACTAAACATAAGGCAATTCATACTGGAGAGAAACCCTACAAATTTGAAGAATGTGGCAGAGTTTTTACCTGTTCCTCTACACTTACTAGACATAAGAGAATTCATACTGAAGAGAAACCCTGTAAGTGTAATGAATGTGGCAAAGCTTTTAACCGGTCCTCACACCTTACTAGCCATAGGAGAATTCATACTGGAGAGAAACCCTACAAATGTGAAGAATGTGGCAAAGCCTTTAAGCAGTCCTCAAACCTTAACAGTCATAAAAAAATTCA
>NW_012101987.1:2516650-2528458 GCF_000951045.1 Mandrillus leucophaeus | reverse complement strand
GTCCTCAAGACTTACTCAACATAAGAAAATTCATACTGGAGAGAAACCTTACAAATGTGAAGAATGTGGCAAAGCTTTTAACCAGTCCTCAAGACTTACTCAACATAAGAAAATTCATACTGGAGAGAAACCCTACAAATGTCAACAATGTGACAAAGCTTTTACCCACTCCTCAAACCTTAGCAGTCATAAGAAAATTCATACTGGAGAGAAACCCTAGAAATGTGAAGAATGTGGCAAATCTTTTAATCGATCCTCAAGACTTACCATAAGAAAATTCATACTAGAGAGAAGCCTTACAAATGTGAAGAATGTGCCAAAGCTTTTACCCAGTCTTCAAGACTTACCCAACATAAGAAAATTCATAGGCTGGGCGTGGTGGCTCACGCCTGTAATCCCAGCACTTTGGGAGGCCGAGGTGGGCGGATCACGAGATCAGGAGATCGGGACCATCCTGGCTAACATGGTGAAACCCCGTCTCTACTAAAGATACAAAAAAAAAATTAGCCAAGCGTTGTAGCATGCGCCTGTTGTCCCAGCTACTCGCGAGGCTGAAGCAGGAGAATGGCTTGAACCCAGGAGGCGGAGCTTGCAGTGAGCCGAGATCGTGCCACTGCACTCCAGCCTGGGCGACAGAGCCAGACTGTCTCAAAAAAAAAAAAAGAAAATTCATAGGCCAGGCGTGGTGGCTCACACCTGTAATACGAGCACTTTGGGAGGCCAAGGCGGGTGAATCACAAGGTCAGGAGTTCAAGGCCAGCCTGGTCAACATGGTGAAACCACATCTCTACTAAAAATATAAAAATTAGCTGGATGTGGTGGCGCACGCCTCTAGTCCCAGCTACTCAGGAGGCTGTGGCAGGAGAATTGCTTGAACTGGGGAGCCAGAGGTTGCAGTGAGCTGAGATCATGCCACTGCACTCCAGCCTGGGTGACAAAGCAAGACTCTGTCTAAAAAAATTAAAAATAAATAAATAAAGGAAAATTCATAGTAGAAGAGAAACCTTACAAATGTGAAGAATGTGGCAAAACTCTTAACCAATGCTCACACCTTATTGCATAGAAAAGCATTTATACCTGAAAAAAGGTATACAAATTTTAAAAATGTGGAAAAGCCCATTAATATCTGCTCACATCTTAACAGAGAGTTGATACTTAGAGCATTGTAAGTGCAATTACTGTCAAATAATCTTGTAGAAAATATAAGCCTTTAAAGTGAAGGAGACTATGTATTCTGAGGAAAAACACTACAAATGTAAAGCGGGTTATAGTGCATTTACTTGTATCACAGATCTTATTGTACACATTTTATACTAGAGGAAAACCCTGAAGCAGGTGCCCCAACTTTCTTCAACATCAAAAATTTATATTGAAAAAAAATCCAGCAAATGTAATAAATTCGAAAAAACTTTTTTTCCAAAAAACTGTACTTTAGAAAACACTGTTGTTTATATTAAGATATATTTTTGCATATGCCATATGTATAAAAAATATTTAATTCAAAATTGAGTCTATATAAATATCAGAATTTACAGTAGAAATAACTAAGACACAAACATTTCAAACATTAAAGTGCTGAGTATAGAAAATAATCCAAAACTAAAGTTGTTAAATTATTTGTATATAATTGTTAAGAGAGTAGAAGATATTTTGCTGTCATATTCAAATTGTACTTTTTATTTTATTTTATTTTATTTTATTTTTGAGACACAGTCTCACTTTGTTGCCCAGGTTGGAGTGTGGTGGCACGATTTTAGCTTGCTGCCAACTTCGACTTTTGGGTTCAAGCAGTTCTCCTGCCACAGCCTCCTGAGTAGCTGGGAATACAGGCATACACCAGCATGTCTGGTTAATTCTTTTATTTTTTATTTTTGTATTTTTAGTAGAGATGGGATTTCACCATTTTGTCCAGAGTGGTCTCAAACTCCTCACCTCAAGTGATCTGCCCACCTCAGCCTCCCAAAGCATGAGCCACTGCACCCAGCCCAAAGTATACTTTAAAAAGTACACATATAAAAAATTTTTGAAAAGCAAATTACAATGTAATTCAAGTATCAGATTCATGCTGTTTCATTGTTCCTATTCACATGTGAAAGCATGTGATCAATTATTGCTGCATCACATATAAAAGACTCATTAGATGGAAATTATAGCCTCTTCTATAAAAAAGTAAGGACGTTAAAATATAAGATGCTTGATGAAAATCTAAGTGAAGAGGCTCTTTGTGGTTAACTTACTGAGTGATGTATGAGGTCGATGTTCAGAGTAATATGCTTCTGTATTATAATGATAGAAAATATTTTTTAGTTAAAAGTGAATACTAAAATTGTAAATTATTTTAGTGGTTGAGGTTTTATGTCATGAAATGCAGTATATTTTAAATTTTTAAAATTATGTGTAAATTTGATTTTAATTATTTTTTACCATGTTAAGACTATTGTGCATTTAATGAAGCATTATTATGCCACCAACTTTAACCTATCTGATGTTACTCAAGGGTGTAGGTAAATGATGGTAGCAATATACTATCTGGTAACATTATATTGGTGGAATAGCATCTCTAGTAATCTCTTTTGCCAGTAACTTTAACCGGCAGATAAGTTAATATTGTTTGCATAGGTTAAATATTTATCTTTTTTTGTTATTTAAGTTTTTTTATTTTTTTTTTTGTGAGTACATAATATGTGTATCTATTTCTGCAAATCTGGCATATTTTGATACAGGTATACAATATGTAATAATGACATCAGGGTAAATTATGTAGCCATCACTTGTAACATTTATCTTTTATATTACAGACAACTCAATTATACACTTTTAGTTATTTTAAAGTGTACAATTAAATTGCTAATGACTGCATGGTTATTTTTGTGGTTATAAAACATTATATAAAGTATAAATAAACTCATTTCTGAGTCTTAAATATTTTCAATTATTTGTAATATATTTTTCTTTGAACATATGGCCTCTCTGCCTGCAAACACACACAGACTTTTAGTTTTGATTTACATAGAGTTAAATATACACATGTATTGCTCTAAAGGTAAATCTCAGATGTAAGAAAATTATACAGTTATTAAGTGTCTTTGTGTGAATATACCTATTTTTTGAAGAAAAGGGCAATACTGGAACAAAAGGAATCATTTTAATAAGGTTGCTAATTTACTAGAAAACAAAAAACCTCAAAAATGCTGAAAGCAAATCTATGCTGTCTTTTAATTGAATTTATTACTGTAAAATTTTATGGCTTGTGGTTCAGAATCTCCCCATGCAACTTCTCTGTATTTATTTGCCTGGTACTCATGCTAGACCCTTAATTTTTTTGTGTGTTTTCTATATATTTTTTGTTGTATAGTTTATGAAGTATTCATTATGTGAGCTGGTCAGAGATTATAATAAATTTTATAAAATTGAGTAATGTGCACAAGGTAATTTTTAGATATAATTCAAAAATTAGTGTTTTTATATTTAGTTGGGACATTCCATTTTGTTTTATTAACTGGAGAACCCTATATAAGCATTTTTTTTTTTAGGTTATTGCTTCTTTCACTTTTATAAGTGACAAATTTATTGAGTCAATTTGTTCAGGTAAGTACTAGGGAGACTTCATAAGTCATGAGGATGTTTTTATATGTAAATGTAGCAAACAAATATGAAAGTACCTCCTGTGTCACAGATGCTCCATAATAAGCCAGAAATATTCCTGCTGGAGTTAGTTTGTATTTTCAAGTCAGAGATAAAAAATATCCATGGTAAAGAAATCTTCATATGGCGAAGGCATTTTTTTCTAGGCTGCAAAGCTGACTCTCGCTGAATTTAAAGAGAAATTTTGCTTCTCTTGTTTCTTAACTATCCTGTTTCATTTGTATTATGTGTATTCCAAGGTTGTACACATTACAATGAACTATAGTCCTTCTTTTACTGTGTTATGGCAACAGTTTTCTCACTATTCATTTCACATGGTACTTTGTAGGTTCTAATGAGAAAGTTTTGTTTTGTTTTGTTTTGTTTGAGGTGGAGTTTCGCTCTTGTTGCCCAGGCTGGAGTGCAGTGGCACGATCTCTGCTCACTACAACCTCCACCTCCCGGGTTCAAGTGATTATCCTGCCTCAGCCTCCTGAGTAGCTGGGATTACAGGCATGCACCACCACACCTTGCTAATTTTGTATGTTTTGTAGAGATGGGGTTTCTCCATGGTGGTCTGGCTAGTCTCAAATTCCCGGCCTCAGGTGATTCACCCAACTCGGCCTCCCAAAGTGTTGGGATTGCAGGAGTGAGCCACCGCACCTGGCCGAAAGTTTATTTTTTACTGCACTGAAAAAGTGGTTTTAACTGGAGAATTTGCTTATCAATATAACTTTTGGATTGCTAAAATACGAGGCACACATTTTTCATGGGTGAGAGAATTACATCACTTAGCATTGCTTTTCTTTATCTGTAAAAGAAAAATATTTATATGTTTATTTATTTTGAGATGGAGTCTTGCTCTCGTCACCCAGGCTGGAGATAACCAAAATCAGATTTGAACTGGAGATTTAGACATGAAAAACTATGCAACAGATTAAGAAATCCAGGAGTTAAACCTTTAAAAAAAACTAATAAAATAAACTACTAGCTAGATTAATGAAGAAAGAAGATCCAAATAAACACAATTAAAAATTACAAAACTACAAAAATTACACTTACCCCACAAAAATGTAAATAACAATTGAAGTCTACTATGAAGATCTCTATGCACACAAACTAGAAAATCTAATAGAAATAAATAAATTCCTGGACAAATACATCCTGCAAGATGAAACCCAAGAGAAATTAAACTCCTGAATAGACCAATAACAAGCTTCACAATTAAATTAGTAATAGCTTACCAAACAAGAAAATCCCAGGACCAGAGAGATTTACAGCTGAATTTTATCAGATAAATAAAGAAAAGCTGGTTCCATTTCTTTTAAAATTATTCCCAAAATTGAGAATGGACTCCTCCTCGAAACATTATGTAAGAATGGCATCATTCTGATATCAAAACCTAGCAGAGATAAAAAGAAAAAACTTCAGGCCGATATCCTTTGTGAACATTGATGAGAAAATTCTCAACAGAATACTGGCAAATCAAATCCAGCAGCACATCAAAAAGCTAATCTACTATGATCAAGTAGGTTTTATCCCTGGGATACAAGATTAATTACACATATATAAATCAATAAATGTGATTTATTACACAAGCAGAACTAAAGATAAAAGCCACAAGATTATCTCAATAAATGCAAAAAAGCTTTCAATAGAATTTAACATTCTACATGTTAAAACCCTCAATAAACCAGTCATTGAAGGTACATACTTCAAAATAATGAGTTATCTGTGGCAAACCCACAGCCATAAATGGACACAAGCTGGAAATGTTTCTCTTTAAAAACTGGCACAAGGAAAGGATGTCTTTTCTAAACACTCCTATTCAACACAGAATTGGAAGTCCTGGCCAGAGCAATCAGGCAAGAAAGAAAAAAGGCATCCACACCAAAAGAGACGACATCAAACTATCTGTGTTTGCAGACAACATAATTCCATATGTAGTCTCAGCAGAAAAGCTTTTTAAACTGACAACTGCAGCAAAGTTTCAAGATACAAAATAAATGTACAAAAATCAGTAGCATGCATGTACAGCAACAACCTCCAAGTCAAAAGCCAAATCAAAAACACAATCCCATTTACAACTGCCACAAAAAGAGTAAAATATCTAGGAATACAGCTAACCAGAGAGGTGAAAGATCTCTATGAAAAGAATAACAAAATGCTGCTTAAATAAGTCAGAGATGACACGAACAGATAGAAGACTATGCTATGCTCATGGATAAAAAACAGATTAATATCATTAAAATGGCCATGCTGCTCAAAGAAATTTACAGATCCAATACTATTTCTTTCAAACTACAAAAAAACATGCTTAACAGAACTGAAAAAAAACTTTTTAAAAATTTATATGAAACAAAAAGCCTAAATAGCCAAGGCAATCTTAAGAAAAAGGACAAATCTGGAGGCATTACATTACCCAACTTCAAACTATACTACAGAGTTACAATAACAAAAGCAGCATGGTACTGGTACAAAAACAGGCACAGAGACAAAACAACAGATTAGAGAGCCCAGAAATGATTCCACGTACCTGCAACCATTTGATCTGCAACACAGCTGACAAGAGGAATGTGAAAAAATTCCCTATTTAATAAATTGTGCTGGAATAAGTAGCTAGCACTGTGTAGAAGATAAACTGGACCTCTTTCTTTCACCGTATACAAAACATAAACTCAAGATGAACTAAGGAGTTAAATGTAAACTGGACCACTTTCTAACACCATATACAAATATCAACACAAAAAAAATAAATTAAAAACTTGAATGTAAACCTTAAAATTGCTAGGTGTGGTGGCTCACATGTGTAATCCCAACACTTCAGGAGGCTGAGACAGGTGGATCACCTGAGGTCAGGAGTTTGAGACCAGCCTGATTGGTGAAACCTCATCTCTGCTAAAAATACAAAAATTAGATGGGTGTGATAGCACACACCTGTAGTGTGTATCTCCTTGGGAGGCTGAGGCAGGAGAATGGCTTGAACCCGGGAGGCGGAAGTTGCAGTGAACCATTGTACTCCAGCCTGGGTGACAAGAGCAAAACTCCATGTCAAAAAACAACAACAACAAAAATAAATAACAACAACAACAAAAAACACTTAAAATTATACTAAAAAAATCCTAGAATAAAACCTAGGAAATACCATTTTAGACATAGTAACTGGCAAAGATTTCATAATGAAGATACCAAAAGCAAAAATTGACAAACAGACCTAATTAAACTAAAGAGCTTCTTTACAGCAAAACAAACCAACAAAAACCTATCAACAGGGTATACAAACAACACACAGAATAAAAGAAAATATTTGCAAACTATGCCTCTAACAAAGGTCTAATATCCAGAATTTATAAAGAACTTAAACAAATTTACCAGAAAAAAAACCTCATTAAATGTAGGCAAAAAAACATGAACAGATGCTTTTCAAAAGACATACATGTGGCTAAAAAGCATATGAAAAAATGCTTATCACTAATTATTAAACAAATGCAAAGAAAAAACCACAATGAGATACCATTTCGTACAAATCAGAATGGCTACCATTAAAAAGTCAAAAAATAACAGATGATGGCAAGGTTGAAGAGTAAAGGGAATGTGTACATACCACCAGTGGGAGTGTGAATTAGTTCAACCATTGTGAAAACCAGTGTGGCAATTCCTCACGAACTAAAAACAAAATTACCATTTGACCCAGCAACCTCATAATTTGATATATACCCAAAGATATATATATTATTCTGTCACAAAGACGCACGCACATGCAAATTCACTGCAGCACTATTCACAATAGTAAAGACACAAAATTAACCTAAATGCCTATAAATTGGTAAATTGGATAAAGAAATATGGTGTGGGTAGGCAGGGTAGCTCACATCTGTAATCCAGCACTTTGGGAGGCTGAGGCAGGTGGATTGCCTGAGCTCAGGAGTTTGAGACCAGCCTGAGCAACATGCCAAAACCGCATCTCTAGAAAAAATACAAAAAGAAAAATTAGCCAGACCATGGTGGCTCGTGATTGTAGTCCCAGCTACTTGAGGGGGTGAGGCAGGGCCCAACTGCTTGAATCCAGGAGGTTGAGGCTGCGTTAAGCAAGATCACGACACTCCTCTCCAGCCTGGGTGAAAAAGTGAGACACTTACTCCAAAAGTAAATAAAATAAAAGATTTAATAAAAACAAAATACAGTACATAAACATCATAGAATAATACATGGCCATATAGAAAAGATTATGTTCTTTGCATCAACATGGATGAAGCTGGAGACCATTATCCCCAAAAAGCAAATTCAGAAACAGAAAATCAAGTAAATGTTATCATTTTAAAGTATGAGTTAAATAATAAGAACACATGGACACACAGAGGGGAACTACAGACACAGGCCTAGTTGAGGGTGGAGGGTGGGAGGACTAAGAGGATGAGAAAACAGACCTGTTTGGTGCAATGCTTAGTATGTCAGTGAAAAAATAATCTGCACACCAAACCGCCATGACACAATTTTACCTATATAACGAACCTGCATGTGTACCCCTGAATGAGAAATAAAAGGTAAAAGGAAAAATCTCCATGAGTACAGGAGAGTGCAATGTAAGTGGAAGGATTGGTTTGTGTCACAGATAGTGGCTCAGGCACAGCTGAATTCTGATTTATTTGTGTCCATGCAGCAGATGAGATTATGGACAGGTGGTCCAGAACCCTAGGTGGGTGGAGAAAACAGGTTGCTGCTGCAGATTCAGTGTCTAGGGGTGGGGATATGCCAGGAGACTTGTAGCAACTTTTGTTAAGTTTTTGTCAAGAAATGCTAGGATCCAAAATGCTACGGTGAAATTCCTGAGGGTGGTGTCTAATCCTGAGAGGGATGTTGACACATCAATGTCTAGTGTGTGTATTTGCGAATGGGTGGAAATCCTGTGATGGCAGCTGTGGGAAAAGCGGGTCGGTCAACAGAGCTCCTGTCCTGTAAGTTTTCAGTTGTCTCTCACCCTGGGAGGAGACCTGGAATCACAGGACAATGGGCAGTGTGACAGTCTCTGTACAGGAGAGCAGAGCCTCCCATTCCCAGACACCCAGAGTTCCATTCTAAAACACGCTCCATGATATCTTTTTTTCTGGCACCCAAAAAAAGATACTGGAGTTCGCTGAACACCAAGCAATCCTCCAACACCAACTTATTGTCTAACATTTGAATTCTGACACCAGCAGGAGTCAGCACAGACCCTGATTCAGGGCTCAGTCCCACATTGTCCTCATTGCAATTGCCAGTCACAAACCCCATGGCTCCATCTATACTTCTGAGCTACTGTTTAAAAACTGGGGACTCCCATAACCTTTCTCAAGTTCAATAATTAGAACTTGTAAATGAGAATGAGACAGAGCTACTCACAGACCTCAGCAAAACACTGTTTACCAGTTTAGTATAAAAGATACAACCCAGAAAAAGTCTAATGGAAGAAATGCATAGAACAAAAAAGAGATGAGGAAAGAGGAAGCACATAGATAATGTTGATAAATAGCTAAGATTAATAAGATTCTGCATCCTTTGTGTTCTCCAGAAACAATTTATGGAAAGAAACACTCTTCCCATTATGACTTAGATGGTGCTGATTTTTCTTACCTATCACATAGCCAGACACACACTCTGCACATTTACTTCTTTTTCTTAAAAAAAAAAAAAAAAAAAAAAAAAAAGTTGAATTTGTCTTTAATTTTCAAAATAAAATACTTCTTTTTCAAACTTTACTTGTTTATTCCTTTTCCACTGGCTCCTAAACTTGAGCTACTCTCAGTCCGAGTCAACATACAACCCTATTTTATGTCCCTCCTAAGAACATGCTGACTTCAGGGTAAAACATTCTCTGATCTAGAATCTGATTTTTTCACCCTCCATTTGCCATTCCCCTTTCACCTTTTTTCTAATCTTGTTTGCTCCTCCCTATGAAAGAAAGCACTTGCCTGCCTAAACTTTGCAATATTTAAAGATCTTATAGGTAGTACTTGTTGTTGTTGCACTATTCCTTTGAAATTCAAAAATTTTAAATACATCTGACTTTATTTTCATTTTACAGTCTAGAAACTGCCTTAAAACAGTAACAACTTCACCTTCAGTAAGACCTTCCCAATCTTCTTCCAGCTTAGCCTTAACTGCACCTGCCTGTGGGTCCCCAACTTTCCAGGGCTTTGTAGCTTCTCTCAGTATAAAGGCTTCTTTCATGGCTGGGGTGAGCAGGCTGGGACATCTTCAGGGAAGGCTCCTCAGAAAGAACTAACTGGGCCTTTAATCATCTCTTTCTGCAGGCTCAGTATTAGCCTTAGCTCAGAGTCACAGGGCTCAGGCTTTAATTTTCATTTCAGAGTTATTCACTTGGTTTTTGAAACTAAGTGTTTAAAAAAATCCAGCAAAATTACTCAAACACAGTGTTCACATAAGTGAAGGAAATTTTCAGGTGCTTACATCTCATACCTCAATAAGAAAAGCAAAAGTATCCATTCCTTTCAGACAATAAATGTATTATTGTATTTTTCCCTTGAAAACAAAGTAGTAAACAATTAGTCATATGGGAACACTTATAAGGATGTACCAAGTTTTGTCTCATAAAATTTAGCATGAAACTCAGAAATCAAGATAACAGGATATAGAACAGAGATACTCACCGTCACAAATATACCCAGCAAAAGAGGAGCTGATATTCTCATGAATCCATGTAACTCACATAGTATCTACCACATTTTCTTGTTGAGATGTATTCATTTTCTACAGCCAAAATGGAAAAAAGATTTTTCTTATTTTTTTTTTCTCCTTGGTAGCATTCTAAAAGCGAAACCTTGGAATTTGGTTTGAAATCATCCAGGCATAAACAATAAACCTGAGAAAATTCCTAAACTCACACTGGGAAAGAAAATAGTAAATGAGGGGTAGGCACAGTGGCTTGCCCTGTAATTCCAGTACTTTGGAAGGCCAAGGCAGGTGGATCATTTAAGGTCAGGAGTTCCAGACCAGGCTGGCCAGTATGGTGAAACTCCATCTCTACTATAAATACAAAAACTAGCCAGCATAGTGGCAAGCACCTGTAATCTCAGCTAGTCAGAAGACTGAGGCAGGAAGGTCTCTTGAATCCAGGAGGTGGATCTTTCAGTGAGCAGAGATGGCACCACTGCACTCCAGCCTGGACAACAGAGGGAGACTTCATCTCAAAAAAAAAAAAAAAAAAAAAAGTACATGAGAATTTTTAATAAATGGAATATATGACTAGATATAAGGTTTTTTTCTGAATCCCACCTTTTTTATGACCTTTGTATATATTTTCTTTCTTTTTTTTTTCTCGGACAAGGTCTCACTCTGTAACCCAGTACAGTGGTGCTATCTCGGCTCACTGCAACCTCTGCCTGCTGGGTTCCAGCAATTATCCTGCCTCAGCCTCCCAAGTAGCTGGGACTACCGGTGTACACCACTGCACCTGACAGATTTTTGTATATTTTTGTAAAGATGGGGTTTCACTATGTTGCCTGAGCTCAGGTCTCCTGAGCTCAGGTGATCTGCCTACCCTGGCCTCCCAAGGTGCTGAGATTATAGGCATGAGCCACCATGCTAGACTCCCTCTGTAAATATTTTCTTACCTTTCAAGCCCTACTAATAAAATGCAATTTACAATTAGAAAACTGAGAGGTCAAAGTAAGTGAAAACAAATATTTTCATGGTGACAAAATGAGTAACTGGCAGTGCTGATCAGAAAACAGATGTGTCTGACTCATGTGTCAAGTCAGGCCATCCAATCACTCGACACATTCTCCCATCCCATCCTGCTCCCTGAAGTGCTCAATAACTAACCTCTTAGGACACACTGCACTATGTCTCAGTACTACCACAGGTGCATTTTACTTCGTAAGTTCTTGCACCATCTTACTAGGGTGATGGTTATTTTTTAACTTTTGGGATACTATTTTTTTTAATTCACAAATGTGTCACTATTTTTCTTTCTCTATATATTTTTTCAGTATTTCTCTGCTCCCCTTAGAGAATCCAGGGGGCAGAAATTATTTCTGTTTGCCCCTCAATACCAGAATCTGATTGGCTGACCAGCAATATGTCTCCAAGGAATGGAAGCTGGGTTGGGTGGAGACAATCTTAATGTTTCAAGGGATTAGCATTTTTTTTGGGGGGGGGGGGGATGTAGTTTTGTTCCTGTTGTCC
>NW_012101987.1:2514184-2515864 GCF_000951045.1 Mandrillus leucophaeus | reverse complement strand
AAAAAATTACCTGGGCATGATGGTGGGTGCCTGTTATCCCAGCTACTCAGGAGACTGAGGCAGGAGAATTGCTTGAACCAGGAGGCAGAGGTTGCAGTGAGCCGACGTCATGGCATTACAATCCAGCCTGGGCAACAAGAGTAAGACTTCATCATACACACACACACACACACACACACACACACACACACACACACACACAGAGTGTGGTATAAAAAATGTACACTAATTGACAAATAGGTGATAATATGAATTAGAGCGGGGAAGTTGGCATTTGGGATTGTCAGAAGAAACTGGAAATTTCGTATTTTACTGCAAGTCAAAGTTAGGCTGAAGAAATTGAGGGTGGGGGGTAGACTTGAGACCTTTCTTGGGCCACATGAGAAAAATGCAGTAGAAAATTGGTCCCCTGTAAAGTATGAAAATAATTAAGTGGGAGGCAATTAGACTGAGGAGGCTCTAGTCCCTGGAATCCCACTATTAAAAAAATCTAACTCAAATGCAATTTTTTGGTAAATTATTATATTGGTAGAAATAAAATTCAGGCTTAACAAACTATAAACTGCCAGTTAACCTCTGAATACATAAACAGATTGAACACCTTGATTGAACAAATTAAGAAACTATTTAACTGTACCTAACCAATTATTGAATTCAGTTTTCTTCATCATGCCCCTTATAAAAGTCTTTTCTCCAAGCTCTTCCCATGAACCACAAACTACAAATTATTGCTGGGTGCTCTTCAATTATTCAATCACTCTTTATTTAAATTATTTAATATGTTTGTAGTTACTCCCATAAATTTTTAATAGGAGAAAAAATAAACTGGGAATCCCAGAGACCAAAGCTCTTTCCATTCATGAACCCAACATGCTGAGTCAGAATTCTTTCCTGATGATCCTCCCATTGTCCCTGTATGGCAGGCCAGGCCTCACTAATGCAGGCCTCCGTAACAACTGTTTCAGTACTGACCGAGTAGTTAAGTTAAATATTAAAAGCTGAAAGAGCCAGTGCCCTTATACAAAGGCTGGAATGTAATAAAGAGCCCACCAAGAGTTTTGCCTAGGCTTTTCCTGGGCCTTAAAGCATGATCAAATAACGAAGGAATTCTTAACAGGACTCTTTTAGGACTAAACACATTTTACTGGGGGCCTGAAGAAACTCCCCAGGCCTCTACAAACAAGTTTACTGGAGTCCAAAGGAACTCCCCAAACCTTTTATGATTTGGCAGGAGACAATATAAAGGTAATCACCTGAACAACTGGACCCATTTAGGTAAAGTAAACTTACTGAGGCTCTAGAAGAAGGTCTTCAGAACTCAGATCTTATAGATTAAAAGAAGTTAATCACTTATGTCTTTAGATGAATGCACACGTACATGTAGACATATAGCTTAGAAAGTATATAAGGGCTGGAAAACTTTGTAATTTTGAGTTGGTCTGGCAATAATTTCCAGGCCTTCTGTAACCAGTTACAGAAAAGAAAACTCTCTTCCTCTTTAGTTCATCTGCATCTCCTTATTGGGCCACGAGAAATAGCAGCCCAACCCTCAGTTTGGTCCAGGAACACATGCAGAATCTGGGAGAAGTGAGGCGCTATGGGTGCAGAGCTGCCCAGAGAGGGCTCCAGGCCAGGGCACAGTCACTGCACAGGGAGGAGACAGGACGCCTGGGGTCCCAG
>NW_012101987.1:2511447-2512579 GCF_000951045.1 Mandrillus leucophaeus | reverse complement strand
CCTTAGAGAATCCAGGGGGCAGAAATTATTTCTGTTTGCCCCTCAATACCAGAATCTGATTGGCTGACCAGCAATATGTCTCCAAGGAATGGAAGCTGGGTTGGGTGGAGACAATCTTAATGTTTCAAGGGATTAGCATTTTTTTTTTGGGGGGGGGGGGGTGAAGTCTTCCTCTGTTGTCCAGGCTGGAGTGCAGTGGCATGATCTCGGCTCACTGCAACCTCCGCCTCCCAGGTTCAAGCGATCCTCCTGCCTCAGCCTCCCCAGTAGCTGGGATTACAGTCACATGCCACCATGCCCCCGCCAATTTTTGTATTTTTAGTAGAGATGGGGTTTTGCCAAGTGGGCCAGGCTGGTCTCGAACTGCTGACCTCAGGTGATCCACCTGCCTCAGCCCCCCAAAGTGCTGGGATTATAGGCTTGAGCCACTGGACCCGGCCAAGGGTTAGCTTTTCAAAGGAAGAGTACACAAGACTTCTCTCAGCAACAGGGCATTCACTTACTCCCTTGAGAGGCTAAACTCTAAACTTCAGGTTGTGCTAAAGGAGAATATGACCCAGGAGCTGATATCCACTAGATAGTCTAGCAGGCATAGTCATGGTGGGTATCTTGGTTTATCTCCAGACAGTAATGAAACCTAGGACCAGGTAAAAATACTGAAGGGTGGCTGAGAGCACATCATCTCATAAAGTTTCCAAAGGTAAACCTTGATCCAAAAACATTCTGATATCCCTGTGCCCAGAGAAGATAACAGGAAAAGAGACACTGAGATTTTTTACAACACAGTGTCAGGGGATTGTTCTTTGCTTTCTTCTCATGGAAAATATTTATGAACAGGAAACAAATCTTTAAAAATGTGCCATCCAATGCTTTTGTCAAAAAATGATTAATTGAAATATGTTATCGGAGAGGCGTGGTGGCTCATTCCTGTAATCCCAGCATTTTGAGAGGCCAAGCCAGGTGGATCACCTGAGGTCAGAAGCTGGAGACCAGGCCAACATGGTGAAACCCTGTCTCTACTAAAGATACAAAAAATTACCTGGGCATGATGGTGGGTGCCTGTTATCCCAGCTACTCAGGAGACTGAGGCAGGAGAATTGCTTGAACCAGGAGGCAGAGGTTGCAGTGAGCC